>NC_141150.1:97818782-98143782 GCF_053477565.2 Lygodium microphyllum | reverse complement strand
ATCTGCTGCTCTGTATCTGTTCTCTCTCTGCTCTGTAATTGTAGTCTCTGTACTGTCTCTGCTCTGTATCTGCTCTGTAACTGTTCTGCCTCTGCTCTATTTCTGCGACTATCATGTAATAGGGAGAACAGTACATCCATGCTTCTATTTCATTGTCAGAGGTGATTTCAGAAGTTAATTCTAGTTGAGGCAGGAGATATTATCTCATGGACAAGGATTTAACTTTTCTTGACAGTTGGCTTACAGTGCCCACTGTTAGGGACTGTGCCTCTGTTTTCTAAGGAAAGATCTGCTTAATAGCCTCTTCATCTCCCGATGTACCATCTATTATCTCGTTGGAGGAGTCAGTTATGACTTTGATGGATGTGGATCCATTGCCTTTTTGCGATCCATACAGCTTTAACACCGCTTTGTTGGGTCCTCTGCCTAGGGTTAGGGTTCCTTTGAACCAGTCAGTCCTGGCTCTTGCTTCAAAAGGCCAAGGTCTTTCCAATAGCAAAGGGTATGAGGTTCCATAAGAATTTGGTTTGACCACCAGATATGTCAGCCAATAGTCTCTTCCTGGAAGGGTTTTTTTTACGTATGGGAGTATGCCCAACGGTTTGACTCTGCTTTGGTCCACCAATCTGATAAGCCACTGTGTATGTTGAATTCCTTGCAACCCTAAGTCCTTCATTGTCACATCCATCATTATGTTTACTGATGAGTCTCCACTAATCAATGCATCTGAAATAAAGCATCCTTCTATCCATACACTAATCTCTGGGATTCCAGGATCTAGGAAGGCATTAGCCACATCTACTTCCTTTACAGGCTCCGAGGCCTTATTGGTCTTAGTCGCTATTGAAGGAGTGATCCTTAGCCCACGTCTTCTTGTCAAGATGCTTTTGAATTTCTTTCGACAGCATTAGCAACTGCCGGAATGTTAAGTTTGGTTTAAAAGTGTCTAGGTCTTTGACCAAGTCATAATCTTTGATAGGATCCACAGGCTTCTCCAGCTTGCTGGGGAATGGGGCTACACCCATTTTCATCTTTCCTTTTTCTTCTAATAATTGTAGCATCGGCACTTCTTCTGTTTCTGGAGGTGCTTCTGTCTCATCTATCTCCTGGACCTCTGGTCCTGTCTCTGGGACTGTCTCTGTAACTCTGTGGCACTACAATGCTCTGTACTGCACTGTCCTGTCCTGTACTGCTCTGTCCCTCTATTGGCAAGTTGGACTTCACAGTCTTGGTAGGAGAATTATTTTCGTTCTGAACAATTGGTTCCTTCTTCTTGGTGCACGTGACAGCAGCAACTTCCAACTCTAGCAAATTGGAGGCAGGCTCTTGTACCTTCTATTGGCTATCAATGCCATTGGCCTTTACAAGGGCTGGACTTGGACAGTCCTTTGCAGTGTGGCCTTCTCCTTTGCATCGGCTGCATAAGGGCTTGTAATCCATAGATCGTCTAGGGTTTGGACAATTTGGGGAGATATGTCCCTTTTCTCCACACATGTAACATTCCACGTCTGATCTCTGACCACCGCCAGACTGTCATCCTCTGTAACTTTGAGAGGGAAACCTCCTTGGACCGAAATTAGGACCAAATTCTCTAGGCTTTGATCCAATATCTTGTGTTGTCATTTTGGATTCCAGCAAGTTGAATCTTGCATTTTCATCATTCTGTCTTCGTTCATGCATCTCTTTCAGAGAGCAAATATCCTCTGTATGGTTCTTCCGCAAACAGTAGGAACAGAAGGCCCTAGGAATGGTTGGTTTTCGGGTACATTCAATGGCTAAATGTCCTGCTTGATGACACTTTTTACACCATGTATTAGAGCGCATCACATCTCTTCCAGCTCCCACAGGAGTGGATATATTGGCAGTATTCACCTTCAGCGTCTATAGCTGCTCTGTAATCACATCTACAAGCTCTTTCTTGATACTTGTAACTGAGTTGGATAAGTAGTCCTTCAGATTTTTATCTCCTGAAGTACTTGTAGTAGGATTTTGGGAAGCTTCTGTAATTACTGCATACACTGGTTGGGTCGATCCAGAAGGTCCTCTGTTCTGCCTCTGATTCAGAGCTCCTGCTGAGACTTGGGGTTGTTGATTCCAGTTGGTAGGGTTCCACTGTTGTTGAGTTGCCATTGGAGGAACTATTTAAGGCCATTGTTGTTGTGGTTGAACCATCATTTGAGGCACTGACATCCGACCATAGTGGATTAGGTGCATTATACTGTGAAATTATTTGCATCTGGGGATAAGGGTAGGGAACTGTCCCTGGGAGTGCATTTGGTGGATATACCATTCTTGGTATGGGAGGAGGTAAGACTACTCTTCCTGGAGTCATTGACATCCTTGCTTCAACTTCGTCATACAATCTTGTACCTTCCACTACAGCTTGCAGATTGACTGGTCTTCTCAATACCACGAACTTGAGAACTTCTGGTTGTAGACCCCTAAGGAACGCTCCTTTCTGGATTCCTTCGTCCAAATGATGGTTAGTCCATTTCTTCAAGATGGATTCCATTCGCGAGACATAAGATTCTACTCTTTCTCCAGAGGACTAACTTAGGTTCATGAACTCCTCTCGCATCCACTCTTCAAAACCTTCATGCCTGAGTTTAGTGAGGAACGCCAACTTCAAATCATCCCAAGTGCCAAAAGTTCCTGCTGCTTGTCTCTCATATCACTGAAATGCCGCGCCCTTGAAAGTGGCGGGGAATATTGCTAATCAATGCTCAGGAGTTCTGGCATTGTTAGCCACACATGCTACCATAAATTCTGCTACATGAAGATCAGGGTTTTCATTCTACTCTCCCTTAAAAACTGGCAATGGGACTACGTTTGCTGGCCTATCATCAATATTTCCAAGACGAATCTGACTAGGAAGGGGACCTTGAGTCGCCATGGGGACTTTTGTAAAGAGTTATTTTAGGGTGTCAAAGGAGGCTTCTACTGCAAGCTCGTTCTCAGCTTTGATTTTTGCCTTCTGTCTTCTCACGTACCTCTGGACTCGTTCTAACGCTTGCCTCTTTATTGCGTCATTCATCAAGGGGTTGGCTCCAACTAGTTGGTCTGTAATCAACATGATAGTATCAGAGAGGGCTTCATTGTGGGAAGAAAGGACACATAAGGCCACAGTGTCATGACCTATGCAATGAAAGGCGCAAAGACAAGGGAAAAGAGAAAGTGTAAGATAAGTCTAGTATCTACTAAGTCAAGTGTTAAGATTGAAGAGATCAACGTTATGCAGCCCAAGGATTTTGATGGGGATTTTATCCTTGTACAAGCTTCATCTAGTTCTTTGCAGATGACAAAGATACACTTTATGTATGCACAGTGATGGCTCTTGGATTCAGGTGCATCCTTTCAAGTGACACATTGCTGAGAGTGGTTCCATTCATATAATTCTGTTTTGGATTCTCTACACTTGGGTGATGACAGGTCTCTTGAGATTGTCGGCATTGGTGATGTTAGGTTGCAATGTCCTTCTGATAGAAGTTTTGTTATGCATGATGTACATCATGTACCTGCATTGACACATAGTCTCATGTCTGTTGGACAACTTGATGACACAGGATATCATGTATCTTTTGGAGACTCTGCATGGAAGATTACTCGTGGCAGGCTTGTGCTTGCGAGAGGTGCCAAGGCTGGCAGCCTCTACCCCTTAGTTGTTTCTAGATCTATGATTGATCATGCTTTGTCTATGGGGTCTTTACCTCATGTATCTCTTTGGCATGCCCGTGTGGGGCACATGTCTATTAAGGGAATGAAAATGCTTTTTGGTCTGCAGTAATTACCACCCCTTGACTATTCTCATTTTGATTCTTGTGATCATTGTCTTTATGGCGTGCAAACTAGGTCTACACATAAGAAGTCTAGTATGTCATGCATGAGTGAGCCCTTGGCTTTGGTTCATTATGATGTCTATGGGCACATGCCCTGTCAGTCTATGGGTGGTGCAAAATATTTTGTTACTTTCATAGATGATTTTTCACGTAAGATATGGGCTTATCCCATAAAGCAGAAGCCCGGATAAGCCCGATGTCTTGGCAGCTTTTCAGAGATGACTTGCTTTGGTAGAAACCCAGTCTGAGAATAGGCTGAAATGCCTTAGGATAGATAATGGGGATGAATATGTATCACGTGCTTTTGAGCAATTACGTGATGAGAGGGGTATAAAGCATCAGTTGACCACCCCCTAACACCCCTCCCTAGAATGGTATGGCTAAGTCGATTAATAGGACAATCCAGGAAAGGGTTCGTAGTATGTTTAGCCATGCAGGCCTACCCTAGCACTTTTGGATTGAGGCAATTACAACTGCCATTGGATGTCAAGATAGCTTTCTTAAATGGGGACTTGCATGATGAGATTTACATGGAGCAGCCTAAGGGCTTTGCAGAGCCTGGCATGGAGTACCTAGTGTACAAGTTGAAGAAAAGTCTTTATGGATTGAAGTAGGCACCTAGGGAATGGTATCATAAGTTCGATTCCTTTATGCAATCACAAGGCTACAACCATAGTGCTATGGATCGGTACTTGTATTTTAGTACTCTATGTGGATGACATGCTATTAGTAGGGAAATCTCATGATGAGCTAGATGCTCTTAAGGCTCAACTCAAGGGGACAGACCTCTCACATACTTGGTATGCGCATTAGACACGACATGCATCAAGGACTCATCTACTTGTCGTAGGAGTACATTCATAAAGTCCTTGAGCGCTTCTGCATGCACAACGTGAAGCCTATTGGCTATCCATTGCATTCTTATGTAAAGGTATCATAGGTTGATTGTATGAAGGTAGATGAGCAGAGGAATGAGGTGGACAAGATTCCCTATCCATCTATAATAGGCAGTCTTATGTTTGCCATGATAGCCACTCATCTAAATATTACCTTTGCAGTTGGTGTTGTGGCACACTATATGGCTACAGCTAGCAAGAAGCATTGGGATGTCGTGAAGGGTATCATGAGATACCTGAAGGGCACTACAGATATGCACATATGCTATGGCAGCCAAGATACAGGAGTCATTGGGTACATTGACTTTGATTATGTAGGACATGCAGATAGTAGGAAGTCCACTACTGGCTATGTGTTCGCTTATGCTAGAGGTGTGGTTTCATGGATGTCCAGGGTGCAGAAATGCACGGCCCTTTCTCCTATAAAGGCCGAGTATGTTGCAACCACTGAGGCTTGCAAGTAGGCCATTTGGTTGGGTTGTTTGGTTCATGATCTTTGTATTGATACTATCCCTACCCTGCATTCGGATTCTATGAGTGCTATGACGTCTTTCCTCATCCTGTTATACATGTGTACATGTTGTATTGTCTTTTATTTTTCTTTTCACTCCTCACCAGGACAGATTTTTCTTTAAGTGGAAGGTTATTGGGGTTAAAGATGCCTCTGCCTAGCCGCCTGTGTATTATTACACTGACAATACCTATCACTACACACTGCAGGTGGTAGGCACCCATCACTGTCACACATTCTTTATTCTTTCAGTGACCTTTGAATGAAGGAAAGGTTGGTCACACATTGTGACTGTTGGAGTTCCCACATTGTGACTCTCTCTCTCTCTCTCTCTTTGAGAGGAACAGAGTCATCAGACAGGAGATACGGCATATTTATATACAGAGGACATGGGTCAGCCCTGCACAGCCACTGCCATCGAAGATGGCACATTATTATACACAGTTCTTGAGGATATCAGAGCAGGGATTCATAGAGATTCCGAGATATATGCAGATCTATATGCCACATCGATTGAGAGCTCTTATTGGACAGCTCAGGGTATCATCACATCAGCTTATGATTGAGAGTGGCAGAGCCAGTGGCATCCCACGGGAGGAGAGGATATGCCCCCTTTGCAAATCAGAGGTGGAGAGTGAGGAGCATTTTGTTCTCAGATGCCCGGCATACTCAGAGTTGAGATCTAGATACACATTGAGCAGCTCACTTTAGGGATGTATGACTGATATGGATCAGAGATCATTTGGCCGTTTTCTGGGAGAGGCATGGCACATCAGAGAGCAGAGCACACAGCAGGTCCCAGTCAGAGAGGGGCCCACCCAGACGACTATTACACAGTTCTTTCAGACAGACAGAGTGAGAGCTACTGTACCAGCCTCCAGCCAGACCTCCGGGCTCACACTACAGCAGGCTGAGGATCAGCGTACCCGACGCCGCACGAGGATCCGTGGGTTTCGGACCCCACAGCCACACCGACAGGAGATCCAGAGGATTCTTGATCTACATCGGCAGCAGACTGAGATCCGACGACACTCGACACATTGGATCTCAGATCTCCAATTTGCTCTTTCTCCACCGCCGATGTACCACATCTTGCATCCAGGAGGGATCACCTGCTATTAGTGACTTCGACGACTGCTACTATATCCCAGGATAGTATATCTCCCTGCATCTGTTACATATACACATCGCACCACTTTATCACAGCCGACAGTTGTTCCCCTATCACAGCTGACATTTGTTCCCCTTTTGTAGCCATTATCTGGAGTACCAGAGCTATATACGCACATACACATACACGACACTTATCACACTCACAGCACCATATTTTCAGTTTTCAGTTTTTAGCTTTTCATTCAGCACTTTTATTTTGGATAGCTGGACCTCATCAGTTGTATCACAGTTTGTCTCATAGGCCAGTTTTGGTCTTTAGAAGACGTTAATATAACTTTCTTTCTCTCTCTCTCTCTCTCTCTCTCTCTCTTTAGCTCTTACTCTCCTGCCATAGCTCTCACCATGCAAATCCCTTAAGTTTCTCCATGTGTATCTCTTCCTTTAATTTCCCATTAAGAAAAGCAGTTTTCACATCCATTTGATGAACTTCCGAATCAAACTCAACAACAAAAACTAACAAGACCTGAATACTAGTAATAGGATCAATAGGTGAGAAAGTTTCTCGACAATCAACTCCTGCAATTTGTAAAAAACGTTTGGCAACTAGCCTTGCTTCAAAATTTTCAAATGTTTCATTTGCTTTTGTTTTAGTTTTATAAACCCACTTGAATTTAATAGTAGTACATCCAAGTGGTAACTCAGTTAGAACCCATGTACCTTTACAGAGAAGAGATTAATACTCAATTTCCATAGCCTCTTGCCATTGTTCCTTTTGTGGGGATGACATGGCATCACTGTAGGAGGCAAGGTCTTCACAAATATTGAGAGCATTCTCAAGAATATCAACATCATAAACATGATAGGTACCATGTAAATTTTCAATTGGGAGATCAATATAAACATCAATGCCAAGGTCATCATTACCAATAATAGGTACAGGATGTGAATCCTAATTTGAAGAGTCAATATTATCCAATGAAGAAGGTTCATCATCATATAGAAAAGGAAAAGTAGTGAGTAATGACTTTTTGTCATCAATATCCTCCAATGACCACGTCCTCCTAGCATCCTCTTGAGACCATGTGTTGCCCATAAGTTGCTCATTGAAAATAGCACTATGACTTATGATTATTTGCTTGGAGGATGGATCATAAAACTTTTATTCCTTAGAAAAATAAGAATATGTAATGAAAATAACTTTCAAACTAGAATGGTCAAGTTTTCTAGGAGTCTCTTTGGGTACTTGAATATAAGCAATGCATCTAAAGGTTCAAAAATATGAAACAGAAGGAGTTTTCCCTATCCAAGTAGCAATCAGTATTTTACAAGGATCAGTCATAGAAAGATAATTTTGTACAAATACTATTGTTAAGATTGCTTCAGCCCAAAAGTATCAAGATAAGCTAGAATGAATGAGCATACATCACATGTCATTGAGGATAGTATTGTTTTTACATTCAACAATACCATTCTATTGAGGAGAGTAGGGAACCATATATTCATGATGAATACCCTGATTATTATAATAATCATCAAAATATTTTGAAATGTATTCTCCACCATTATCACTACAAAGTTTCTTAATGTGACAACCAATATGAAGTTTGACAACTTTTTGATATTGCTTAAAAGACAATAAGGCTTCTAGTTTGTGTCACAAGAGAAAAACAATGGTGTATCTTGAAAAGTCATCAATAAAAGTCATGAAATATTGATCTTGAGATTTTGATGGAGAAAAAGATCCACAAATATTAGTGCAAATCAGATCAAGAAAACCTTTGGAATGAGTTGTGGTGGAAATGGAAAAGGGTTTGTAAAAATTCTTTCTAAGTGTACAATATTCACAAATACCCATGTGAGGACTAGCTTTGAATTCCATACCTTGAGCAAGGTCACACCAATAAAGATCGACAAGCTTAGAAAAATTAGAATGATCAAAGCGATGATGCTATATTTTACTGTTAAGATCACCAAGACGCTCTATTACAATCTGAATCAAAATGCCTCTTTAAACATAGATGGGTTGATGATAAGGAGAATAATCTCTAGATAAACATGGTTGTTTATTTGTAATACCATATTCTTCATCATATTGTTTTGCCTACTAGCAATCATCTGATACTGTGATCATTTCTACCACAATAAGAACAACATCTGTTAGGAGACTTGAGATGAGAGAAGTCACCACTATATGTAAAGCATGGAAAGGAATGCCTTTGAGCAAATAAAGCTTGATTGATTTGTTTTGACTATGTCCTATTGTGAAATCATAGCGATTTCTTGATTTGTGTGTTGTCATTCATGTCGTTGTGAATATTCAATCAAATATATACAATCTTGATCCAAATTGATCCCATCTTTGTCAGATAATATGGTAACAATATTATCATAAGCAAGATCCTTTACACTGTCAAGAAGCTATGTCACCAATTGTTTTCGTGCAATGGCATCACCAACAGAGGCATCAAACTAATTGATAATATTCTTAAATGATTTGATATGTGTTGTCATAGAAGTTCCGATGTTGTATTGTAACTCAATGAGATGAATACAAAGATAAAGTATCCCTGTGATAGTTTTATTCTCAAAATTTGTTATCAAATACTCCCATATAGCTTGTGAGTTAGAAGTTTACATACATCAAGCATAAGAGATTCTTGAAGAGTAAAAAGAATATACTAATGAGCTACTTTATTGCCTCTGACGTACTCATTATAAATAGTTTTCCATTATTCAAAGATAGGTCCTTTAGCTACAAGGATATTATCACAAGTAAAACCTTAGCTTTATAGGCTGAAGCCATTGCATCCTTAATTAGGAGGCTATTTTTGGGAACACAAAGAGAATAGATGCATGTAGTAGTAGAAAAGAAAGGGGAAAGCTAAGGCTCATATTGCATGTGAAAAAAGCAATGTTAGAGAGAAAGAGAGCTTTATGGAAAGAAGTGTCAATTAAGGTAGTCAAAGGGAGAGCGACTAATCGTATAAGCAATGAAGTGGGCATGTTTTATGTTTGTAGATGATACTCATCATCAATCTAAGGAAACTCGGATTGCTATTGCATTGCATATGGTGGATTTAGAAAAAGCTCTGATGTATGAAGCACTAAATGGGGACAATGCTATAATTGGATGATGGAATCAGCGGGCATGGAAGAAGAATGAATCCACCATCCCCAACAATATACTTGGGGAATATAAGACCATGATAATCAAAGAGAGTGCCTATCAATTTTTGTCAAACTTGGTAGTGGCAATAAAACCCAAAGTTTTTCAAAAGCTTGCAGACATTAGTAAAACATGGACACCCAACATTCACATCAAGGGATTTCATGTTGATGTCACATATGTCTTGAATTATCATGATGTTCATGTAGTAGCGATGAAACCAAAGGCTCATTTGGAGGAAAAATCATATTAATATGAGTGCAATCTAGGGCCCCCTAGCAATCGGAGAGGCCTTGGTGAGATCTAGATCCATCCTTAACTTTCTCCAGTGGAAGGCCACTACATGGAGTGGGTCCCACACTACATGTTGGCATCCACCACCTCTTAAGGTGGAGCAAGTGTAGCCAAATGTGTAACTTGGCTATGTGATCATGGATGTTGTTATAAGTAAGCAATATCACAACAATGGCAACTTTCTTCTCCACTAATAATATGTGTCTAGGCATGCCTCGAAAGCAAACATGTATCTCTCCATGTGCTGTAAGTCTAGATGCAAGAGGTCACACAGAGGTATGGAAAATGGATATGACAATTTTAATAGCTCCCTCTAGTGGTCATCGTCCTCCCTTGTGTAGAAAAATAAGTGATTCCACCAGTGGATGGAGGACCACAACTTAATGTACCATGGTGGAATGTCTTCATTGTACCTAATGGAAAATGGGGACCACCTTTGAACGAATTGGAGTGAATGCACACCAAAGCAAAGGAAGGTACTACAACCATGAATGAAGAGCTCTGAAGAGTTTCCCAAGTAGTCATTAGTTGATAAATATCTATTTTAATGAGAGGGGAAAGACACCATATTTGGGCTCTCATTTGCCTATGACATGCCTCAACATCACCCAACAAGGAGGCTTGAGACCAATGGAGTTGATAACTTCTCATTTCCTACATGATTTATATGTTAAAATAATAAAAAGACAAGACTCTCACTTAACTCTAATAAAGAAAATAGACAATTAAGATTATGAATGTGATCAAACCAAGCTTCAAATACATGATTGTTGAGAGTGGAAAAAGACTAAATTTTTTATAGATTTTTGTTATTTTTGAGGTCTGAATGATTGATTTTTGGATGGATTTACAGTGATGTATGGTTGATAATGGAAGTGTTTGAGAGTGTTTTGGATGATATTGATTATGTTTTGGAAGTCTATGATTATTTTTAGTAAAAATACGAGGCTATGTTATGTCCTGATAGGTTTTGTTGAGGTTCTGATTGGTTCTGATACCTTCTGTATAGCTTCTGTTTTGTTCTGATTTTCCTTTGCATGAAGCATAGATTGATTTTTTATGGAGGTTGAAATATTTTGGAAGTTTATTGAATAGTTTTTGATAGTTTGGAATGGTTTTAGTATGATTTATGAGGATCTATTGTTCTCTGATGACCTTATGTAACCCTATGTAAACCTTCTGTAGAGCCTCTGTATCTATTCTATCTCTGTTCTATATCTACTCTGTTCCTGTTTTGTTCTATTATGTAGATCTTTGTTCTATAGAATGTATGTGTGATTTTGGAAAAGGTTTCTTAACTTTTGTAAAGGATGAATCTAAGTTCAAAAGAGCTAAAACAAATGGAAGAACCAGCTACTAAAGACTAAAGAGAAGACTGAAGTGACAGTGACAGTAGTGCGCTATGAAGAGACACTATAGTGACTCTGGTGCCTCTTCACATTAGACATACCTCTTGGGATATGCATCCACGACCTAATAAGGATTATTGAGAGTCATTATTGAATATTGTAGTGAGGAGATGATGTACTATTGAGAGAGAGAGAGAGAGAGGGAGCCAGAGATAGCCAATTCTATCAAAATAGTGTATTTGTATATGAGAGATTGAGAGAGAAAACTATGAAGACATTGAAGATGAATACTATGTGATTGATTTCCATTCAAAATTGGTGTATTCTTTTGTGTTCCTTGTTCTATTGATGGATTCTATGAAGATGTTGAAGATTATGGTTGATCCTATCAAATCCGTGGGAGATATCTACTATGATGATGCGTGAAGAATTGTTGTTTTCTTTGTTTTGGTCATCAAAAGAATGAAATAAAAGCTTGTTAATGTTACAAGATAGATTTTCTTGCAGTAGAATCCCTTTTTCCTTGGTGTCTCTCTTGGGGCTCCATGTTTTTGGTGCACAGCTGGAGAAACTTGCCATCAACAAGCATCAGAAGAGGCTGAAAATGAAGGAAGTGGCATTGCCAAGAAGAGGAGAATTCAATGGATGTTTGTAAAGTTCCTTCTTCCATTGAAGAGTTAGAGATTCTTATTGCCAAAGCCACTTTCCACAAAAAGTTCATCCCACAATGGTGGAAACATATTACCATCATGATGCATACTCCATGTGGTGGACTATTTCCTCTTCCTATTGAAGTAGCAGAAATTTGCATCTTGGTGGCAAATTGTTTGGGAACAAACTGAAGAGCAGCAACAGAGAGAATGACTATCCATGGAAGATTTGGTATTCATTGAGAAGTTTCCAGACATCATCAAGTGGGAGATCGTGAAGAATCTTCAGGAGTCATGGTCTGTGGAGGTTCACGAAAACAGGAAGGAAAAGAGTTGGAATTTGTTTGTGGATGCTCAACAGCAAGATACATGGGATGCTTGGTGCACTGACAATCTTCTGTTTGTCGAATTAGCAACCCACTGGAAGTTGGTAGACAGAGTGTTTTTCACAACATAGACTGTTGAAACCCTCAGAAGCTGGCATTATTATAATGATGGCACAACAAAAATCCTAAGAAGAATGAGTTTTGATACTTTCAGAATGGAATATCTCCCTCTCTGTAGTGGTTTGAAAGCCAAATTCAAATATGTTGAAAAGAAGGAAGTAGAAGAGATGTTGGCTAGAGAATCCCCTAGAGATTGAAGCCTTCTCTGATACTATTCTGTTGAGTATATGCCAACTGGTTGGAGCCAACCCCCTAATGAATGATGCAATCAAGAGGCAGGCGTTAGAACGAGTCCAGAGGTTCGTGAGAAGAGAGAAGGCAAGAATCAAGGTTGAGAACGAGCTCGCAGCAGCAGAAGCCTCCTTTGACGCCCTAAAAGCACTCTTTATAGAAGTCCCCATGGCGACTCAAGGTCCCCTTCCTAGTCAGATTTGTCCTGGAAATATTGATGGCAGGCCAGCAAATGTAGTCCCATTGCCAATTTTTAAGGGAGAGTACAATAAAGACCCTGATCTTCATGTAGTAGAATTTATGGTAGCATGTGTAGCTAACAATGCCAGAACCCCTGAGCATTGGTTAGTGATATTCCCGACCACCTTCAAAGGCGCGGCTTTCAATGGTATGAGAGACAAGCAGCATGAACTTTTGGCACATGGGACGACCTAAAGTTTGTCTTCCTCAGTAAATTCAGGCATGAAGGTTTTGAAGAGTGGATGCGAGAGGAGTTCATGAACCTAAGTCAGTCCTCTAGAGAAAGAGTAGAAGCTTATGTCTCGTGAAGGGAATCCATCCTGAAGAGATGGACTAACCATCATTTGGACGAAGGCATTCAGAAAGGAGTATTGCTTAGAGGCCTACAACCAGAAGTTCGCAAGTTTGTGGAATTGAGAAGACCAGTCAATCTGCAAGATGGAGTGGAAGGTGCAAGATTGTATGACAAAGTTGAAGCAAGGCTGTCAATGACTCCAGGAAGAGGAGTCTTACCTCCTCCCATGGCAAGAATGGTATACCCACCAAATGCACTCCCAGGAACAGTTCCCTACCCCTATCCCCAGATGCAAACAATGCCACAGCATAATGCACCTAATCCACTGTGGTCACTGCAAACAATAGTGCCTCAAATGATGGTTCAACCACAACAACAGTGGCGTCAAACAGTTCCTCCTATGGAGACTCAACAATAGTGGAACCCTACCAACTAGAATCAACAACCCCAAGTCTCAACAGGAGCTCTGAATCAAAACCAGAACAGAGGACCCTCTCGATCGACCCAACCAGTGTATGTAGTAATTACAGAAGCTTCCCAAAACTCTACTACAAGTACTTCAGGAGGTGAAAATCTGAAGGACTACTTATCCAACTCAGTTGCAAGTATCAAGAAAGAGCTTATGGATGTGATTACAGAGCAGCTACAGACGCTGAAGGTGAATACCGCCAATATATCCACTCCTATGGGAGCTGGGAGAGATGTGATGCGTTCTAATACATGGTGTGGAAAGTCTCATCAAGCAGGACATTTAGCCATTGAATGTACCCGAAAACCAACCATTCCTGGAGCCTTCTGTTCCTACTGTTTGGGAAGAACCATACAGAGGATATTTGCTCTCTGAAAGAGATGCATGAACGAAGACAGAAAGATGAAAATGCAAGATTCAACTTGCTAGAATCCAAAATGACAACACAGGATATTGGACCAAAGCCTAGGGAATTTGGTCCTAATTTCAGTCCAAGGAGGTTTCCATCTCAAAGTTACATAGGACGATAGTTTGGCGGTGGTTAGAGATCAGAAGTGGAATGTTACAAGTGTGGAGAAAAGGGTCATATCTCCCCCAATTGTCCAAGCCCTAGACGATCTGTGGATTACAAGCCCTTATGCAGTCGATGCAAAGGAGAAGGCCACACTACAAAGGACTGTCCAAGTCTAGCCCCTGTAAAGGCCAATGGCACTGATAGCCAACAGAAGGTACAAGAGCCTGCCTCCAATTTGGTAGAGTTGGAAGTTGTTGCTGTCATGCGCACCAAGAAGAAGGAACCAGTTGTTCAGAACGAAAATAATTCTCCTACCAAGACTGTGAAGTTCAACCTGCCAACAGAGGGTCAGGGTAGTATAGGACAGAATAGTGCAGTACAGAGCACTGTAGTGCCATAGAGAGTTACAAAGACAGTCCCAGAGACAAGGCTAGAGGTCCCGGAGATAGATGAGACAAAGGCACCTCCAGAAATAGAAGAAGTGCCGATGCTACAATTATTGGAAGCAAAAGGAAAGATGAAAATGGGTGTAGCCCCATTCCCCAGCAGGTTGGAGAAGCCTGTGGATCCTATCAAAGATTATGACTTGGTAAAAGACCTAGATACTTTTAAACCTAACTTAACATTCCCGCAGTTGTGCTGATGATGTCTCCTAGCTGCCAAAAGAAATTCAAAAGCATCTTGACCAGAAGACATGGACTAAGGATAGTTCCTTCAACAGCGACCAAGACCAATAAGGTCCTGGAGCCTGTAAAGGAAGTAGATGTGGCTAACACCTTCCTAGATCCTGGAACCCAGAGATTAGTGTATGGATAGAAGAATGCTTTATTTCATATGCATTGATTGATGGAGGCTCATCAGTAAACATAATGATGGATGTGACAATGAAGGACTTAGGGTTGCAAGGAATTCAACCTACACAGTGGCTTATCAGATTGGCAGACCAAAGCAGAATTAAACCATTGGGTATCCTCCCATACGTAAAAACAACCCTTGCATAAAGAGACTATTGGCTAATGTATTTGGTGGTCAAACCAAATTCTTATGGGACCTCATACCCTCTGTTGTTGGGAAGACCTTGGATTTTTGAAGCAAGAGCCAAGACGGACTGGTTCAAAGGAACCCTAACCCTAGGCAGAGGACCAAACAAAGTGGTGTTGAAATTGTATGGATCACAAAAAGGCAATGGATCCACACATAATTGACTCCTCCAATGAGGTAACAGATGGTACATCAGGAGATGAAGATGCTGTTAAACAGATCTTTCCCAAGAAAACAGAGGCACAGTCCCTAACAGTGGGCACTGTAAGTCAACTACCAAGGGAAGCAAAGTCCTTGTCCATGGGCGAATACCTCCTGTCTCAACTAGAATTGACTTTTGAAATCACCTTTGACAGTGAAATAGAAGCATGGATGTATCGTTCTCCCTGTTACATGGCAGTCGCAGAGACAGCAGCAAAGATAGAGCCAGAGACAAAAGCAGAAGCAAAAACAGACACAGAGGTAGAAGATCTATTCTTCTCCTAAGAGAGCCTCTACAGAAGCAGAGACAAAGCCTCTAGAGGAAGAGGATGAAAATGATGAGGAAGGAAACGAAGCAGGTTATGAAAGTGTAGAGGAAAAATTTCATATGATAGTAGATGATCTTTTTGATGTCCCTATAGAGACCTCAGAGTCCGAAGATCTCAAGATGTTGGAGGAAATGACCATGGTTCCATTTGGGTTGACCAATGGACCACAAAGTATGCAGAATCTACATAAGCAATGGACCAAAGGCATAAAAATTAAGTTCAACAGTGGCTCTTCTCGCCCTGACTATTCAGTCTAGAGAAAAGATGATGATGATGTTCCCTGCCAAAAGAAGCCAGAGCTATCAAAGCCTCGGCTTCTAGAAGGTCCGTGCTATGTGACATTCCTGGACACATCCTCTGAAGATGAATCCCTAAGTCTAGAAGAGATCACCACTCACACAGAAGCAAACAAAGCTCTGATACCCTTCCAGTAATCTCAACGGAAAAATGAGTCATCTGTTCAAAAGGAGGACACTAGTTCTAGTGGAACATTAGAGAGGACACTACTCCCTTGAAAGAGTCAGACCTCTATCCAGAAGCAATCCATGGGACATTTATCCGTGAAGTGGAAGGTGAAAGACAAGTGACGTTGCTAGATACTAACGGTACTGAACGTCACCTAAAAGTGGGTCTCAATCTTCCAGCAAAAGAACTAGTGGTCTTGCAAGATCTACTAAAGGAGAACTTAGACGTGTTTGCTTGGTCATATAAAGACCTAAAGGGGATTGATCCCATAGTATGCCAACATCACATTGACCTAGAGCCTGATGCCAAACCTGTAAGGAAAAGACAAAGGCATATGAATCCTAATTATTCTGCTCTGGTGAAGGCCGAATTATTGAAGCTCCTTGAAGTCGAGTTCATTTATCCTGTGGCTAATATTGAATGGGTTTCGCCCATTGTGGTACTACCCAAGAAGAATGGGAAACTTCGAATATGTGTAGACTTTTGAAAGCTCAATTCGAAGATGAAGAAGGATTATTTCCCTATCCCTTTTACAGACCAACTGTTGGACACAATGGCAGGCTATGAGCTGTATTTTCAACGAATATAACCAAGTCGAAATTGCAAAAGAGGACCAATCCAAAACAACCTTCACCACAAAATGGAGGACCTATGCCTATAGAGTGATGCCATTTGGGCTCTGTAATGCTCCTTCCACCTTCCAATGAGTAATGATGGTTGCCTTCCAGAATCATTTACATGATTTCATTGAGGTGTATCTTGATGACTTTTGTGTCCATAGTTTAATCCGTGAGCATTGGGGACACCTAGAGCGATGTTTTGACAGATGCTGAGAGTATGGGATTTCTCTCAACCCCAACAAATGTGTCTTTGGCATCTCATCAGGAGTTCTTTTGGGCCATATTGTCTCTGCAAAAGGAATTGGAACACACCCGGCGAAGATTGAGAAGATTGCCGCCTTGACAGCACCAACAAACCTCAAGCAATTAAGAGGATTTCTTGGCCATGTGGGCTACTAGAGAAGATTTATTGCACATTTTGCAACCAAGGCAGCCCCTCTGCACAAGCTCCTAAGGAAAGATGTTGATTTTCTTTGGACTGATGACTGTGAAGAAGCCTTTAATACCCTAAAATAGTGCCTTATCCAAGCACCTATCTTACAGCCTCCTGATTGGATGAAGGAGTTTCATGTGCACACAGATGCATCAGTTGAAGGGCTAGGTGTTGTCCTATGTCAAAAAGGCCCCTCTAAATTAGATCAACCAATATATTATGCAAGCTGGAAGGTCACTGATAGGGAACGGAGCTACACAGTGAGACATAGCTTGAGTGCTTAGCAATGATGTTTGCACTGGAGAAGTTTCGACACTATTTATTGTCAACGCATTTTAAGTTCATGGATCATGAAGCCTTGTCCTTCCTAATGAACAAAGCAGATGTTAAAGGGCGACTAATGAGATGGTTTCTCCTATTCCAGGAGTTCGATTTTGAAGTGATCACTAAGCATGGCCATTCCCATGTCCTAGCCGATCATCTATCACAGATCCCTCAAATTGCAGAAGAGGAACAGGATGATCCAGACCTTCCTTATGCTTCCTTATTTCTAGTTAAAACAGTTACTCCCCAGTATGCAGACATAGCCAACCTCCTGGCAACTCAATAGTTTCGTCCTGGCATCTCAAGCCGTGAGAAGAAGAAGCTTCTGTTAGAATCAACCCCCTACACTTTGCTAGGCGGTGCATTGTAAAAGAGAGGCAAAGATGAAGTGTTGCGAAGATGTGTTGCAAGGGATGAAATCGACATAGTATTGAAAGCATGCCATGATGAACCATGTGGTGGACACTTTGCAGGAGAAGCGACAGCCAGGAAGGCTTTGTTAGCAGGATATTGGTGGCCGACCCTCCACAAGGATGCATATGACTATTGTAAGAGATGTGATGCTTGTCACTGAATGGGGAAACCCACTAAAACAAGTGCCATGCCACTGCAACCTATTCTTCCCTCAAAGCTGTTCAAGAAGTGGGGGATTGATTTTGTGGGTCCCATTGATCCACCTACCAGACAGAGAGTAGAACAGATTCATCTTAGTATGTACGGATTATGTCATAAAGTGGTGTGAAGCTAAAGCCCTGAAGCGAGACGATATAACAACGTAGCCCTATTCATGTACAAGAATATTATCATCTGTTTTGGCAGTCCTCTCGAGCTAGTAAGTGACAGAGGTACTCATTTCCTTAACAAAATCATGAAGGAGCTGATGGAGCTGTATAAGATTTGCCATCGCAAGTCCACTCCTTACTACCCCAGAGCCACCAATCGCATCCTCTGATCGATCCTGACAAGAAAGATTGTTGCATATCATCGCGACTGGGACGATCGACTTATAGAGGCCCTTTGGGCATACAGAACCTATCATAAGGTAGCTACACGAAAACCCCTTTCTAGCTAGTGTATAGTACAGAAGACGTCTTCCCTGTTGAACTAGAATTGCCCTCTTTGCGAGTGGCAGTTAAAGAATGCTTGGGAGATGATGAATCACTGCAATGCCACCTCCTGCACTTGGAATTCTTGGATGAGATATGGTAGATGGCCCTACAATGCATGGAAACCACTCAAGCTCGATGCAAGGCCTATCATGATAGTTTCATCAAGCAGAAGGAGTTCAAAGAAGGTGAGCTTGTCCTAGCCTATGATTCGAGATTTGACAAGTTTTCTGGCAAGCTTCAACAACAGTGGATGGGCCCATACAAGGTACTTGCTATCAATCCTAATGGCTCTGTTCAGGTGCAAACCGTTGATGCCTCTGATGATCCTTTCCTGATCAATGGCTATCGTCTGAAGAAGTACTTCCCTCCTTGGGAATCTTGATAATCACGGTCGACCTACCCTCTCCCTTTTGGGCATTGCACTGTCATTCTCTTCGTGCTTCTGATAGCCCTTATGATTCTTCTCATGAGGCAATCTCATTCTGTTAGCCCCTCTCACAGATACCTCTCAACCCGACCTTGTTCTCTTCTCGTCTGATCCAACAACGATGGCGAGGTTGGTCCTGACACATGGTATTTCTACCATTCTCTTTCTTAACGAAAAAGAAAGAAGGAAAAAAAAAAAGAAAAAGAAAAAGAAAAAGAACAAAGAAAATTGTTATGGGAGAAAAGGAAGAAATTCCCTGTCATAACAAGCCTCGTTCCAAGAAAAGGTGGAAACACTCTTGGGCGGGAAGCTGACTGCGGAAAAGTTGGTAACGCCCCGCAATTCAGGATAGCTGACTCACCAGCAGAACCCTTCCAACAAGTAATTTGAATCTACCTCCCTTGGCTCGTTGTCTCTACAATATCAGTTTGTCTATCCTTCTTAATAGACGACCTTTCTTACAAATCATTAATGTATGAGACTTGTTGGCTGCCTCCCTAGGTACACCTCTTCTTCAAGATCCTGATGATAATAACCAACATGATCTTCATCACCAACCCCTTGAGTGATGTGAGCTTTCATCCTAATAGGATGGGGATGTGAGTATGAGCTGCCCTCTGTATCTATCAATGAGTGTGACACAGAGGATGGGGTGAGTGACCAGTTTTTCCCTTCAAATCAAATGAGAGGTGAGATGTGTGAACGGAGTGTTGCACGCACGGAATGGGCCTCTTAATGCATAATGCACGATCTGTTCTTGTGCACTGCACCATAAGGCTCCCTAGCTTTCCTTCTTGCACTATATACTGGCACAGGGCGGGATGCATTAATGCACCATCAAATGCGCACAAGACATACAACCTCTGCACAAGTGACAATGAGGATTACATCAATGGGTTTAAGGAACGGGTTGCCCTCTTGGATCTTTCAACAGAGAGTGAGACAGAGGGTGGACTGAATGTGACAAACTTTTCTTCAATCAATTATTGAGAGGTGCGGATTGAGGAACATTACGACAATTGGAGTCAGGTACGTTTCTGTTTCCCTATGCACCCACGGGATGGGTCTCTGCTATCAGCATAGGACACATCACTATGTTCTGTATACGGTACTGCAAGGCTCCCTGGCCTTTCTACTTGCACCTATGCCAAACGGGGTTGGGCGCACTAATGCACCATCAATTGTGCACCCTCGCATTCCTAAACCAGATGTGAGATCTGGGTTTCCATCAATATTTGAGTGATGTAAGTTATGGGGCGATTGACTATTCTCTCATTCCATTTGAGTGCCAGTGAGTTGAATGACTATCCTTCGTCTACGACCCCTCCCCCAATGGACTTCATCAACCAGCTACCTGCCTGGGTGCTGCTGCATGGTCCTTGCCATGCTGGTTGAATGTTGGAGTGAGACGTGGTACCTCTCCTGCAGAGTCGACTCCAACCCTTCTGTAGCAGTGACGGTTCCTTTGACCATACGTGAAACGGGCTAAGTGTTCCTAACTCTACTTTTTTGTTTACAAGTGTATGTGATGTTTTAAGTGTGGGGATGCCAGCGTCCAGTCGGTTGATAAGTCTATAGTCGTGTCGATAAATCTACTCTATCCGTTAAGGTTTTAAGTGTGGGGACACGTCCCTACGCGTTTGATGTGCGTACCCCCTGCATATGCCTCAAGTTGATCATGCACGTATGACATGACCTCTTTCTGCCCTCATAGGGTCCCTTTCCCACCCTCGCCTAACTTTCCCCCACCCTTTGGGCCATTCCTTCCTTATTTCCCTTTATCCCTTGTTTTGACGTTTTGCATGTGAACGCATCCTACATTCACCAAAATCCAAATCCAACCTTACAGCCCTGTTTGTCCCTTCGAACTACCCATTTTTCCATTTTAGCAACCCCTGTTTTGATAGATGGTTCTTGAGTTATTAATTTTTGACGCAATTTCCATAAATTGGACGGTTTTCCATGTGAACGTGCCTTTATTGCTTCAGAACTGTGATTCAACGTGCCCCCCTGGCAGCCCCCTTTCCCTTGATATTTTTTATTTTTACTCTGTGTCCTTCTGATACGCGGTTGGTCCTCTATTAATTTTTGCGAGTTTTCAGGCCCTTTTCGTGCCTATTTTTCACATTTTTTCATGTGAACATGCCCTATTTTCATTGAAATTCCAGTTTAACTTGATTGTCGTGTCTCGCCAGCCTTTCCCCCACTTTTTTATTTTTCCTCCCCCCTCTTTCGATTGTTGGATTTCTAGTTATTAATTTTTCCATGTGTTTTCGGGTGTCTTTTTTGTGTTTTTTGCATATGAACCCCTCCTCCCTCTGTCAACCGTGAGTTTTGACGTGACAACCCTGTGTATTCCCTTCCTCCGAACATTTTTTATTTTTATTGTCCTCTATTCCGGTGCACGGATCATTCCATATTAATTTTTGAATCCCTTTTCGGATACGATTTTTTGGTTTTTTCCATGTGAACGCGTCCTCTTTTGGTCGAAACAGTGTGTCGACATGATAGATTTGTCGAATAACTTGTTTGGCACATTTTTCCTTCTTTCCGCCTTGCATTCCGATGAGCGGATTTTTTTTTTCATATTAATCCTCGAATGTATTTTTAGAGCCATTTTTCGTGTTTTTTCCATGTGAACACCCTGCTTTTGCCCTGAAACTCGTGTCGCATTTTTTTATCATCTTCCCCTCGTCTCCCGGCACATTTTTTCTTTTTACGATTTTTCGATCCAGTGAATGTTTTGGGTTTTATTAATTTTTCGTCCTTTTTGTCGTGTGGCCGTGTCTCACGTGTCGCGCGTGAACACGCCTGTTTTTGGTTTTAAGTGCCTCGAGATGCCCTCATGGCCTTTGTGCCTCGCGTGTCACCGTCCACGCCTCGTTTGATCCCGCCGATGAAATTTTTTTTACTCCCGCAATGCGCATGCGTGCAGGACGGAGGTGCGCTCACTTTTTAATGACAAAACACAAACAACACAAAAATTAACAAAAACATAACTAACATTAGAAACAAACAACAAAAAAAACAATAATAAATAAATAGATAAATAAAATACAAACCACAAAAAGAAAAACCACACCCAACACACAACACAACAATAACTAACAACACCTAAATAAAATTTTCAAAAAAAAAAAACCAACAAAACACCAAATCACAAAAAAAAAACAAAAAACACAAAAAAAACAAATAATAACATACAAATTTTTAAAAATAATCATAACTCCAATTTTTTAAAAAAATAAAAAATAAAATAAAATAAAATAATACAAACAAAGAAAACACAAGAGAAAGAAACCCTTACATGTTCGTTGTCCCGCGGCCTCTCTCCTTCCCCATGCGACATCTCCCTTTTCCTCCTCCTCGCGCTCTGAACCTCCTCCCTCCAGCCTCGTCGCGCCACCTGCCCCACCGGCTAGGGTGCTAAGATCACCGTCGCCACCGCCGGCCTGCCCTGGCTCAGCATCGTCGCGACCCTCGGCGTCTCCTGCCTCTCCACCCTTGCCGACCGTGTCTGCTCTGATGCCAAGGAAGTCTGCTCCCTCCTTGGCTCCCGCAACCCTGTCCGCACTGCCCTGTATGACCTCTCCCACGTCATTGTCGAGATCTTAGCCACCTTTGCTGCCACACACCTTCTCTCCTCCTCCTTCCTTCACCGCCTCCGCCGCCGCACACCTTCTCTCCTCCTCCTTCCCTCAGCCGCCTCCGCTGCCCGCCGTCTCCACCCCTCCTCCTCCTCCTGGTTAGGTTCCTTACTTAACCTAACTTAATTAAATTTATTAACTAATATAACTTAACTAACTCACTTAATCACCCTACCTAACCTAACTAACTTAATTCACCTAATTAACCTAATTAACTTAATTCACCTAATTTACTTAACTCAACTAAGTTACTCAACCTAACCTAACGCACTTAGATCTCCTAATTAACTAACCTCTACTAACCCCAATTTCCCATGTTTTAGCCCCCTTTCCTACCCCTTCTCCACTCTACCCCCACTCTCCATACGCAGCGTGCAGCGCTGGTGTTCGGGTGTTCCTGTGCATACGGGAGTGGCCAGTAAGTGTTTACGCGCGAGGACGCCCGTTTGATCTTCTTCGTGCGATGGTGCATGTCGTCCCGGAGCACACACAACTGTTCACACGCAATCCGTGTATTTTTTTTATTTTCTACAAACCCGAGAAAAATACTCTAAAAATACCTAAAAATAATTAAAAATCATAAAAAATCATAAAAAATCAATTAGAAAACAAAAAAATTATTGAAATTTTTCTTTCTAAATTGGGTGCTTTTTTGGTTGATCTTGTTGATTATAATGTAGAGAATTAATTGCAAACAATACTAACATTTAAAATCCTTTTAAAATTCACTAAAAATTGAGAAAAAATCATTAAAATCCCTAAAAATTAGGATTAAATTCAAAAAATCACAAAAAATTCCATCAATGCATTTGACTATTTTTGGAATATTTTAAAATAAAAATTATACCCAAAAAATAGAGAAATAAAACATAAAATACAAAATAAAAACACACCTAAATTAAAATTAAGAAAATACTAATAACAATCTCACCCACACATTAATGAACATTGTCTAAACCAAATGTGATCCCACTAACATTGCCTTGATATTTCTTTTGTCTTTTAAAAAAAAACCAAGGTGTTTTATTTTTTCCAATTAGTGGTTTTTTACTTTTTTGTTGGATTCCTTGCATTTGGGACTACTGAGTGCGCCCTCAGTCTCTTGCATACACACCCCTACCAAGTATCTATTTTTCGTGCTTTATTTATTTTTGGGGCAAGGTACACATCCTAACAAGCCCAATAGGAGTTCTCATGGTGGTTATGTCCCTGCTTTCCAAAGCCAGCTGAAACTGATCATATCCTGAATACAAATCACCCAAAGAATAGATGGCACGTCCAGCAAATGCCTCTGCAAACTCATCCACAATTGGACCTATACCAACATTCCTGATAGTAACTCTGTTCACTAGCTGCATGTCCTGAATAAATCGAAGAGTACCATTCTTCTTTGGAACTGTAAACCACCTGTTTGAGTATGGTGCAGATGAAGGCTCAAGGATACCCATCCTGATTTTCTCATTCAATAAATCAATCAGCTTTGGCAAGTGTGCTTTAGGCACTGGAATAGGTCGGAGATTCCATGGAATATGAGGAATAGTAAAAATGACCATAGGAGCAACAATATCAGGATTCACACATCCAATCTCATGTGGGAAAAAAGCAAATCCCCTTCCATGACGCTCAAGCATATCCTGAAAGCATTGCTTCTCTATGGGTAGCAAGAAATCACCATTTCCAATTTTCAATTCAGCAAGTGTTTCTGCTGAAAATTTATGACCATTATGCTCCGGATTCCTCAAAATTTGCTGTTTAGCAGCCCTCTCTATTTGCTGATCACTGTCAGGTGGAAGCGGTACAGCAACCGGCTTCACCTTCTTATCCACAGTTTTGTATTTCGTGTCAACCCTGGCTTCATTATGCTCTTCTGCATTACATAAACCTTGCTGTAAATCAGCAATTCTGCACTCCAATGGCTGAATATTCTCAGCCCTCTGCTCTATGGACTGCATAGAAATAGCCCCAAACTCTGAATGCTGAAATATTTCAGCAGTAAACTCTGTTGGCTGAAAATTTTCAGCCCTCTGTCTCTCTGAAAGCTGATCATAACCAGCTGGAAACTCTGTTTGTTGAATTTCTTCAGCACTCAACACTTTTTGCTGAGTTACCTCAGCCTCTGACTCAATTAGTGACATAAAATCTGCAATTTCATGAAACATGTCCAGGGACTGCACTAATACATTACCATGACAATTCAGCATATCAGTTTTCAGCATATCTCCCATCTCTGTCATCGTATCTGCACAAATCACACTGTCATACATACCATCTATGTGCTCATCATCCTCCAAAATTCTTGCATTTTTCAAAATTTTCTCCTTCCTGCATATATACTGCCTGGCAGCTCTAGACAACCTAGAAGTCTTCTGATAACTCATCGAACTGTTTGCTGAAATTCCAACATAACCGGAGGAGGAAACACTACTGCCAGGAGGCGAGAACTCCAATCTCCTCTCCTCTGTACCACCGTCGTCTCGTGAAACGGCGGTACCTAATGAAAACCCGAATCCCTCACAGTGGGCAAAGGTGCATCTCTGAGAGTATCTCTGTTTCTAACATGGTTCACACATACAGTCATAAACTGAACTGCTCTCATACCATCTTTACTGCGAATCCGTGCATAAGCAGATCCATCATCCATGACCTTTGTTTCCATGCGCATCTCTGTAATGAATGGTTGACCAAGAATTATGGGATAAGAGCATGAATCCTGCACAAATAAATAAAAATCCTCCTCTACATCACCAATAGATACCCTGACACTAGGACAGGCAGCATACAAATCACCTGCAGTGTTATTGGCGGCTCTCATATGCCACCCATGCTCTACATCCATAGGCCATCTGTTACTCTCATAAACTCCACGAACTATGAGATTAATCTCTGAACCATGATCAACCAATGCAACATAAGGCACCTGTTTCTCTCCAATCTTTACCATCGTCTCTGTAGTTGCCCTAGCCCAATGGCTCCGCGAAAAGTGACTACGCGGTATCATGACAGGTTCATCAATTTCAACATAATGCATTTGCTGAACCCTCTTCTCTACCTGCGGCAAAACAGAAGCATTATCAACCATAACCTCATCATCATCCTTATCCAACTCTCCAATCAAAACTCCCTGTGTATCAGTGGTAGCCAATGCATGTCTTTTCCTCTTCAGGACCTCCTGAAACTGATCCTGAAACTCTCTTTTTGAGATGCCCAAAATCTCAGAAATAGTAAAAGTCACCTCACTGCCAAGTATCTTATCATTAAAGATTTTCTTCATGTCTGTAGATGTCTCAATATCGGACATCAATCTGAATCCTGGCTGCTTTCTCTCTCTAGGCTCTTGCCTCTTTTCTCTCTTTTGAGCATCCTCCATCTGTCGATCTGGCCCTGATCGTGAAGACGGTCCTGCAGTAGGTGGAGAAACAAACTCACCCCCTCTAGTCTTCTTAGCTGCACTTGGATTTTCTTCATCCCTCTTACGCTTCTCCTCAACAAGTACATCTGCACCATGAGATTTAGCCAAATAAGCATAAATAGAGTACCTGTCAACAGGCGAGTCCCAACCTGTCTCTGATCTGATGCTAGAGCCTGCACTAGTCAAAACAGTTTGCTGAATTTTCCCCTTGTTTGCAGTCTCCATAGCATAAGTCCATAGCGCTGACTGAGTCTCTGATCCCTTCTCAATCTGTACTCCATATGCAGAAGCATCACCTCTAGCTGTCACATAAGAAGTACGCGTAGCCATGTCCTCCACTAACTTCTTCATTCCACCTTTACCAAAGTTGGTAGCAAGTGGAGCTCCTGTCTCAGTCAACCAAATCTTACCATCTTGCCCCCAATATACCAAATTCTGCCTCCTTGCATCCTGGAAAGAGTCACAATCCCTACAATGCTGATGCTCCATACTATCACACCAAATACATCTCCGATCTCTCCTAGGTGCACTAGGAGCACTCCTAGGTGCAGTAGGAGCACTAGAAGAAGTAGTAGGCACAGTTGAAGCAAACTGCTCCTTCAACTTTCCCACTAACTCCGCTTTGACTGACTCAAGTGTCAAATCTGTGATGCCTTTGATTATGTCATCAATAGAGGTAGGCACCGATGGAGCGGATGGTTTTGGAGCAGAAGGTGTAGGCATCGGTCGTGGAACAGGAGGAATAGGTGGAGTGGCAACAGTAGGCACTGGCATAGGCCAAGAAACTGGCTGAGGAGGAGAAGAAATAACAGGGATAGAAGTAGGCATAGGAGCTGATGATGGTGTAGGTGTCATGGAACCATTCTGTAGGCGAGTCTTCCATATCCTCCTCTTGGTCAAAGTCGAGACTGCATCCTGTGCATCCTGCCAATCAGTTTTAAGACCCATAGGCTTCGTGCGATCTTCAAGAAGCTCACCCAATTCTTCTTGAAGAGCAGGATCTGTAGCTTGCAAGAAAAGCTCAACTTTTTCAACATCCAATGCTCTTTGTTCAATGGCATCAAGCTGACTATACCTCTCTTCGAATTCTCGAATCAACTCCGAAGCAGTGAGACCTTTGTTTGGCATGTAGACCCACTCTCGGAATGACCGCCGAGTAGCCATACCAAAGTCCTCAAGGAAGTATTCTTCTTTCAGGGCCTTCTTAAAATCTTGCCAATGTGTATTTTGAATAAAAAGATCAGTCACTTTTGTCCTCAAAGCAGGTGTGACAAGACGAAGGAAGTACTTACTCATAAGTCCAGCTGGAACTCCAAAAAACCCCATCTTGATCTCATATGTCTTCAAAAATGCTGAAACATTACGCCCGTCAAATAGCTTCTTCTCATTTTCAACTGCTTCAATAGCCTTAGTCGCGCTGTTTGCATTTTCTTGCTCCGAATAGAGTTGCCTTTGCTGAGACAACTGCTGTTGATGCAATTGTTGTTGCTGCTGCATATACAATTGTGTTTGCTGATTTTGGAGCTGCATATACATGGACATATTCTGCAAAATCTGTTTTAGATCCTCCGTTGAAGTACTTGACGCAGCAGTCATAGATGGAGCTGAGGTAGAGGCAGCTGGAATTGTAGAAGAAGCTGAAATAGAGGCTAAAGTGTCTCCCATCCTGAAATTTCTGCGACGCTTTCACGTCGGGTTCACCAAAGATGTCGAAGGGTTTGTGAAAGCAAAGTCGCGTCTTCAGAAGACCTTGATAAATTTCAGGATAAAAGACCGATCAGATGAATAAACAAGATGAGAAAATAATGTCAGGACTCTGTTTTATTTCTGTCAATAAGAGTTTCAAGATTCAAGATGAAGAAATCCGAGCAGCCTCTCGAATGCATAGATCATATATACATTTCAAAGAAAATTTCCAAGAGTATGGTCTTCATTGATGAATAAGAAAGTGGAAGATCATGGATAATTTTCTGATTCAAGTTCCATCATGATGACTATTGTTGCCTTTCTGTTCTTTCAGGCAATAAAGGTCACAATCCATGTCCCAGTGCTGTCATCAAAGATTCTCAGCTACTCAATACCTTATAGATGAATATTCGAGCTATGAATTAAGCTTCAGAATTTCCCTTCTCCCATAAATGGAACAGGGAATATGAAGCTCTTAAATTGACCTTTAATATACCAAAGATGCATGTATCCAACAGCTACTGCAAGGATTCAAACATTGTTTTACCATCAAATTCCTTTTGTGCTGGACATACGCTTTTTCTGCAGAACATTTATATAACAGAGATACCATTTTCAGCATCATTAAAATTACTCCAAATAGGTAATGTGTAGGTTTTGGTGGTTCAATTTTCAAACAGAAATTGTTTTGTAATTGAAGATCATAAAGAGACAAGGTATGAGGGAATTCAAAGTCATCATTCTCAGAGACAGTTTCCTGAACTCTTCTCTGTGCCAGCTGTGGACATGGTTAGCCAAAACCACATTTATCTTGCATGAAACCTTGGATGTTTTACGCATGAGCCATACATTGTACATCAGTGTTGACTCCATAAAAAAAATTTAATAAATACAGGGTGCTGTCAAGCCCCAGCCCCTATCAATATGGATGACCTGAATCTGCACGAAGTCTCCTCAGGATTAGCTGCCATATCCACAATGGGAAAGGCCTCATGTACAAGCTCAGCCAGAACTCAGAATAAGAGCAATACATAGTTTTCCAAAACTTGGGTAGAAATTGCAAACAGAATCATGATTGGGAGGCCCTCACAACGTGGCTTGATGATCCTTTTTGAGAAAGAAACAAGGTGGTCCGACAGCGAGTTTAAACCTGAAAGCCAGTTATTTTCTAGGAGTTTCCGTATGAAAGAGCACAGGCAACAGGAAGGATCGCAAGATAGATCAGCACAGATGATGCGATGCAAGAGGAAGAAGCCCCAGACATGCGCTTGCATTCACAACTTATGCCCTCCGGTTGCCAAGTCCATCTCCAAACTACACTTGCATATTTAGCAGCTGCATCAGATGCAGTTGTTCCATGTTCCAAATATCCCTCCAAGCTACCACATCGTTTCTAGCTGCTTGGGTACTATAATTTGCGCACTTGCAGGTAACCGCAGCCTCCTTCTATGTCGAAGAGCTCCTCAGCTACCTCTCTTCATTCGTCTTCCTGTCCGTTTTTGATACTGCCATTCCCCATCCCTTCAGAGCATCTCGCAGAATGATTGCATCCCTGTCTGTTGCATCTTCCATCCAAAGCAGCATGGCTCTCTCAAAATTACCACAAAGCTCCGATTTCAACCTATCTAGAAGGTTCTGTTGATATAAGTTCTGGTAAATCTCGCCCAACTCATGCTGCTGAAGGTATTTGTACATATCACCTCGATTAGTGCCGATCCTTCGTTTCCCCCTTCTTCGTCTTCACAATCAAGTTCTTTTCAAAATTTTCGATCTCCCTCAGTTTGCATCTGCACTTCAGGAATTGAACTCCCCTCTGCATCCAATAAAGATACACAATTGTTCCCTCCTTTTCTTCGTGTGTAGCATCGGAGCTCCAGAATCAGATCATCATTCTGATTCCGAGTAGTAGAACCAGTTGGAGTAGGGAAAAGAGATGATGGAAAAGGAAGAGCAAACTCGCGTGTTGCCCGTCAAAGTGATCGTCCCCGATGCCCGAATGGCTTTGCATGAAGTGGCCTTTTTGCCAGATTGAAGACCGCCCCCCTCAGCTACTTCGTCGAATCCTCTTCTGTAGTCGATGCTTTTTCGTTGAAGCCTCCTCCTCCACAGCTGATGCCGTCCTCCCTAATCCATTCACCCTGCTTTTTTTATGTTTCCTTTCCCTCCCTCCGAATACTCTGTTTTTTTTTCCTAGATTAGTCTTCACCTCTTTTTCTGTCCCGCCCTCTTTAGCTTTTTAAAATTCCCCTCTTTTACATGTGTCATAAACCAGAAAAAACCCACTTATTTAGCCACACTTTCCTCTCTTACACACACAGAAAAGCAGCATTGTTTCCTCTTCACGTTGCATGTCCCTTCAACTCTAGGTCTTTTGCTTTACTTCAAGCTTGGTAAAGTACGAACACAAAGCATCTCACAAGAGCATCTGCACTCCCCATTGCAAAGCACCTCCCAGTCGGATCAATGGCAAAACAATAACAACCTGCTGTGTGAGCATCAAGTGTGTATAATGTAGAAAGAGATGGATAAACAAGATATCCACCGTTCCATTCTCAGTTGTGAGGAAAAATAGTTCACCTCTTAAGGAAACTTATGCTTGTTTCTTCTGTAAAGTTGAACATGAACCAACTGAAAGAAAAATGTTCAAGCAAAGCAAAGCACAACGTCTACATCAAAATATGTACAAAGTAACAAATCTCATGCACAACTTTTGGGTGGTTTTCACACCTCGAATGCGCAGCAATACGACAACGGTGTATAACTGCATGTGAGCTGTCTTCTGATCCCATGTTTAGCAAGATACCTGTCAAAGTAGTTTGAGACATATTCACCTCCTTCATCTGATCTCAAACATGATATGTAACAGCCCAATTCATTTTCAGCATGTTTCTTGAAGTCTTTGAATGCATCAAACACATCATCCTTATGTTTCAGGATATAAAGCCAAGTGTACCCACTGAAATCATCAATAAATGAGACATAATATTGTGCACCGCCAAAGGAAGCATTATGTGAAGGACCCCAGACATCAGAGTGTACCAACTGTAAAGGCCTAGTGCTGTTTTTTACATGTTTCATGAAAGGAAACCGTGCCTGCTTCCCAAATTGACATGCAGGGCATACATGACCAAAATCATTATACTTGAATTTAGGTAATCCAAGTACTACTTCTTTCTGTTGCATAGATTTCAGCTTTTGTACATTGACATGTCCGATTCTCTTGTGCCAGATCTCTACATCTCTGATGGCACTCTCATCATAAGCAAACATAGCTGCTTTAAGTTCAGGAATGGTCGCTTCCAAAGTAAATATCCTGCCATCCCTTCTGCCCTTGGCAATTAGCTTGCAGCCATTTCCATACTCCTCAATGAAACATCCATCCTTGTTAAACCTCACTTGCAGATTCTATTCTGCCATTTGACCCACAGACAACAAATTCTTTGTTATGGTCGGTACATGTAAGACGTCATGCAGGCCTTTCTTCTTGCCATCAAGCATCATCAATGGAACAATCCCTTTATGCTTTATGTCATGTTGGGTATCATCCCCAGTACATACATGACCATGTGTACCTACAACCATCTCATCAAACCACTCTCCATGCGGGGTCATGTGGTTTGATGCTCTAGAGTCAATGTACCATCTGTCATCTCTATCATGTCTCGATGCATTTTTAGATACATACTGCATGGCAAAGAGTCTATCAATTGACTCATCATGAGCACCACTGGAAGATGCATAGTGCCCATGCTGTCTACCCTTTGCCTTCATATCTCCTTGCTTCCTGTAACAATCCTTTGCAATGTGCCCATATCGGCCACAATAATGGTAGTCCTTGTCCCTGTTGGATTGATCAGACGACTGCCATGAACCAGAACCACCACCTCTACCTCGGGGTGATCTCCCCCTGCCTCTAAACCCACCAGATCCACGCTGGCCTTGTGTATTTGCACCATGCCAATTACTCTGCTACTGCTGCTGTCCATAACTATTACGAGTGTCACCACGACCTCGAAATGAACCACGACCTCTAGATCCTCTGCCACACTGGTAAGAGTACAACACAGTGCCTCTACTCTGAGATGCACTAGAACCTATATTCAAACCAAGTTTGACTTCCTCATGCAGCAACAAAGCAACTAGCTCTTCCCAGCTAGGGGGCTCTTCTCTGACAGAAATGGAAGTGTCAAAAGCTTTGTACTCTTTGCCTAAGCCATTCAAAGCAACATCAATCATATCATCTTCTGATACACTTGAGCCAATAGTAGCAAGTTGATCAACTATGGTCTTAATCTCCGTGGTATACGTCTGGATGCTCTTGCCATTCCTAGACATGTTGTTGAACTGCTATTTCAACTGGATCTTTCTTGCATGTGTCATGGTTCCATAATTTTTCATCAGTATGTCCCAAGCATCCTTCGGAGTCTCACATCCAGTGATTTGAATTACCATAGCATCAGATATACATAAGGAAAACCAATGCAGCACCTTGCATGCTCTTTCATTCCATAGCCTGTAGGCTCTTTTCTATTCATTTGTTGGATTGTGTGCAGGCAACTCAGGAGCAACTTCATCTCCTGTACATAAATCCCAATAACCTATGCCAACCAGAAAGTTTTTCATTCTGAATTTCCATAATGTAAAGTTCTTATTATCCAACTTCTCTCCAACTATCTCAGTGATATTGTCAGTCCCATGTGCATTAGCCATGATGCAATAGACTGTCTATCAAGTGTCTGACTCCATGCAGTCCAATAAGTATGACTGACTAAGTTCAGTCTATAACAGTTTATGACAATTTTCTGCACTAAATTGCAGAAAAAAACCAGGGTATTTCAGCCCACTGACACCCCAAAACAACCCTCAAACAAGTGGTCTCAACTGTAGATATAACTGTCAATACATAAGCTATGTGTTTGCTTCAGCTTAAGCTTATGTAACCTCACTGCCAGGGTACATACATGCAGTCTGAAAACTGTAAACTGTGAGTAACCAGCAGCAATTTCAAGTCCAAAACTGAGTGGTAATCATGTCATACATGTTCCAAAATCTCCTAGGTAGCTGCTAGTACATTTGGCAGTCAAGACATGATCATAAGGGCACATAACAGTGCATAACCAGCACATACAAGTATCAACAAATTCAGTTTCAGGTTGCAGTCAACTAGAATTCAGCATATCAAGCTCCAAGCAGCTCCAAAATGTCTTTTGACCATGTCATACATTTACTTTGTAGTGGCAAGTTCAATACATGAGCATCTGAGTAGGCATAGACAACCTGTCTTCATTGACCAATGGCATAAACCTCATGAGCTGTTTGTAATTAACCAGGACAGTGTAACTGTATTTATTTCAGCTTCAAAATTCGGTTTTCAATGATGCTCATTGCTTGCTTCAATTCTCCATGCATTTAGCATGTATAGGCCAGTTCATATAGATGATGGAACCCCCAAGATGACCTGTATTGCTTCAGTAATGCACAGTACTTGTCATTGACTGTGTATGTCAGTTTTCAGCCTGTCATTGATTTTCAGATCTGAGTATTCTGAGCAAAATATCTCAGCTCCAAGACATTTGATCCAATATATACATGCTTTGACACATTATTGTGCTCCAAAGATGCCTTCTGAGTGTAGTACAAGGCTCTTGTGTGTCAGTAATGACTGAATGCATGCTGTCCATTCATGTTTACAGCAGTTCAGAAATGATTACAGGTCTGTGTCTGTCACTTCAGCTCATAACAGAGCTCCCACACAAGCATTTACTCCTTGCACACTTCAAATACCTTCAATAGTGAGCATACATGCTCTATGAACCTTGTCCAGGTGCCCCACTGAAGATTGACAGGTTGCTGTCCACTCAGATCAGCAGGCGCAAATTTTTAGACCAGGGGGCGCAGAATTTCAAGCACAGGTTGCTATCCACTCAGATCAGCAGGCGCAGATTTTCAGACACAGGTTGCTGATTTTCAGGAGGCAGTCCATGCTGATTTTCAGGAGGCAGTCCACGCTGATTCCTTCCTTTGACTATGGCTACATTTGCAAGTGTCCAGCTTCTTCCTCATTCCTTACTTCCATCTCCTTTGCACTGCAAGTTGTCATGCCCATTCTCCCACAGCCTCATGGATGAGGCTCTGATACCATGTTCAAAGAGTAGAGAGAGAGAAAGGGAAAGACTCCATATCCATGAGCCTTCAGGCTCTCAAGCTCATTCCTTCATTTCCACACACTAAACTAAAAAGCACACACACACTACAAGATAAAGTGACCTAGTGTAAATGTAGACTAGACTGACTAACTCTAGTCAGATCACTGACTGACTACTAACCCGACTTATTTAATGTAGTCACATGTAGACAGCTGTACACACTAGCTGTCATAGATGTCGGTCATAGATGAAGACACACTGACGGTGAGTTTGATTTCTAACACAGGAAACATGTGACCAACAACCTGAAATGAATGTTGGACTACCCAAGCTTATGAATATGCTGGGAAATGACTTGACTAGTGATGAAACAAATAAATATTCAACCATTTTTCAGAAATATGTGAAACTGTTTGCTACAAAATATCACCAACTGAGGGGTACTAACAACATTGTGCACCATATCAAATTGAAAGAAGGTTATAAACGAGTGGTTTAAAAACTTAGGAGACTTGGTACAATTTAGGAAAAGGTACTTAAAGCTGAAATTGAAAAGTTACTTGATGCGGGATTTTTCTATCCTATTGATGATGCAGAGTGGGTGTCTCATGTTTTAATCAGGCCAAAGAAGAATGGAAAGTGGAGAGTATGTGTTGATTTCAAGCCTCTTAATTCAACGACTAAGAGGGACTACTATCTTCTTTCGTTTCAGGATGAGATCTTGGATCAAATGGTTGGTCATGTATTTTACAGTGTATGCAATGGATACTCTAGATATTTCTAGATTAGAATAGTAGAAGAATATTAGTAGAAAACAACATTCATTACCCCATGGGGATGCTTTTGTTATAGAGTAATGCCGTTATTGGTTTGATGAATGCATATGCTAGCTTTTCAAGATTGGTTAACTGGATATTTTCCCCTTTCATCAAAAAATCTTTGCAGGTGTTTATGGATGACTTTTGTGTGTACAGCTCGAGGGCATTACACTCTCAAAAACTTAATGAAGTTTTCTGTAGGCTTGATGAGGATGGCAGTCAGGTGAACCCTAGTAAATGTAAAATACTAAGAACTAGAGTGATACTCTTAGATCATGAAGTGTTTGCTAATGGTATTTCACCTGAGCCTAGTAAAGTTGAGGCTTTACTTCTTATGGATTCTCTAAAAACTATAAAAGAAATGATGAGCTTTGTTCAAAAGTTGAGGTATCTATCAAGATCATTCCATATGCTGGCCGAGTATGTGTATCCTTTACAGAAAGCAACTCAAAGGGATCCTTTAGTTTGGACGCAAGTTGAAGAGATTGCATTCTTGCATATTAAAGAAAAGTTAAGCACTTTACCAGTTCTTATGCCTCCAAACTCGGATGAACCTTTCTTCATTAGCATCAGTGTTGGAAAAAATGCAGTGGAAGCCATTTTAATGCAGAAGGGAAAGGGGATGTCTTATATGAGGCCTATGTTTTATATAAGCAGATCCATTGGAGTGACTGAAAAAGCTTGAATGGAAGAAGAATTGTTGGTATGGGGGTTGGTATATGCAGTTAAAAGATAAAAATCAGACTTGATTCAAAAACCATTTATAGTACTTACTAATTCTCAGTTGCTTCCACAGGTTTTGCGATCTGCTGAAAATGCTCCGAGAGTTACTGAGTGACTACTGGCTCTACAAGAATTTGAATTTACATGTTTGAAGGAGGATACTATAAGAGCTAGCTTAGCTGATATTTTGACTTATAAAGAACATGTTGAAAGTGCAACTGTTATTAGACGGAAACTAATTTTTCATCTGCAAATTCATGACGAAATGAAGGATAAAGATGCTCTCTTGTTTTTTGATGATTGTTACATAAGAGTGCTGAAAAAGGAAAGACTAGGTACCTACCTACATTGACATGCAGTCTCATGTCCGTTAGACAACTTGATGGCGTAGGATATCATGTATCCTTTGGAGACTCTGGATGGAAGATTACTTGTGGTAGGCTTGTGCTTGCGAGAGAGGTGCTAAGGCTAGTAGCCTCTACCCCTTAGTTGTTTTTGGATCTACAGTATCTACAGTTGATCATGCTTTGTCTTTGGGGTCTTTACCTCATGTATCTCTTTGGCATGCCCGTTTGGGACACGTTTGTTAAGGGAATGAAAATGCTTTCTGGTTTGTAGTACTTACCACCCCTTGACTATTCTCATTTTGATTCTTGTGATCATTGTCTTTTATGGCAGGCAGACTAGATCTACGCATAAGAAGTATGGTATGTCACGCATTAGTGAGCCCTTAGCTTTGGTTCATTCTAATGTCTATGGGTGGTGGGAAGTATTTTGTTACTTTCATAGATGATTTTTCACGTAAGGTATGGGCTTATCCCATAAAGTAGAAGTTTGATATCTTGGCAGTTTTTCAGAGATGGCTTGCTTTGGCAGAAAACTAGTTTGGGTATAAGAAAAAATGCCTTAGGACAGATAATGGGGATGAATATATATCATGTGATTTTGAGCAGTTATGTGATGAGAGGGGTATTAAGTGTCAGTTTACCACCCCTTATACTCCTCCGTAGAATGGTATGACTAAGCGAATGAATAGGACCATCTAGGAAAGGGTTCACAATATACTTAGCCATGCAGGCCTATACCAACACTTTTGGGCTGAGGCAGTTACGATTGTCGTATATATCATTAATAGGTCACCCTATAATGGCATAGATTTTCAGGTTGTAGAGGAGGTATGGACAGGAAAGCCTACCTCTTATGCACATTTACGTGTCTTTTGATCCGAGACATTTTGCCATGTGCCCAAGGATAAGCGTAACAAGCTAGATCCTAAGAGTGTTAAATGCATCTACCTTGGTTATGGAGATGTAGGAGAGATGGGTTATCATCTATGGGATCCAGAGGCATGGAAAGTCATGCGTAGCCATGATGTAGTCTTCCATAAAGACAAGATGCATAGGCAGCCTAAGAGACTCGTGGAGATACGTAGGGTTATATTTCAAGAGGAGCCATGTGCTCCCATATAGCCAATTGGACAGCCTACGACAGTAGCACATGCTCATGGCCAGGGTGTTGGACAAAATGTTGGGTAGGTAGTAGAGCTTGCAGTGCGGTGTTCTACTATAGATGGATGCCCACCTGACAAATTTGAGCCCTTCATACACTATGTTTTGGTTACAAATGCAAAAGAGCCTCTCAACTATGATCAAGCTATGTTCAAGGGTGATAGTCACTCTTGGGAGAGGGCTATGCAGTCTCTGATAGACTCCTTACATTAGAATATGACTTGGGATTTGGTTTCCTTACCTGCTGGCAAGAAGGCTCTGCCATGCAAATGGGTGTACAAGCTGAAAAGTACCCCTGGATACCCCAAGCCGGCATACAAGGCTAGATTAGTAGTAAAGGGTTTTAAGCAGGAGCATGGTGTTGACTTTGATGATGTCTTCTCTCCTATGGTTAAGATGACCACCTTGCGCTTAGTCTTTGTAATGAAGGAAACCTAGGAGAGAGAAGGAGAGAAGGGAGAGACTATAGAGAGGAGAGAGAAAGAGGAAGAAGGTGAGATAAGAAGAGAGAGAAAGACTAGCAGAAGAGAGAGAAACACAGGAAAAGAGAGAGAGAGAGGAGGGAAGCCATGAAAGCTAGGAGGAAGGAGAAAAGAGAGACTTGATTATTGATAACCCATCCCTAATTGGGTCTCTCAACACCTTATATACCCTATCAGTATAACTGGGTATTCCAATGCTAACCCGTGTCCTACCCATCTATCCCCACTCTTTTACATTCCATCCCGACCCCGAAGGTTTTTTCCCTCAAAAACAAAAAGAGAACTTATGGCTCACAGTGAAAAAGGGGGGGGGTGCACAGTACTACTCTCCTTAACATTACAAAGGAGGATATAGGAGAATCTCATGTGGAATTGGGGCATAGAATTGTGTATATGATGTAAATGACATGTGCAAGTTGATAGCATATGAGTTTGGCCTCCAATTCTTGAGAATTAGGGGCTGACAAACAGTGGACAGCATGCTGTCCAGAACAGGCCTGCTAGAGAAAACTGGTCATAACTTCGCTACCATCGGGGTCAAATGGAAAGTGGTTATCCTTTCCATGCATTGGGTTACCATCCACAAGTAAAGCTAGAATGATCAGTACCACTAGCTGTTGCATTGAGTCTTCCATAAGCATCATATGATTAAGCTCGATCTGTGCTTGGATGCTGTCAATAACAAATGGGGTTGCATAAGCTGAGAAGTGTACTGCATCAACCCTTATATGTGACATGTGTATAGACTGAAGGGTCTCCTAGAAGGACATGTTTTCTTGATCTGTAATATGAGCATGATCTTTAAGATCTACATGATATTCTTTCTTGAATGAAAGTTCATCTTGCTTTGGACCCACATCGAAATGGTCTTTAGCAAGATATATCCTATCCTTGGCATAATGCTATTCGAATACAAATAGGAGTTTTGCATTCTGTGCTCTACATTTGTCTTGATGATCACAAGATATCGGCTTAGCACATCGATAGCATAAGCCCGCAACATGCAGTCCCGTATCATATCACTAGTAAGGTGTCTGATGCGTTTAGCCTTAGATAGCAATCTACACACATGCTCATCGCCATTGGTCAACTCAGTAATAGTTCTAACATGCTACTCATAGTCATCTTGCTGCTCATGTACAACAGATGGCTGCCCATGACCATAATTCTCATACTGTCCATATGAAGGGTCATGCCAATGTGGCTGCTACTCATAATGATACTCATGCTACTGTCCACACATATGCTCATCACCATTGGTCAGCTCAATAATAGTGCTGACATACTGCTCATAGTCATCTTGCTGCTCATCTACAACAGATGCTCATCACCATTGGTTAGCTTAGTAATAGTTCTGACACGGTGCTCATAGTCATCTTGCTGCTCATGTACAACAGATGGCTACACATGACCATAATGCTCATGTTGTCCATATGGAGGGTCATACCAATGTGGCTGCTACGCATAATGATACTCATGTTGTTCATATTGCATATGGTAATAATATCCCTGCTGCTCATTTACATCTATTTGCTATTGACTATTACCAAAACTTTGGCCATATTGATGCCCATAAACATGCTGCTTCCCAAGATTTCATGATGATTGTCCAACATGACTACAATGGTGTCCTTGCATCCTAGGCTGACCATAAATATGATGAGTAGCAAGTCCATGAGCATAGCTATCGGCATGATGCTGGTCATAATCACTGACTTGCTGCTCCTGCATTGCATAAGAATCTCCATATGCATGCTACTGACCAATGCTATATGAGCTACCATATACATGTCCATGATCATGACTTGCATAAGAACTATGTTGTTGCATAAAGGAGTGCTTGTAAGCGTAATCATGCTATCCATAATGGCCATAATCATGCTACCCGTGATAGCCATACTGTTGATCAAATCCATTGGAGTATGATCCACCCTCATGAAAAGGTACATAGCCTAGGTGTTGCCCAAAGTCGTATTGTACAATACTTTGGTTATCAAAATTGCCCATATGTGATTTAGCTTAGCACCGGTAACTGAGCTATATTGTTTGCCAAATCAGAGCATCAAAAGATCCCTAGTGTTATTACTGAAAATCAGATCTGCACACTACTGTTTGCTATTGTATGCTGCTCACTCTATACAACACACTGTTCACTGTGTGTTAAAAGTTAATCAAACTTATCATCCAATGCTTTCCCTGGTTTTGATAGAAGGAATTCTACATGAAATTCTACATGTTATGTTCCTTTGTCTATTTTGTGTAAAAGTCCCTTCGAACTATGCTTTCCAACACCAAGAATTTGCCCAAAATCTTGTTAATCATTTGCACAGGACTGGCTTGATTTCTTGGCATAAGAACTTTACTTATCTGCAGAGTTCTGAGGGAATTGAAATTTCATGTACTTATGAACATCTACACATTCATGTTGTTCTTCCAGTTCAAACTTTTCAATAGTGTCATCACTGAACTCATCATGGTTGAAGTGGCTTGAACAATAGTCTCTCTATTGTCTTTTGAAGACTCAGGCCACAATCCACAATAGTATGAGGAATTTCCTTCCTTCAAGTAGGATTACCTCCTATCTTTTGGAGATTATCTATGAGCTGAGCTACATAATGCATGCATTACTAGAAAGTCCAGTGCCCAGTTGGCGACTTCTTTAGTTGAGCTTTGAAGCTCCATCATTCAATGTTGTAAAGCACATTGGAATCTGCTGTAGGATTTGTATTTTCTTGGGGCACCTCGAGAGAACTTCTATCTTATGTGTCTTTGCTCCAGCTCTGTCATTCAGCCAACTACTACTACTTTCTATTGGACAAAGGAAAAGTTCCAAGTGCAGTGGTAGAGGATCTCCTCTTGACATCGGCCTTCACATTTTCTGATCCTAATGTACGATCAAACTCATTCAGTGAATTGCATTACATCACTTCTTGGCTAATTCTGTCACATCGTAGGAAGGCAGAGCTAAAGTCAGGTGTACATCCTTCCATCTTTATCATCTCCAACCTTCTCTCAACTCAGCATCATTTTTGCAAAACTGCGGATAGGATTTCATCCCTTGTATTCACATGAAAACTTTCAGTTTTTGATGTGAGCCGAAGTGCATTCTGCGTGCTCCATTTCTGCACTAGACATTTCCTTCCTTATCCTAGCTACCTCATGTTAACCGCAACACGAAGAAAGAAAAAGGAAATAAAAAAGACGCAGGGCAAAGGTGGAAAAAAGGTAGCCGATTGAAGAAAGAATAGGAGAAAAGGACAAAAGCACAAGGGCAACCTTAAAAGTCCAAGGCAAATACAAAAGGGGAAATGCACATTTTAAAATAAAAAGGCGCACCCTGAAATCGTGTAAAAGAGCGCCGCGCCCTCACCCGTGCAATTTGTAAAAGTAGACGGGCGGTGGAAAGGAATCTAGGAAGATAGAAGGACAATGGGAAAAAGGGCCTAGGCTATGGCCGGCCATGTTAAAAAGGAGAAAAGGGGATGACCGCCCAAAAGGGATCAGGGTTTTGTATATAAAGTGGAAAAGTGAAAGAAAAGCTCATTCTTGTGTGTGGCCAAAAGTAGCTCTCCTCTTCTTCTTCTTCTTCTTGTTCTTGCTTGCTTGAGCTTGTGCTTGAGGGAGGGAGTGTGAGAGTATGAGGGAGTGAGTGTGTGAGGGTGAGGGACCTAGGAGGAGAAGCTCTCCATCTTCTCCTCTCTTCTTCTCTTCTCTTCTCTTCTCTTGTCTTGCTCGCGGCAATGGAGCTTGGAGCGTGGAGCTTGAGGATGGAGCTTGCTTGAAGCTTGCACTTGGATCGTGGAGCTACCAGAGTGTGTGGGAGAGGAGGTAACTTGAATGGTATGGAGGTAAGCTCACTACACCCGTAGATATGGATGGCGCGTCGGCAAAATGCAAGGGCTTTCACTCAACCGCCAAGACCGATGGGCTGCTTATTGTTTCAAGTGTTCCAAGCCGAGCACTAATAGCTACCTCTCACATAGCCGATGCGCCATCCATATCTACGGGCATAGTGAGCTTACCTCCATGCCGTTTGAGTTACCTCCTCTCCCGCGCACTCCGGTAGCTCCACGATCCAAGTGTAAGCTTCAAGCAAGCTCCATCCTCAAGCTCCACGATCCAAGCTCCATTGCCGCGAGCAAGACAAGAGAAGAGAAGAGAAGAGAAGAAGAGAGGAGAAGATGGAGAGCTTCTCCTCCTCGGTCCCTCACCCTCACACACTCACTCCCTCACACTCACACTCCCTCCCTCAAGCACAAGCTCAAGCAAGCAAGAACAAGAAGAAGAAGAAGAAGAAGAGGAGAGCTACTTTTGGCCACACACAAGAATGAGCTTTTCATTCACTTTTCCACTTTATATACAAAACCCTAAATCCCTTTTGGGCGGTCATCCCCTTTTTTACATGGCCGGCCGTAGCCTAGGCCCTTTTTCCCATTGTCCTTCTATCTTCCTAGATTCCTTTCCACCGCCCGTCTACTTTTACAAATTGCACGGGTGAGGGCCCGACGCTCTTTTACACGATTTGAGGGTGCACCTTTTTATTTTAAAATGCACCTTTCCCCTTTTGTATTTGCCTTGGACTTTTAAGGTTGCCCTTGCGTTTTGTCCTTTTCTCCTATTCTTTCTTCAGTCGGCTACCTTTTTTCCACCTTTGCCCTGGGTCTTTTTTATTTCCTTTTGCTTTCTTCGTGTTCGGGTTAATATTACCCCCCTCCTAGACGAGTGTCAGTCCCATGGCACTCATCGTCGTTGGTAGCAGGCTATAGCATGCACCGAAGACGTGGGTGACAAGGACGCCTGTGGTTTCCGTGGAGGAGTGTTGGTGGTAGTGTGGGAGAAGGTCTTGGAATGCATGGATGAAGCAAAGTTGTCCATGTGGAGAAGAAATACACGTGAAGGTAATGAGACATCCTTTGCATTGTAACGCACGACGTAGCAGAATTGAATACAAGGACACCACACTCTCAGGAGCTGGAAACTATTGGACTTGCTTGATGAGTACGGTGTACTTTTCGTGGCAAATCGTGTGGTGCTTATCACCACTGATTGCAATGGTACTCCGACAGAGTGCAAGAGAGAATTGTGCAAGTGGGTCAGGGTGATAGGTCGAACCATAGGCGAGGCAAGCTCCCCAGGTATGTCCTACCCTTGATGTGCCCTGAACAATTGTGGGTGATGGTAAAGGGCTAGGGGACTACGGACAAAGCTAGTCGACCAAGGTCACTAGACATACCTAGTTTGAGAACCCCTAGGTGCTGTGCTGTGATCGTGGGTGCTTTTTTTTTTTGGACTTGCCTGAGTACAACCATTACAATATGTTGAGGCTATCAGCCTTTCAATGGGTTGGACAATGTCAAGCTTTGAAGGCACAGAAAATGGATAGTACAATGATGATTGCGCCCTAGCCTCGTTGTTAGAGAAGCAGTTGGCAAAAGGGGGAGATACACTTGAGATATTGCAAACCTCCTTGCAACATATGCGATGTTGGCATGATTGAGGTAACGACCGCCGTGAGCCAACTATAGAGCTTGACCCAGCAAGGGAGAGTGGCCCATGTGATGTGGGCGGTTGGCAAGGGTGATTCGTGCTTTCGGCAGCATGGCTTTGCCGCGACTCCTTGTGGGGTCGATGGTCTTGCAGTGATCGGGCATTGAACACTTCTGCGCAAAGACCTGTCTCATCCTGTATCCACTTGTCACTTTATGAGAGTACATGGATGGTATATGCCGCAACTATAATAAACCAGTGTAATGCAAGGAAACATCACTTATTGGAATTCTATGGTGTTGACTTAGACATTTATCACCTGTGCTTGATTAGCTTTTTCTTTTGCTAAGGACGTGAAATATATTAACGCAGATATGAAAAGTTCGTACAATTCGGAAACATGTCAACATTTAACCTTTTAAAGACAAAAAGTTATGGCTAGGTAGCATTTGATAAGCCCTTTATACATCATGGGGCTACTCTATTTGTACGAGTCGGGGCGAGTCTGGGTGGTCGGGTGATTGGGGCTCTACTGGTGTGGAGCTCCTATGGGGTGGGGTAGGGAACACGTCGGCCGGGACATGAATGGTGTAGTCCCGGCCCGCTACCGTCTCCAGAATGTCTTTAAACAATTCGTTAAATTCTTCTCTTTCCCGAGCTGCCCTTTCTGCCCTTGAGCATCTGGGGCCTGAGCGTAAGCTGGGGGTTCATGCCACTAGTGTTGCTACCTATTGCGCGTTTTGAGTCTCGACTTTCTTGACTCGAGGATTCTTCGGCCTTCGCCCTGGACAGTGGCGCTTAGGGCCTCGCTTCTTGGCATACCTCTTGATGGTGGGCACATAGCGCTCTGATGGAGGGGCGCGTGCCACATGCTATCATCTTTTGCGAAGAGCGTCTTTGCATGCCAGATCTCCATGATTCTCCATGCGTTCTACCAAAAAAGGAAGCCTGCAAGATGCAATCCAAGGGTTAGACCTGGATATAGGATACAACTGTTTGCATGGAAGGGATTTTAGTGCAGTTATGAAGCGCATATGACAAGAAGGGGAGGGGTGAGGCATGCGGTGTTTGTTGTAGAGGAGTGGCCCCCATGCTGATGTTTGCGTTGCCTCCTTTCATTAGTGGATATTAGTTTATGCTAAGTCGCGTGGAATGGTTGTCGTGGAGTGGGATAGGGCGCATCCTCGAAAGGATAGACCAAAAAGGGAAGCACGTGTATTGAAAGGGACTACACCCTGTCTACACCATCAGAGTTGTTGGTCAAGGTTTCCTATGGCGGCAGTGTGGGTTGCATGCCCTTCACCTGGAGGTGGGGCTGGTCACATGGTTTTTGAATGTGTGATGAAAGGAGGACTTGGGGAGGTTAGTTTATCTGACCCCACTCTTCCCCCTGCACTTGACTATCATTGCTTGTGTGTGTTGACATTGTTTATACACGGTGACACAAAAAAAAATGTTTATTTATATACATATTCATGAATCCATGTCACTTCACAAGGATAAGAACCAAGTGTAGAACTCGGGGTTGCACCGGAGCGTGGCACACGCATCTAGTATTCGCGGCAGCTTACTTAATACTGATAGATATTTTGCCACGTAGAGTAGCATGGAACCTTGACCAAGTCTACTGGCAATATGTAACTCCTCCTCAGTGAGAACCTTATCAATCAAAGGGCCTTGTAGCCTAGTTCTAGCTAAGTCCGTATCCCGAATGTCAGTCAGCACTCGAAGGGAAGTTGGTGCCACATAGGTTGGGTCTCTTTGAGACTGCCATTTGGCCAATCGCTCTTCTAAGACCGTCATGATCTGAGCCCCTAGTTCGGCCATTACAACACGGCTTTCACACCAATGCTACTCAAATTGACTCTGGCCTGCTGACAGCCGCTTTAGTTGCTCTATGTCTACGAGATTCGGTCGGCAGAGCATTTCATTGAACGTGACGGTTAAGCGCAGTTCGTCAGCCTCCTCGTCAGGGATGAGTCGCATGCGTTCATGTAGGAGCCTGTCGTAGTGCCCGTTAAGATGTTCTTGTTCTTCCCATGATAGAGGAAAGGTCAAGTAATCTCCAAGCTGCTCCTTAGGGATTGTGCCCATGTCTGCAAGGATGTAGACACGTGCGACCACTTTGAGCTTAGCATCCAACTCAGTTAAGCATTCTGTGACACTTCTATGTTCAACGAGGGCTTGCTCGATTGCTATCTCGTGCAAAGTCCTAAGAGTTTCCTTAGGCTTCAGCATGACTAGGGGCTCAGGCCTAGATGAGCAAGTTGATCAGCGCTAGGATTTCTTATGCTCTTGGGGTTCTCACGTTTCTCCTGAGGTTTTGCTACTATTTTCTCATGGTTCTTCTCAGATGTGACTGGTATAGATTTGTCACCCTGTTGTGATGATGTTGTATCCACTCTTGATTGGTCAATGCGAGTTCTATTGTCAGTGGATAGAGTGTTGTGATCAACTGTTGATGGCAATGGTTGCTTTGGTTTTTTAGAGCACATCGATGCGTCTGAGGTTTCACCGCTATTAGGAGAGGCATCAGTGGGCTCATTGGTGGATGGACTCGATGCGTTGTTCATCAGCTCTCCAGCGCCCTTCGTCTCAATGTTCTTGGGGTCCACAACTACCTGTGATTGTTGTTGCCTTCGTTGTTTTCTCCTCTTTTTCTTGGTCAATGAAGGTGCATCGCTCAACGACTCAGAACCCTGAACTAGATCATCCGTTGATGTGCTTGGTTGGGCCTCAGCATTCTCTTCCTCTAGTGTGTCCGTACAAGACATGGCCGTGGCCTGCTGAATAGCCTTGCTAGGTTGTGAGAGCACAATTACCTCCCTTTTCGGAGAGTCTAGCTCTTCAGCCAACTCCCTTGAGTTTAACTCCTCCAGCCTAGGCTTTAGGCACTCTGGAAGTGCTGGAGTTTTCGAGGAAGTTGGTTGTGATACCTCCTCCACGGGTAAACTTCTAAGGACATGTTCCACGAGGGGCATTGTCACGGCCAAGGGCTGTGACTGTTGTGATCCCTGATTGGAAGTAGTAGCAACTAGTTTAGTGGGCTGGCCACCCTTGGTGGATTGCGGTGTCAAGTCCCTAGGGCGATCAGAAGTGGTTGTGTCTTTTGTTGGCCTTTGATCACTCATTTGTGTAGATCGAACATGAGCTGATCTAGTCGCATTAGGCGGCTCAGGCATATCCTTGGGTCGAGAGCTACAGATGGCGTCATGTCCCACCTCTTTGATGGTTGGAAGCTTCGATGGAGATAGAGATTGGAATTGAGCAGTCGCCCTTGATAACTGCTGTAGTGCTTCCTGTGTCTGTTTGGGAGAAGAGGGCGTAGGAGATCTAGGACTCTTAGGTGGACTTGGCCCTGGCTGAATGATTTGCTTGAGGCTATTAGACGATTGTGCCATTTGCTTTGTTGAGCGATCAGCCTTGCCTTGAGCAATGTTGTGCCTATGATGCTTGTCCTCCCCTTGGGAAATCAAAGGCTCTTTGGGAACTAGCGGCTTCCACGTATCCTCGACGATTACATCTCGCATGTGCCTGTCAAGCACGCTAGGCCGAGGATCTACCCTCTGATTGGTCCCGTTTGGTTTCTTGATTTCGACCATGAGGGGTTCGGTCACTCCACTGTTGTTGACTCGAGACTTGGTTTTTCGCTTAGATCTCCTCCCACGCTTCTTTGCTCTTGATACGATCTAGCCTTCAGTCGACCACAGAGGTTTAGCAAGGGGTTTCGGCACCCAAATCCATCGGTTGCCTGCATAATACCCTTGAGCCCGAAGCCACGCCTTGGATATCCATCGTGGCATTGTGCTAGCTCTCCATCGATGCTTGCGTCTATAAGGCTTGGGATTCTTTTGGGGTCTTCTACGATATTTGTAAGTCCAAAGCTTGTCCTTGGCATTGTCTCTTGACCTTCTTGGTTCAGGCATGGCCTCACTCACTGGCTCTCGTTGTTCGACATGTGCTTGTATTAACTCTTCCAACAAGTCCTTGCTCTCATTAATGGGTTTGACTGTTACGTCAGCACCTTCCTTGCCTTTCCCTCGAGGTTTGCTGAGGTCACCCTTGTTAAAGCTCGTGACTATCCTCACACCTGGTAATGTCAAGTGTATCCTCTGAGCTACATAATCAGCCTCACACTTGGTAGCATTTTTGAAGGGCCTTCCTAGGAGGATTTCCTTTCCACCATTCTCGCTATTGGGAGGGACATAGAACAGGAGTGGCAAGCTTTCTATTTCAATTGTTACAAGGATTCTGCACCTCCCTAAAAGTTCTTGTGGGTGTTCCCCATAAGGATTAAGAGTTGCATCAGTCGGTATGAGCTCTGGTTGGCCTAGTAGGGTCCATGATTCATAGGTCAAGATATTAAAATCTGCTCCTTCATCAATTAGAGCATCAATAGTATGCTCTCTTTTCGCAGTGAGTTTGACCCTAAGATAAGCAGGTGGTACTATGTCTTCATCTTCTGGGTCTTGGCTTGTAAATTTAAGCCTTCTAACAGATGCCCTTGAGTTCTCGACTGCACGATCAGATGTGGATTCTCCACTGCTGTCTTGGATCGTTAGTGCAGTGCTGTTCAAGGTACATCTCTCGTCAAGAGTGTCGTGTCTAGTCATCCTCGCCTTTGTAGCTTGCTGAAGTTGCATTTTGCTCTGACTAGACACGATTTGAACACAATGTCCTTGTGTTCTCGTGGTGTGGCCTTTTTGCCCTTGATGGCTAGATTGGCCCATTGATGTTCTAGGGTCTCTGTTTCTCTATATTCAGGTATGGGCTTTTGGTTGCTCTATTGCAAGTGAGACTCCATGCTCATGTAAAGCTATTGCTACACTAGGGTCCAATTTGAAGGACCTGTCACAGCGCGTGTTTTCTCTCCAACCTACTTGGGGGAGGTGCGGAGGGGGTAGAGCCCGCTCTGCGGGGGTCCGGGGGGGGCACTCCCCTCGGCCCGCAGGGCCGTTACGGTAAAAGCCATGCACAATTTGGAGGACCGTTTATAGCCAAATTCGAACCACTTACTCTCAGTTTCAGCCCGGTAATGGATCTATGATATGGTTTCGGCTCTATATGGTTTCTCGGTTAATTTCACTAACTTCAGGTCAAAATTTGAGAAAATCTAAATTCGGCCTAACAGGTCCGAATTGCAGGGTCCGAGTGGATCACTCGGACGGGCCGAGGCGCATGGGCCGAGGGCTAAGTTCGGACGAATTCGGACACAGTCACTCAGAGGGGCCGAGGCACTTGGGCCAAGAGCCGAATATGGGACGTGGCCGAGCGCCGAATTTGAGTCTCAGGTGGGTCGACTCAGACGGTTCGAGGCCGACTAGGGTTTGGCCGAGTGGGCCGAGTGGTCCGAGGGCCGAATCTGGGCCTCGGACCAGAGTTGACGTGACTCGGACGTGCCGAACGCCGCGCATTTTTCGTCGAAGCTCCCAAAATTCGTCGTGCAAGGTGCTGGGGGTCTTCCCCCTTGTCAAGCAACTCCAGATTGGTCCTACTACTGTAGGGGAAGGTGTAGAATTACCTAGGTTAGCTGACGATCTCCTTGATGCCAAGATCGAAACGGATTTCCTCGCCAAGCTTTCCTCTTCTCTCCTGCTCTCCTGAAACCCTGCAATGCACAATGTGGCCTTTCTTGCCACTTCTGGCCCTTATACCCTCTTCCACGTATGGTATTGGCACCCCCAATAACTCACTCACTGACCTTAGGCATCAGAAGTAAGTTTTTTACCACTTTTGCACGATTCTTGCCCTGTTTCTGCCCTGTTTTACAACAGTAACCCTAATGCTTATTTTCTTTGTTTTTCTTTGTTTTCTCCTACTCTAATGCATCCAAATCACAAAGTAAATACCTACACTACTCCATCTCACAATATAAATCTCAAGAAAAACAACAAACCTACTTGCCAAGGAGATCGAATACCATCTTTAACCCCCTTGCTTCCTACTTATCTCAAGCACTGGTTCGGGGGAAACCCCATTCCAATGCTCGATTCGAAGCGTGCAAATCCGTTGGTCCCGGCAAGGAAACCAAAATGTGGGGGCTTTCACTCAACCACCAAGACCCACGGACCGCTTATTGTTTCAAGCGTTCCAAGCCGAGTACTAATGGCTACCTCTCACATAGCCGACGCGCCATCCATATCTACGGGTGTAGTGAGCTTACCTCCATGCCGTTCGAGTTACCTCCTCTCCCGCGCACTCCGGTAGCTCCACGATCCAAGTGCAAGCTTCAAGCAAGCTCCATCCTCAAGCTCCATGCTCCAAGCTCCATTGCCGTGAGCAAGACAAGAGAAGAGAAGAGAAGAGAAGAAGAGAGGAGAAGATGGAGAGCTTCTCCTCCTCGGTCCCTCAACCTCACACACTCACTCCCTCACACTCACACTCCCTTCCTCAAGCACAAGCTCAAGCAAGCAAGAACAAGAAGAAGAAGAAGAAGAGGAGAGCTACTTTTGGCCACACACAAGAATGAGCTTTTCATTCACTTTTCCACTTTATATACAAAACCCTAAATCCCTTTTGGGCGGTCATCCCCTTTTCCCCTTTTTTACATGGCTGGCCGTAGCCTAGGCCCTTTTTCCCATTGTCCTTCTATCTTCCTAGATTCCTTTCCACCGCCCGTCTACTTTTACAAATTGCACGGGTGAGGGCCCGACGCTCTTTTACACGATTTCAGGGTGCGCCTTTTTATTTTAAAATGCACATTTCCCCTTTTGTATTTGCCTTGGACTTTTAAGATTGCCCTTGTGCTTTTGTCCTTTTCTCCTATTCTTTCTTCAGCCGGCTACCTTTTTTCCGCCTTTGCCCTGCGTCTTTTTTATTTAATTTTTCTTTCTTTGTATTGGGGTTAACACCTCGTCCTAGTTGCAAGCTGTAGCATAGATGTTAAAGATCACGACGTGTGTCCCCAAACATATCAAGACCTGTTCAAAAGCATGCCTCTACATGGCTATACTTTGATGCTTCCCGCAAGCACTAAGCAAGGAAAGCCACATTGAAGCACCATGCTGACCGCTTACTCCCATAACTTTGTCATTGGCTTCATTTAGAAGTCCTACCCGACCCAAAAATGTCAACCATACATCAACAATCTTGGGGTCTCGGTGTGGTGCGATGATCTCATCACATTAGCACTGAAATAGTGGTGACCTTATGATTAACCAAGGACATTTAATGCAGAGAGAACTCACTTATCTGTCATTTAGTTTCAAGCTAGCACATAGCATTCCTTTGAAGAATTGGAGAACCTTGTTCCAATCCCCTATTGAGCAGCCATTGTTGCAATTCCAAGTGGTGGTGGTGTCTCGTCAAAGGACTTGATTATAAGTTTTGGTGCAACCTCCATGTGCCGCATTTTGCATACATCCCAACCATTGCATTACACACATCAGTATCAGAACTAAAAGTCATGCTTCGTCACTTTGCATACATCCCAACCAGTGCATTACACACATCAGTATTAGAACCAAAAGTCATGCTTCGTCACATTCTCATGAATCCTTTTTCCTTGCTCTTCCAGCATGATCGTAGGGTTTTGACAAAGATTTTCATGCCACCACGAAGCCATAAGACAAGGTGCAGAGTCCAAAGGAGCACCTGGTTCATGAGGCATATCAAGATTCAGACCGGAAGTTTCCAGCTCAGGTTCGCTTTCGTATTTACAAAGATTTGCATGCCAAAGGAGCACCTGGTGCTTGAGGCATATCAAGATTCAAACCGGAAGTTTCCAGCTTAGGTTCGCTTTTGTATTCACAAAGATTTGCATGCCACCATGAAGCCGTAAGACAAGGTGCAAAGTCCAAAGGAGTAGCTGGTGCCTGAGGCATATCAAGATTTAGACCAGAAGTTTACAGCTCAGGTTCGCATATGAAGATTTAGACCGAAAGTTTCCAGCTCGGTTCGCTTCTGTATTCACAAAGATTTTCATGCCACCACGAAGCCGTAAGACAAGGTGCAGGGTGCTTTCCTTCTGAATGTTATAGTCAGAAAGGGTACATCCATCCTCAAGCTAGCGACCAGCAAAGCTTGGTTAGCAAAGATCCAATGATCAAGCTATTGCGAGATGATTTTAAGCGCAATAGGAACCCCTATAGAAACCTTTTTCCACCCTGATTTATGCCTTCATCTATCACAGCAGGAACACCTATTGAGAACACAAACTCCAGGAGAAAGAAACAATTATTTGACATAGCTGAAGAAGCGGTCCAAGCCTATGATGTTGCTACTCAAAAGATTCCTTAACTCCTGTTATGGGTGATGCAGAAACAAAGAAGATTTCTCCCTTCTTTCGTTGGACTGAGAATCCATGGGAGCTTCTCAAGAATGAAGAAGAAAACTCTCCTTTGAGAAGTAACTGTAGTCAAAACTCTCTCCAAGTCTTGTGGCTCTCATGAGATTTCCAAGAAAGGTTGCCAACACCATGTGGTACTCCATCACTACTTCTTACAGCTACTATACCTATGTAACTAGTTTTTTTTTTGTGAAATATAACTGCATATAAGGAAAGAAGAAGAAAAAGGGACCAAAAACCTAAGCTCTGATGCCAACTGTAATGAAGGAAACCTAGGAGAGAGAAGGAGAGAAGGGAGAGAGTGTAGAGAGGAGAGAGAAAGAGGAAGAAGGTGAGAGAAGAAGAGAGAGAAAGACTAGCAGAAGAGAGAGAAAGACAAGAAAAGAGAGAGAGAGAGGAGGGAAGCCATGAAAGCTAGGAGGAAGGAGAAAAGAGAGACTTGATTATTGATAACCTATCCCTAATTGGGTCTCTCAACACCTTATATACCCTGTCAGTATAACTGGGTATTCCCATGCTAACCCATGTCCTACTCGTCTATCCCCACTCTTTTACAGTCTTGGCTTTGGTTGCACAGCTTGACTTGGACTTGTACCAGATGGATGTCAAGATTACTTTCTTACATGGAGACTTGCATGATGAGATTTACATGGAGCAGCCTAAGGGCCTTGCAGAGCCTGGCAGGGAGCACCTAGTGTGCAAGTTGAAGAAAAGTCTTTATGGCTTGAAGTAGGCACCTAGGGAATGGTATCATAAGTTCGATGCCTTTATGCAGTCACAGGGCTATAGCCGTAGTGCTGTGGATCCGTGCTGGTACACGAAGAAAGCCCGTGATGGTCCTTTGCCTCTTTTAGTACTCTATGTGGATGACATGCGATTATTAGGAAAAGCTCATGATGAGCTAGATGCTCTTAAGGCTCAGCTCAAGAAGAGCTTTGAGGGATCTAGGACATGCCTCTCACATACTTGGTATGCACATTAGACGCGATAGGCATCAAGGACTCATCTACTTGTCACAAAGGGAGTACATTCATAAAGTCATTGAGCACTTTTGCATGCAGGACGTGAAGCCTATTGGGTGTCCATTTCCTTGTTATGTGAAGGTATCAAAGGTCGATTGTCCACACATAGATGAGAAGAGGGCTGAGATGGCCAAGATTCCCTATCCATCTGTAGTGGGCAGTCTTATATATGCCATGATAGCCACTCATCCAAATATTTCCTTTGCAGTTGGTGTTGTGGTATAGTATATCCCTACACATGGAAAGAAGCATTAGGATGTTGTGAAGGGTATCATGAGATATCTAAAGGGCACTACACGCATGTACATATGCTATAGTAGCTAGGATACAAGACTTGTGGGGTACACTGACTCTGATTATGCAAGACACATAGATAGTAGGAAGTCCACTTCTCGCTATGTGTTCACTTATGTTGGAGGTGTTATTCCATGGATGCCCAGGGTGCAGAAATGCATGGCCCTTTCTACTATAGAGGCCGAGTATGCTGTAGCCATTGAGGCATGTAAGGAGGCCATTTGGTTGGGTCGTTTGGTTCATGACCTTGGTATTGATGGTATTCCTACCCTGCATTCGGATTCTATGAGTGCTATTCAATTAATTCAATTAACCAAGAATATGGTCTTCCATATGAAGATGAAGCACATTGAGGTGAGGTATCACTTCATACGTTGGGTCATTGAGGGAAAGTCTATTGACCTTGTCAAGATCTCAATTTTGTAAGACTTGCATGAGGAGAGAGTAAGACTTGCAACAATGTTGCCTTTACTCAATTGTCTTCTTAAGCATAGAAGCATGGAGAGAGACTCAGCTTGTTGGTGCCTTCTTGGAGTCAAATTTATAAATCCAGTGGAGTATAGCTAAAAGGCAGCCTTGTAGTCAGAGAAGATCACCATCGAGGTAGGCCACAAGCTATCATGAGGTTTAGATGATTGAGTGTAGAAAGAGCCCCTTGATAGGACTTCTTAAGGCTTGTTTGTCTTAAGTTGATCACTATGCCAAGCATAATTGCAATTCCATATGTGTTTTCTTACAAACATGCCTTACAAGCCAAAATGCCAACCTGTAACATGTGTGTTGCTATAACCCAACACTTTGCATGCCACCCTTCTTTAGATTTAGCTCTAATCATTCCGATTGATTAGGATAATTAGCACACGTATCATCAATACTTGAATTTGCACTAGATATTAGACCAGACTTCACGAATTGCCACCTCCTTGAAGTCACCTTCTGAATTTCCATGAAGGTGATGTCCCTTTTGAATTACCACCACACTTGTAGTCCCAATAGGTCCACACTAAAGAACACTATCGCATGGTGATCATCTTCAACACAATCAAAGTTTGAAGCAACTCCAAAAGATGAGGATTGTCACCAAACACTTCTAGCTTCAGAGAATGGTACATTCCAAAGTATTTGCCATGGTATACACATTGATTTCAACACAAGAACTATTGAAACCTCGATAAAGGCCTGGTAAACCATCATTCAGAGTCATCTTGTAGAATAGCAAGAGTCCAATGAACTAGCACGTCCCTCCTTTCATTGCAGCCTTGGCCTCCTTAGCAAGGTGAGTTCTGAGATAGTCTAGGGAATACACAAAAATGAAAGTAGAAAGAGAGATGCACTAGCCACTCTTGCCCATAATAACATTTCCTGACTCCTCTACATGAAGATCCTCCTTTATCCAAAAGGCATGTTGCACTGCCACCCTCCTTTTCATTCTTGAAAGAATGCAAGGAAAATCCCTCTTTTTCCCACAAAGCATACAAGTAGACATAAAATACATGTTTTAGTCTTTCCCTTTATTCTTCTGCAAGTCATGCATCATTTGTCAATTAACCATATTTCAATGAAGGTTAAGTTATTTCCCATCCTTTTCTATGTTATCATTCACCATGCTTATGGCCATTGAGCTTATGCCCATTGGATTATGCATGGAGGTGTTCTCAAGAATTCCATTCCTTCTTTCCCTCCAAAGATGCAAAGATTCTCCAAAACAATGCTAAAAGCATGTACTCAGTAGTTGTACACAATGCCACATGTTTCAGCATAAAAAACATTGGGCCCTTCATGCATGAGCCCTTACTCACCTAGCTTAGATTATCTATATGATCAATCTCACCAAGCAAACCAAAATATATGAATAGTGCAGCTGACTTGATATCTCAAAATATATGATATCTCAAAACTTGATAGGATTAAATGGCATGCAAAGGTAAATGAAGGAAATATACATATGAGAGAGAGACAGAGAGATACACACACATGCAAAGCATATGGAAGGCCTACTTATTCTAGTTGTGGTTGTTTATAAGCCTGCTGGGGTGTCTACCTTATAGAACATGTAAGATACCACACACAAGTTCAAAGGAAATGATATTTTATTTGATTTTATTTATAGGATTATATCCATAAAACGGGTTTCTTCAAATAATAATTTAAAGAAAATAGGAGAAGATTAGTTTATGGCCTTATATCATGTAAAAAAAGAGTATTTCTTTAATAGCCTTTGAGTGCACATTATATAGATGATTTTTTATAGGTGCACCCCTAGGTTTATAAGTCACTGCTTTATCTTCATGTTCAGCTTTGTCTAGTAAGTTCCCATCCCAATTGTTATTTTGATTCATGTCATTGGCCTTCAATGTTGCTTTTGTCTAGTTACTCTTTGTATTGTGTTCCTATCATTGTCATTCAAAAATGTTTATATAAACATTTAATATGTAGGCACAACAAGCAAGATTCTTAGAGAATTTTCAGTTGTAACAACTCATATATATACATCCATATGAAAAACATGTTGGAAATAGGATAGAAGTGGCTGTATGTAATGTACCCATTATGGTAACCTTATACTTCTAAATATTTTGTATCATGAATGGTTAATTTAAGCCTTGAGACTTGGTGAATTCGATGTTTCATTCAAGAAAGGTGATAAACAAAGCTTCTCTTGAATTTTGATGAAGTTAAAGAGAGTCATCTAAGACTACCCCTACCCCTTTTGGACATCTTGATTCGCTAATGTGTTATCAAATTCTTTCTTTAATTACCACCACTTTAGCATGAGAATATTCACCTTATGTTGTTTCTCCCATGTAAATGGCTCCACCCAAAATGTAAGACCCATGAAAGACACAACGAACTATGACAAAATCTTCTTTACTTTGAAGCCACAATAGGCCTTCAACCTCAAACTTGTGCAATGGAACATGGAAAATTTGAAATTTTTCTTGTTAAACAAGATAAAGAAGGCCATAGCAGGCAATGATATAGCCAAACTATTGATTAAGTCAGTGTAGACTCATTGGAAGACATCAAGGTCATGAGTAGACTTGCACAAATGCTTGGCTCCACGGCTTTCATTTGGGAGTTCATGCTGATATTAAAGCCTCTACAATGTGTGCATCATAGTAAAAAGGGGAGATCATGCTTGCCAAAGTTACACAACAAGAATTGGTGGAGCATTGTTGAAGGGGTTTTAGTCGAAAGGTCGTATCCACCAAGGATCAGAGATAGAAGGAAGTAGAGATAGGAAATAGAAGAGAAGGAAAGGAATAGACAAGAGGTAAATAAAACAAAGACAAAGCACAATGAATTGAATCAATATGTATTGAGAGAACCTGAAATCCCTTATCTGGCACTACTCAGAAGCAATCTCCAAGCAGTAATTCTCTTAGAGCTCCTTTATAGACCAAAAACGTACATCAAAATAACAACTCCTTCTCTGCTACTCAGAACCCCAAATCTGATGGCTCCGTTGGCTCCAAAAGGGGGGTAGAACCCTAGGACATCTAATTAGGGATCTCCTAGATCACTTCTTCTTCCTCTCTTAGTTCAAAGTGCTATTTACTGCCTGTCAAACTACGATCGTGACGTGTGTGATTTCACTCCTTTTTCTTTTTTATGAAAAATCCAATAAGTGGTTGAAAAAGTAACTTGCTTTTTGCATGCCACCCTAATCTAGAAGTTTTCCTAGGATTTTAGGATATTTACAATAAATAATATCTAACATATTAAAAATAAACTAAAATTGTCCAAAAATCTAGTATTTTTGGACCATCCATGCCAGGACACTAGCACTAGTGACACAGATGGCATTGACTCTCTAGATTAACAAGAAAGTCGAATGATGATGCACTCTAGAGTTTGTCACACTATATCCATGTAGTGGCATGACATCCACCTGCTCTGAACCTGCACATCCTTTGGTATATGCCAAAATCCTAGTTGTCACCAGCTTGTGAGTCCTCCTCATCCTCTACATCCATATCCTTTGCTTCTTCATCTTTCATATCTTCCTGGCTAGCCATTGTTTCATGGGCACTATTTTCTTCCAATTCTAGCAACTCATAGGTAGTAGATTATTGCCTCTTGAATAATTTGATTCTTTTTCTTGCTACCGAAAGTTTTATGGATGTCCCATCCAACTCATTTAATGCATAAGTAGCATTATCAAACACTTGTCTTACCACATAGGGTCCAAACCATCTTTTGGAAACTTTATGCATGATGGCACTATGCTAATTGTCTAAACTGCTATCATAAACCAATACCCAATCCCCATCTTGTATGGTTCTTGGCCTCAATCTATATCTTTTGTCAAACTATTTCTTGTTCTCTATCCTTGCTGCCCTTAACTTTGCAAGTGCTACCTCTATGTCTTCTGACTTTCTTTCTAATTGTCTAATGCGTAAGGCCAATAACTCCTCTCGATTCAGCTCCTCCTCCCAAGTAACACACTCCATGTGACTATCATTTCTTCTATTGGCATGATAGTTTTTGACCATACATCAATTCTATAGGCATATATCTTGTAACAATACTATGACTTGTTATGTCAGTCCACAAAGCATAAGGGAGCAATTGTGGCCACTCTTTTACCTTCTCTCCATATGCTTTTGCCAATGCCTTCACAATAGGTGGATGACCTCTTTCATTTTTTTCATTTCCTTTAGAGTTATAAGCTGAAGTTAAAGCAAGATTTATCCCCAACCATGCAAAGAAATCATGAGCTTCATCTACATCCATCTCACCCCTATCTGCTGTAATTTTTTCCACACAACAATACTGATAAAATATCTCTTTTAAGAGAAAAGTACACATTGCATTTGTTGTCTTAGTATGTAGAGCTCTCCCTTCCACTTGATTAGTCGAGTCTTCATGAGCAAGTACAAGATATCTCATTTGCCAAAGACCTATAGGCATCATGACTAAATCCACCACCTACTTAAAATGAAGAGACAAGGAATATGTGGGCTGCAATCCATCTCGATGTTTCACAGATGAATACATTTGACATGTCGTACATGTCTCCACAAAGTGAGAAACATCCTTATACATACTTTTCTACCAATATCTTTCCTTGATCTTTGCAAAAGTACCCCAAACACCTCTATGGTCAGCCCATAAGCTTTCATGAAATTCTTGCATAACATTTACTTGTGACCCTGTTTCTTTTTAGCATGTTTCCATAAGTATCCATCTTTTAAGAAAACCCCATAGGCTTTCCTCTTGATCTTCTTAAACTCCTCATTTGACCATTCATCTCTCTTCGTTAATGTATTGACAATCGGTCTCAATGACTACACGAGCACCCATAAAATACTCTTTATCATGTTTAAGGGCTGTCACAATTCCCCATAATTCTCTTTTTACCTATGGATACCTTCTCTATCATTCAGTCAATGCTTTAGTACCAAAGAAAATTGCATATCTTTTCCCTTCCTCATCATCTTGCCATGTGAATAATTATTATTGGGCTTGCATCAACAATAATAATGATAGGCTTTCCATGTGAATAGTTAGCCTTTGCCAATGGAGGAGCATATTTTAAGAGTTGCTTCAATTTCTTCATTGGTTTTTTATGCTTCCTTGCCCAATGAAATCACTGACCTTTCCTCAGAAGCTGATGTAAAGCATCAACTACATGTGCAAAGTGAGAAATCCATATCAAATAGAATACACATGCACCCAAGTATCTATGCACCTCTAATACATTCGTGCATACATCTTGCATTCTATCAATCTCATATATTTTTGCTGGTGATGGTCTTCGCCCATAGGGCCCACACATATGCCCAACAATCAAAACCTCCTCAACTCCAAAGATAGACTTTTGTCTAGAAAGAGTTAAATGCACCTCTTTTAGACGCATCAAAATCCTCTCACAATCCACAATATGATTTGCAATAAACTGTTTGCATCCATGAGCATCCATTTCTTCATTCTTTTCATCCACTGCACACCCTTTGATTGGAAGATCAGTGCATTGTCAATTGTGGTATAAAATCCCTAAGTATTCTATTCATTGCATTTGTCATATGTGCCACTTAGTTTGTTGAACCCTGTAGGAGAATACACATCCGTATTAACCCCAAGGGAGTCTTCATGGTTGTGATATCCCTGCTTTCAACTGCAAGACGAAACTCATCATATCTCGAGTAAATATCACCCAAAGAATAGATGGCTCTGTCTGCAAAAGCCTCTACAAATTAATCAACCACAGGACCTGCAGCCACATTTCTTATGGTCACTTTATTGACCGGTTGCATATCTTGAAAAAATCTCAAAGCCCCATTCTTTTTGGGCACAATAAGCCAACGATTTGAGTATGGGGCTGAAGAGTGCTCCAAGATCTTCATGTAAATCTTTTCATTTAGCAATTCCATTAACTTTGGATCCACACAACCTATTTCAGTTGGCTTAAATGCTAATGCCTTTCCATGCCTAGCCAACATCTACATAAAACAGTCTCTTTTAGCAAGAAAAAGAAACCCTTTTGCACCAGCTTTCAATTCTTGTAATGTTTCATATGTAAATGGATGACCTATATCTTTAGGATTCCACAAGCTTGGATGCCTTAACACTTTTTCATACAAGCCCTCACTTTCTAGTGGAAGTGGCAAAGCAATTGGTTTCACCTTTTTGTCAACTATCTTATACTTTGTCTCCACAAGTGCTTGAGCCCATTGTAATCCTTCTTACTGAGCAAACAATGCTACAGCATCATACATGTCCAAAGAACATACCGACAACACTCGTTTTCAACCTCATTTTTTGCATGTATAGTTGCTGAAATTTCAGCCATAGTGTCATTAATATTCAGCCCATAAAAGATGCCTGAAATGCATTCATTTTCAGCTAATAATCCCAATGCTCTTAGTTCCTTAGTAGCCCGTTTCATAGATATGTATTCAGCCTTGCACATAGCTTCCGTAGGCTAAAACCAACATGAACTATTTGTTGCAAACTGAGAAAAACCAATAGTAAATACATACTTCATTCCATCAAGAGGTAAGCACATTCTCTAAGCATCACTACTGTAGCCCTGCATTACAACAGTGCTTAATGAAAATCTAGGTCTTTGAATTCCCTTGCATTTGGAGCCAAAGGAGACTCTCGAAGTGTATCCCGATTTCTAGGATGATTAACACATATAGTAAGAAATTGGACTACTTTCCTCCCATCCTTGATTCTGACTTTTGTATAAGCAAAACCATTATCAAGCACCTTTGTTTCCATACGCACTCCTATAAAATAAGGTTGTCCCAAAATCACCGCATATGAGGAACTATCTTGCACAAAGAAGTGTTGCTCTTCTTGTACATCACCAATCGTCACTTTTACATTAGGACATGCAGCATAGAGCTCTCCCGAAGAATTATTTGCAGCCCTTATATGCCAGCCATGATTACTGTCCATAGGCCATGCACCATTTTCATACAATCTATGCTCAATGATGTTAATCTCAGACCCATGGTCAAGTAAAGCAACACAAGCAATTTCACATTCTCCTATTTTCATTCATGTTTCAATGGTAGCCCTAGCCCAATGATTTCTTATGTAATGACTTCGAGGAATAAAACCTAGAGTCTCTCCCCCATATTGTTGCATGTGCCTTACTCCACCATGCATATTGCTATAAGAAAATGCATTTTCAGCCACTTTCTTCTCTTTTCCACATGCTGTCCACTAATTAGTAGCATCCTACATAGATGATTTAGTACTTACTTCATGCTCATATTCAGCTTGAATACCCTACAAACTAGTTTCCTCTTCAAATTGCAGCAATGCACTAGTGGTATCATCAAGAAACTAACGCTTCCTCTTAATTATGTCAATGATCTCATCATGAAATTCTCACTTGGCTATGCCAAGCACCTCTCCCAAGGTGGCTACTTTCCCTTCTTTTTTCCCTCTTGTTTGCTATCCTTTTTTTGCTCCTAACTGACCTCTTCCATAACATGTTTGGGAGGTGACTGATTTGTAGCTTTAGGCTGATCCACACTTCTTCTCGTCACTCTTTTAGATGTCCCTACATTATCTTCATCTCTTTTTCATTTCTCTTCCACAAGTACATCCGTGTTTTGTACCTTTGCTAAATATGCATACACTGAATATACATCTACTGGTGATTCCCATCCAGTTATGTCACAAATGTCTTGCCCTGCATGAGACATTTCACTATCAGTAACTTTTTTCTTTTCAGCTGCATGCAAAGCATGTGTCCATACTATAGCCTTTGGACCAACCATCACTTGGCCATGCATTCTATCCAACTATAGACCAAAAGTAGAAGCATCATGTACAGTCACATAAGCATTTCAGACAACCAAGTCTTTCAACAACTTCTGCATACCTCCCTTTCCAAAATTCAAAGCAAGAGGCAATCCCATTTCTTGTGCATGGATCTTACTATCTTTCCAAAATATGAGTTGGCATGCCAATTCCTCCTGTTAGGCATCATAATCATTTCTCTCATGTTGCAAACTATCACACCACATGCATCTTTTTCTTGGCTTAAGGGTTGTTTCTCCCTTTCCTCTTGTCCTTTTTCATCCAATTTTGCAACCTTCAACTGAAGATCCCACATAGCTTTGACCAATTCATCTAATACATCTTCCCTAACAGTGGGAACAATAACAAGTACAGCCATAGGGTTAGCCACAGAAGTGGGTGGTTTACTGGATACATCAATTGTTTTGCCCGTAACAATGGGCAAGCTAGAGACATGCAATCTTTCTCTTCTTCTATGTTTTTTCACAAGTGCAGTAACAACTTCCTTGACATGTCTCCACTCTGTTTTAAGATATGTCTCTGTAGTCTAATTCTCTAGCAAATCATCAAGTTTCTCTTGAAGCTCAGGATCTACTGCTTGTTGAAACAATTCAATTTTCTGACTTGCAAGAGTTTGCTATTTTGCAAGATCCAACTACTCAAATCGACTTTCAAATTCTCTTATTAACAATTCTGTAGCCACAAGACCCTTATTGGGTTGTAAAACCCACTCCTAAAAAGTCTTGTGCGTAATTAAATTTGTATCTTGAATGCAAAATTGTTTCCTATGCGTCTTCTTGAAAGTACCCAGTCAGCATCATGCATGTAAAATTCAATAATTCGTGCTTTTAGTTCATGTACAGTGATCCAAACAAAATACTGGCTCCATGCAAGTTGAGCCACTCCAAAGAATTCCATCTTTTGAGCATAGGTATGTATATATGCAGATACATCCTTGACATTGAACAACTTCATCTCATGCTCAACTGGTTGCAGAGCATTCATCACAATAGTCACTATTTGAGCAGAATCCTGCATTACGTGCTGTTGTTGTTGAACCTGCATAAGCATGTTCATATTCTATACTAGCTTCTGCAAAACATAACTAGAAATTGTGCTTGAAGGATCTCCCATCTTGTCTTTCCTTTTGACGACCTTTCACATCTGGTTCACCAATGTCGGAGGGGTTTTAGTTGAAAGGTCGTATCAACTAAGGATCAGAGATAGAAGGAAGTAGAGATATGAGATAGAAGAGAAGGAAACGAATAGACAAGAGGTAAACACAATAAAGACAAAGCACAATGGATTAATGTTAAGCCAATTAGCTACATCCCCAAGGGCTTAATGGAGGACATCATGGTAGAACGATTCGCAAAGTCAAATATGAATGAATTGTGGCTTGAGGCTGTCACAAAATCCACCATGAGTATTAGTAAAGTTTGATTATTCTATTATATTTGAGAATTTGTCACACCAATGAGGACTCCAAAATGAAAAATATACAAGTATTCCAAAATGCAATTTTATGTCTAGAATGTGAGATAAGCCTCTAATATACACAAAGGATAGATTACTCTTAACACATAATTCCTTCCTCAAATGTGATGCAACTCTTTAACAAACACAATTTAAGAACAAATCATTTGAATGCAATAAGATTATTAAATTTTTGTTGTAAATGGAAATAGTAGTCTCTTACACAACACAACTACAAGCATCACCATTTAAATCCTTTTCTAGAGTGTGATTCAAGTCTCAACACTCCTAACAATAATATTTTTATTACCTAGATGTACTATTGGAGTGTGAGTGCACATCTCAAATAGCAAATATTAGGTATTTTATATGCTTGTATTGTGAGTTAGTGTGAGAACCTCTAATGCAACACAAGTATACAATACCACAAAGTTTAAATCCATTCTTAGAATGTGATGCAAGCCTTTAATAGACATAAAAATGGATGTTTTATAGCTTAGACTTACTATTGGAATGCAAGTGCAAGTCTTGAGTACTAGCAATAGCAAGTCCAAGCAAATTGTATTTTTGTATTATGAAAGAAAGTGCAAGCCTCAAATACAACATAACACAAATGAATAATCCTAATATCCTATTTCTAGAGTGTGAGATATACCTCTAATCCACATATATACAAAGGGAGACTAAAATTCTAAAAATACTTTTAAGGTATGAGGGAGACCCCTAACACAACAAAAGTATTTAAAATAGAAAATTATATATAAATAATATTTTAAAATTAAAATAAAATGATCCCTAAAAATCTACTTATGGACTACTATTAGTTGTGTTGGAGGCAAAGAAGAAAGGGCAAAAACTAGTAAAAGACTTTCAAAATGATTAAAATGTTCTGAAACCTTCATCAACATAATATTAGTGAGTTTGGGAATCTCCCAATTCCCATTTTTTGAATACTAAAAAGATGGCACCCGGATAACATGCCCATATGTTTCTCGAAACCATATGATGTGACCTATCATTGGAAAAAGCACTTGAAAAATGGAATCTATTGAGCTATAGAGTGCTCGATTTGGAGTTATAGTGTTCAGGTTATGACAAATCCAAAGATTTGACCATGTGTCCCAAACTTAAGGGAAATTCCCATATTCTCCAATATGGTGTTCATCTATGTACTTAAATTTTTGTACATAAGCTTTACAATCAAAAGCTTTCGATCACCACTCCAATGAGAGATGATAATGATGATGGTAGTCTTTGTTGAGATGTAGAGAGAAAAGATATGTAAAGACTTGAGAGGGAGAGAAGAGACACACCATGTACACTCCCAAAGACTATTTCATATTGATCACAATCTACATATTTATAGGTGAGACCTAGTCTAGATAGGGGGTGAGCTTGTTATATTTAGACTTGTTATGTTGAACGTAGTCTTTAGCAAGACTAATAATCACATCGAAGTGGTGTGCTAGAGAGAGGAGGAATGGCCAATATTTGATAGAACTTGTTGAAGTCATAATGACTCTCGAGCCACTAAAGATGTAGCTACGTATTCAGCCATTGTAGTGGAAACAACAACCCAACGTTGTTTCTTGCTAGTCCAAGAAACAAAGAAACCATTGATAAAGAAACAATTTCTAGTTGTAGAACGCATAGATAAGTGAGAGCTTGCCCAATTTACATCTGTATAACTCAAAAATTGAAGTGAACATTTGGAATCAAAGTTTTGGTGGTGCCAATAAAATAACCCAAAATCTTTAGTGCCTTTCAAATACTTCAAAACTCATTTAGCTATAGTCCAATGTTTAAGGCATGGAGAATTAAAATGTTGTTTGATGCAGTAAGTGAGAGTTTTTGGTAGAGCTCACAAGACAAGGAGTACTAGTAGGATGTCTAAAATCCAAACCAAACTTTTGAATAATATCTTCAATGAACTTTGTTTGACGCAGTAATAAAACACCCTTTTCTTGATAGCATTGAATCTGAATACAAAGACTTAAGTGTATGTCTCCAAGATCCACCATGTCAAATGCAGAATATAAAACCTTCATTACTTGTTAAAGAAAGTTGAGATTGTTAGAAACAAGTATGGTATCATCCACATATAGAGCAAGAGTAACAAACCTATCATTGTAGTGCTTGACATGTAAGTTAGGATCTGAAGAACAAGATATAAAACCTTTTTTTGTAAGGAAGAGATCAATCTTTTGATATAAAGCTCATGAAGATTGTTTGAGACCATAGAGTGCTCGATGAAGTTTGCAAGCAACATTTTCCTTATGTTTGACTACAAATCCCTCGAGTTCCTCCATATGTATCTCTTTCTTTAATTCCCCATTAAGAAAATCAGTTTTCACATCCATTTGATGAACCTCCAAATCAAACTCAACAACAAAAACTAACAAGACTTGAATACTAGTAAAAGGAACAATAGGTGAGAAAGTTTCTTGATAATCAACTCCTGCAATTTGTGAAAAACATTTGGAAACTAGCCTTGCTTCGATTTTTTCAAATGTTCCATCTACTTTTGTTTTAGTCTTATAAACCCACTTGCATTTAATAGCAGTACGTCTAGGTGGTAACTCAGTTAGAATCCATGTACCTTTAGAGAGAAGAGATTAATTTTCAGTTTCCATAGCCTCCTGCCATTGTTCCTTTTGTGGGGATGACATGGAATCACTATAGGAGACAAGGTCTTCACAAATATTGAGAGCATTCTCAAGAATATCAACATCAAAACATAATAGGTACCATGTAAATGTTCAATTGGAAGATCAATGTAAACATTAATGTCATGGTCATCATCATCAACAATAATAGGTATAGGATGTGAATCCTAATTTGAAGAGTAAATATTATCTCATGAAGAAGGTTCACCATCATATAGAAAATGAAAAGTAGTGAGTAATTAATTTTTTTCATGAATGTCCTCAAATGACCACGTCCTCCTAGCATCCTCCTAAGACCATGTGTTGCCCATAAGTTGCTCATTGAAAATAGCATTACCACTTGTGCTTACATGCTTGGAGGATGGATCATTAAACTTGTATCCCTTACCAAAATGTGAATATCTAATGAAAATAACTTTCAAACTAGGATGATCAAATTTTCTATGAGTCTCTTTGGGTACATCAATATAAGAAACACATATAAAGGTTCAAAAATATGAAACAAAAGGAGTTTTTCCTATCCAAGTATCAATCAACATTTTACAAGGAGCAGTCCTAGAAAGATGATTTTGCAGAAATACTGCTACTAAGAGTGCTTTAGCCTAGAAATATCAAGATAAGCCAGAATGAATGAGCATACATCACATGGCATTGAGGATAGTCATGTTTTTACATTCAACAATACCATTCTATTGAGGAGAGTAGGGAACCGTATATTCATGATGAACACCCTGATTATTATAATAATCATCAAAATATTTTGAAATGTATTCTCCATCATTATCAGTGCAAAGTTTCTTGATGTGACAACCAATATGAAGTTCGACCACTTTTTGATCTTGCTTCAAAGATAATAAAGCTTCTGATTTGTATCGCAAGATAGAAAAAATGGTGTATCTTGAAAAGTCATGAAATATCGATCTTGAGATTTTGATGGAGAAAAAGATCCACGAATATTAGTGCGAATAAGATCAAGAAAATATCTGGAATGAGTTTGGGTGGAAATGAGAAAGGGTTTGTGAAAATGCTTTCTAAGTGTACAATATTTACAAATACCCATGTGAGGATGAGCTTTGAATTCCATACCTTAAACAAGGTCACACCGATAAAGATTGACAAGCTTACAAAAATTAGAATGATCAAAGCGATGATGCTATAATTTACTGTTAAGATCACTAGGACACTCTATTACGATCTGAATCAAAACGCCTCTTTAAACATAGATGAGTTGGATGATAAGGAGAATAATCACTAGATAAACATGGTTGTTTGTTTGTTATACCATTTTCTTCATCATATTATTTTTCCTAGCAATCATCTGTAGTGTGATCATTTCTACTGCAATAAGAACAGCATATGTTAGGAAACTTGAGATGAGAGAAGTCACCACTATGACGACTCCTACATGTAAAGCATGGAAAGGAATGCCTTTGAGCAAGTAAAGCTTGGTTGATTTGTTCTAACTATGTCCTCTTGTGAAATCATAGCTATTTCTTGATTTGTGTGTTGTCATTCATGTCATTGTGAATATTCAATCAAAGATATACAAGCTTGATCAAAATTGATCCCATCTTTGTTACATAATATGGTAACAATATTATCATAAGTAGGATCCTTTACAGTGTCAAGAAGCTATGTCACTAATTGCTTACGTGGAATGGCATCACTAGCAGAGCCAGTAAGATAATTGATCATGTTCTTAATAATTTGATATGTGTTGCCATAGAAGCTCCGATGTCATATTGTAACTCAGTGAGATGACTACAAACATAAAGTATCTCTGTAATAGTTTTCTTCTCAAAATTTGTAATCAAATACTCCCATATAGCTTGTGAGTTAAAAGATTGCATACATCAAGCATAAGAGATTCTTGAAGAGTAGAAAGAATATACCGACAAGCTACTTTATCGCCTCTGACTCACTCATTATAAATAGTTTGCCATTCTTCAAAGTTAGCTCCTTCAGTTACAAGGGTATTATCATGAGCCTCATCAATTGGTTGAGGCAGACATTCATAATTACCGAGAACAATATCATGCAAGACATTGCCTTCAAGGATTAGTAGCATGTTTACTTTCCATCCAAGGAATCCTTGTCCTTAAAAGTGAGGGATAGAACGTTGTCCAGAAGGAAATCTGTAGACCATTATAGAATTTGACATATCTATGTGAGAGAATAAGTACAATATGAGATCATAGAATTTGCACACCATAGACAAAATGATGACAAAAGTACAGCACAACAAGTCGTGCATAGAAGCTATGCTATAAAGAAAGGCGTTTAGTTCAAAAGCATACTCCAAAAGAAAGAGACCCAAGATAGATGAAATGTGGGCAAGAATAAAGCAACCTAGAATAGACAAAACATATGCGAGAATAAACCAACCCAACATAGATGACAAAACATTATCCCTTTACTTTTTGGCCAAGAATAGATGATGATCTTGCAAATTTTGGTAGAAACTCAAGAGTGAGTAATCATGACAAGACATGTGTCGTAGAAGTCTGCAAGGAAAGCTATTGTTTTGTTTGTTTTCCTGTTTCGAGTCCAATTTACTTGAACTGATATAACTTTTGACAAAGAACTTCAAATTGAATAGGGATTTGCTAGAAGAAAGCTTGTGAGTCCTACACATCAAAAAAACTATTTTTCTTGGAAAAGACATTCCTTTAAGAGTTTCCTAAATAGAAATTTTTGGGGTGTCCAAGCAAGACATATCTACAATTCAATATATACGCAATCTAAATGATGATCGAGTGAACTTCTTCTATGCTTAAATTGCATAACATAAGATGCTCATAACATACACAATACATCAAATTTAGCATGAAAAGAACATGAATCAAGAATTCGAGAGATACTACATAGATATACTTCCTGATTGTCTTCTTCAAGGAAATGGTTGTAGTTGAATGTGATAGCTTTGATACCATGCTGAGATGTAGAGAGAGAAGATATATAGAGATGCGAGAGGGAGAGAAGAGACACACTATTATGTAGACTTCCAAAGACTATTTCATATTGATCACAATCTACATATAGATAGGTGAGACTTAGTCTAGATAAGGTGAGCTATATATAGCTCCAACAATCTTTTGTCTGAGTTTTGATGGTACTATGCCTGTGTCATGAGTTACAAGACTTTTATGCTCTTTAATAAATTTTGCGCCTTGAAATGATGTAATGGAAATTAGTAGCGGAATAACCCTTAAAATACACAAGTTAGTGGAGCCACGGAAACATTGCTTTGTCTTTTATAATGAGCCCCCATTGATATGTGAATGGGAGTCGTTGTTACAGATTTAAATAAAATGCTTAATGATAAGGCTTTAATGGACCTAATCCACATGAATGATGATAATTTTCATGCTCTCACAATAGTTTAAAATGGCAATTTGGACTAATTGAATTAATTGTAAACTAGATTAGAAGGTTGTGCTCAAGCTATGAGGGCATCTCACATCATATTATGAGTTGAAAATCGATACTTAACAATACATGGACTCATTAGGACTACATTGACATAGATTGTAGCATGAGGCAACTAAGGTGGGAACTCCAAGAGCTTTATAGAAGGAGCGATTAAGCTTGGTAACAATGGAGGATGGAGAGGACACAACTATGCTAGACATGACCATACTATTGCATACCTTGGTATGTGGTTTCTTATTTTTCTTCTCCTTTCACAATGAGAGGAAGGATGGCCCTTGCCACTATTCTTCTTTTCCTTCTCATTTGAAGTAACTATAATAGTCATATTCTCTCCATTTAAGAACTACATGAGTAGATGGGTTGCCTTCTTCTCTAGCTTTTCTTCTAAACCATGGATAGAGTTCTCATACTATAGGGTTTGGTTAAGAAGAGTGATATATATGTGTGTGTGTGTGTGTGTGTGTGTGTGTGTGTGTGTGTGTGTGTGTGTGTGTGTGTGTGTGTGTGTGTGTGTGTGTGTGTGTGTGTGTGTGTGTGTGTGTGTGTGTGTGTGTGTGCACATATCATGTATATGCATGTGTGTGTGTGTGTGTGCATAAAGTATTACAATGGAAAAGGAATAAAGCTACTTTAGAAGACCAACTCATGAAGGTCTTTGAAGACCATACCATGCTAAAAGTGAGCCTATCAAGCCCTTGAGAATTGGAGACCATTGATTTTTTCCCTTACTTTGAAGAAGATATGAGCTTGAGTGTGTTGTTATAGAGTGGTTTTCCAACCTTGTACCCTCTCTTATGGGTAGTTAAATAAATATTTTACTAACTTGTTCTCAAAGCACAAAGAAGATGAGCAAGATGTTGATGTTGCAACCTCGAGAAGAACACTGTTGAGCTATTTTGTATGACAAAATGAGGTTGTTTTGCATCTTAAAATTGTATAATAAAGGGATAAATTATTGAGGAACTTTGTGAGCCTTCCATGATGATCATGTGATGCAACTTTTCCATGGTACCATGAGACTCATATAAGCTGAGAATTTATGTATTAATCTTGCATTGTGTAAAATGGGTTTCTTTGTGAGTTCATGTGTTGTTGGCATTTGGCTTTGTGGAAGAGGTGCTTAGAGTGGTGCTACTTATCTTGTATATGGCTGTGTAGGGGTTACCTCTTTTTTGGTATCTGTAAAGTCTTGCTAGGGCTTTTGTGAGTGCTTGTGGGCTCTTGGCCTACAAGAAATTGTTATCATTTGATGTTGCTTTGGGTGGTCTTGTGGAGCTCAATTTCAAGTTGTCTATCTCAACTCAATAGAATTCATTTTGCTCGCTTGTGTGCCTATTATTTAGTTTTATAATCAACTTTTTGTTTAGTTCAATGATATAATATGATTGGCTTTTGGTGAGGTCAAAACTCTTACTTATGGAGGTAAGATATTTGGCCTATGGGCTCATGGATAATTGTGATTAGCTATTCCAAGAAGCTGTGATGAAGCTTGCCATATTTCTTGTGATCTTTTTATTATCTTTTGGAGTTTTCTAATCCCTAAGGGTGTCTCCCCTACATGCGATGAACCTATTGTATACCAAGATTTTTTTTATCATTCTAGTAAGGATATATATCATATGCTTGTGTCCTACATAATAACCCTTGAAGACTGATGTAAATGATACCCTTAAAGATAAGAAAGATTGATTGTGTTCGGTTGTCTTGCCTTGTGAGAGTCACTTTAAACATTGAATCTCATGATATCTCATCCCCTGTTACTAGATTTCAAGGGTAATGCCATTTTTGTATCTTGATTGGTTGGGTGGGTGATTAGGCAAAGTTAGCAGTTGTAAGTGTGGTATTGGTACCCTTTTCCCATTATGCTACTATCTTATATGCATGATTTTTATCTTAAAATATTAAAAGAGGGATGGAGATAAGTGACAAAACAACAATAGCAAGAGTCCAATAGCAAATCAGTAATGAGCACTAATGAGCACTCTATTTATGAAGATGAGGTGCCTTTATAAAGACATTACAACTAGTGGTTTTGGCAGGTGCTTTTAGTATCTCCAATCACACCTAAGTAGTTTCCATAGTTAAATGGAGTAGGTGAAAAGTGAGCTCCTATCTACACTTGTTATAGAGAGATTCTCCCTTTATTCATGCATAAAAGTATAGAATAGAACATACTTGTTCTTAATAGCTATCGCCCTTCTACAATCCCCTCAATACATATCATGAGTTTGGATTTAACCCCCCCCTCTTAAACTAATGATGTAGACAACTTTATGCATGACCATCTTTTGCAATAGCTCGGTTACCACATTACTTGCAAGGGACATGTGTGTCTCAGAGATGTAAATGGTTCACTAGACTTGCAATTTTAGATAAGTTAATTTCAGCCAAGGCCTATATATATAAAGTTACAAGGTGTCTATATTTATGAATTGCGAGAATTACAAAAGAGAGTCCATGCTTTCTCAAGTAGTCCTTCATATGTTGAAATATCAAAAGAAGCCTTCTTTCTCTTTTTTTTAAAAAAATTCATGGAAAGGCGTTTGTGGTGGACCCTAACTTTGGCATACCATAGGAAAGCTCAAAGCTCTATTGTGGGGGTTGGTTTAGTGAATCAACAAACTAAGCACCCCAAAAACGTAACCACTTCTTGGTTGTTAGTAACTAACTCATGTATTTAAGCATGGATTGTCTAGAAAAGGAAGGGAGGGAAACATGAGAGTTGAAGCTCTATTTGATGTATCTTTTTCCAATAATTGATATTTGTCAATATAATGTGTGTTGTAGAGCTTTTTGGATAGGAATTTTATACATAGTTATTGGTGGAGAGAGCAAGCATCACTCATCATGTTTGGTAATCCGAGAGATGAAATTATGATTTCTAGCCTAGATTCTTTGTTGCAATCTTACAATGTAGCATTGCAACAACTATCTACAACCAACCAGCAAATTTCTACTAATCAAGCCATTTTATCTTTGTTATCCAATCAAGCTACCTCTTCCTCTTCCTCTTCCTCCTCCTCCTCCTCCTCCTCCTCCTGCAACCCAATATAGGAAGGTTCACCAATTCTACAAGCTATAGACATATTATCTTAGTTAAATCCCTTCAAAAGTGTTGTAGATTATCATCAATGGTGGCAAGAAGGAGAAACGTTCAATGAGGTGCAAATGGTTTTGGAAGGAATTGCATCCACATGGTATATTCAACAACTTGACGATGTAAAAAATAATTGGAATTCTTTCAAGATAGCTTTAGTACCAGATTTTGCTCATGACAATGCAGCAAAAAGTGCTCCCCAACAGCTTTAATGAGTGTGAACAAAAGGAGCATGAAACAATTTCTCAGTTTGCTATGCATTTGAAGGAAACTGTGATGAGATTTTATATAAAAATGATAGAGGACATGAAGTTATTTTTTTAATGGCCTAGACTAACACATGATCATTGTAGAGGGTTAAGTTCAAGGTCTTGAGACTTTTGCATATGATATTTAGATTGCTCAAGGAATTGAAGGAAACCTTCTCAATGAAGAAGGAAGAAGATATTTTCAACAAGAAACAAAAAGGGCAAGGAATATATTTAGTGAGCGATCCATAGGGTTTGGTCGTTTGAGTATCGCCTTTTAGCATAGCCAAGATGGTAGCTAGGTCAACAGGTGTCGTCATCCAAGTGTCCATCTCTACCCTCACTGCACTGGTTCTATTCCCTAGGAAAATCAACCCATTGCCCCAGTCCTCTATGACACGTGCATTCCTCATCCAAGGTCGGCCTAATAGTATGTCGTAATCCACTCCCTTCATGACAATGAAGTTTACCGAAAATTGCACATCGGCAATCTTTACCGGCCAATTCTTTAAGACCCCAAATGTTCTTACCCTCATTCCGTTTGCTAATGTGACATTAAATCTAGCAGTCTCTACAGGAGGGTTTCCCCATGCCTCTAGGACTGCATGGTTTAGCACACTAACACTGGCGCCTGTGTCTACAATTCCTTTTCGAGTCATGTCTCCTAAGGCTAGGATGGGAAAAACTACGTGCATTTCAGTGCCTTCCCAAAAAGCATTGATGTGCAAAGACTTAGGATTTGAGTGTAGAGTTAGACTTGGGATCCATGTAACTGCATCATGATCTTGCGGATCAGCACCCGCAAGTCCTGTGTGACCCTCGATCAAGTCTTTTAACTCCTGCCACAAGAAATGATTTTGCCTAAGCAGATCCTCCAAGCTTAGAGTTACTGGAGTGGACAACAAGGTTGTGAGGAGGTTACTGGACCCTTGTCTTCCTCTGAGGCTAGCAGTTCTAGGCCATGCGTTCTGTCTGCCCTGGTAAATTTCCCCCCGGCCTTGCTACTGAGTCGCTCCCAGTGGTGCAGGTATACTCACAGCTTGTGGTTTTGAGGGTGAGACTGGTGTGCTCACACTAGAGAAGTCGTCCATAGGATCTTCCAATATGGATTCAGCATCCTCGAGGTGCTTTTGGGCATCCTTGACCCACTCCTTGACCTTGGCTATAGCCTCGAGTTGTCATTTGGGGTGGGGGTATTCCCCTACCTTGGCACTCCCTAGCTCAGCTGTCTTGGGAGCCGAGGTCTCTGTCTCTGCGTCTGTGACCTTCTTTCCTGTTACTAGCGTAGTCGTTTCCTCGGTTTTAAGGGTTATCTTTGCATCGGTTCTCTTTTTCCGTCTCCTCCGACTTTTCTTCCCCATTAAGGTTGCATCAAGGTTACTTGGCCCTGGCAAGGAGATGCCTGCTTGTTTTGTTTTTGATGAAATGTGGCCTGGGTGGCCGCAAGTCCAGCATGTGATTGGATCCTGGCTGGGCCCTCCAAGGCCTCTGCCTCTTCCTCTTCCTAAAGCCATCATCGGCACTGGCCGATAGTCCATTAGGACTGGGTTGCCCTCCTCGTCATAGGATATGTACGGATTGACACATGTCTCTTCCTCGGTAGGCTCCTCCACAAAGTGAATAGGAGCATCACTAAATGGGTGAGTTACAAAAGGCCCTGGTGGCCTGGGTATACATGTTGGGTTCATCTCCAGCCTAGGCATGGCAGGTCTTGAGTCAGTCGGGTGCTAGAAGAGCTAACTGAGCTCCCCTGCCAAAGAAATTAGGTGGCCTATTACCTAAGTATGGAGGGTTGTACTGCTGCGTGTATGGGAATCTCCTCGGCATTCTGCAATGCACTGCATCATGCCCGAATCTACCACAATTTGAGCATGGCCGAGATCTAGGGTCTTGGCACTCAACTGGGAGGTGATTGCCGCCGCAGTATACACATTGTACATGCGATCTCACAGGCTTCCTCACGAGCTCTTGCAATCGTGCAATCTCCATTCTCATCTCTGGCATCCCTTGGTTGTGATCTACACTCTTTCCCTTATCCTGCACGCTAGCAGTTGCTTTTTCCCCCAAAGTGGTTGATCTCTCAGGGTCCCTCTGGCTTGCACTATCTCGGTTGGTAGTCCTCATGCTACGTTCCCTGAGTTGATCATCTACGCGTATTGCCTCCTCGAAGACTCGAGCTAGCACATCTCGTTGTAAGGTGGAGCTACTGGCCAAAGCCTTGTAGAGCTCCTCACTCCAAATCCCGTTCATGAACACTGTAGACACTGCCCTCTCGGTAGGTCGCTCATTGGCAGGGATTCTCTTGTAGAGGCTACGCACTTGAGTGACGTAATCCCTAACATCTTCCTTCTCCCTTTGACTAATATTCATCAACCTAACGATGAGGTTATCCGAATACCCTGCCTCCGAAAACCTCTTGATGAAGAGGCCCTTAAGGTGAGCAAAGTTTGTATGTTCTGCGTCATCCAGACTATAATACCAGGTCCTCCCCTTGTCGCCTAAGCACAGGCCGAAGGCTTGAGCTCGCTGCACAGGGTCAGTAAGACCGTTCGCCTCACATACTTGCTCGAAATGCTCCATGAAGCTGTACGGGTCACTGCTAGGTTCGTATCGAGCTAGTTGTTTTGCTACTATGGGGATTCTAGCCTGCCCTTTAGCCCCTTGCGTGACTCCCAATCCTGACAGTAGCGTGGTGGCTAGGGCAGCAGCGCTCTGTTCCACGGACGTATTGTCCATGAGTCGCTTTGCTACCAGTTCACTCAATGTCATGTCAGCCTCTGATGTCTGTTCCCTCTCTATGTTCGGTCCGGACTTGGCCGCCCTAGCTAGATCTAGTACTCGTCTAGCCTCATACATATCTACGTCTTGCTGCAGCCTTCTAGCCCTTTGCTCATGGTTGTAGGCAATTATGCCTTCCAGTGCTCTCTTGATAGCTCTTCTCTCTTCTTCCAGGTTAGCTACCACTTCCTCTACAGATATGCCTTGAATCACGGTCCTAGTGAGTAAATTGTAGTCGTGGACCAGTTCCTGGACCGAGGTTGGAAATTCTCCTAAGTCTAATTGGTCTTCCCCTTGTTTGCCTCTTGATCCCGACATTGTTTCTGCTTCCAGATCCACGAGGTTGTCAATGAATCCAATCAGCTCCGGCAGCTTTCACTCCTCTATCTTGTTGCTTCCCGTGACTTCGTGTCTTCTCCAGGTACTACTAGTAGGGCACTCAGGCACCTGTCTAAGTCTTGGGGTCTTCTCCTACTAGTGGGTTCCTTAATGTTATTAGATATCCTGGTGTGTTCCTTGTTATTCGAAAGCAGCTGCGATCCTTATTCACACGTTGTGCTTAGTGCTTTCATGGTGCTTAGTGCAAAAACAGGCTTTTCTCTTTTCTTACTGTCCAGACTTAGTGGGGCACAAGAGTGAAGTGCCGATGCAGAAAGCATTTAATGCAAACTCCACCTTGTTTCAACCCACATTCCCAGCCTAATTTGAGTTCTCAACTTGGTTCCCGGCTATTCTACGATCTTTCTGTGGGTCTGTGTTGCGTTTTCTATTCTGCCCTAAGTTCGATTGGTCTTTGAGGGTCTAATGGTCAAACTGGGTCTTGGGGGTATTCAGGGTTGCGTCCTGGGGGTCAGGTCTGTGGCAGGGCCAACAAAAGATCCTTATCTTTTCCTTCTGGCAGGATGGTCCGATTCTGGGAATCCGACAGAGCTGGTCCGACTCTAGGAGTCGGATGGTCTGATTCTTGCAATCAGACAGGTCTGATCCGACTCTAATAGTCGGATGGGGTTGGTTGATTCTGGACTCATCCGACCTTGGTGGTCTGATTTTGGGAATCGGACCAGGAGGGTGGTCCTATTTTCAAAGTGGTCTGATTATGGACTGGTCCGAGTCCGGCTACGATGGTTCGACTATAATGGTCCGACTCTAGTGGGCAGTCTGAGTGCCACCTGGCACGTTCGATCGAGGTGTCCGATTCTGGAAATCAGACAGGGATGGTCCGACTCCCTCAGTCAGACGGTCCGATTCTGGGAATCGGATGGTCTGACCCCAGGACTCGGGTGGTCCGATTCTGGGAATCGGACCACTGCGAGTTGGTCCGACTGCATCGGCAGCGGGCGCGATTCCGACGCGTTTGGATCCCTCTTAATGTCTACTACACACAATCACTACAGACTTCCCATATCTGATTAGAACACTATTGAAAAACAGCAGACTCACCTGGAGCAGCACAAATCGATGGCACCCAAAATCGTGGTAGCGTTTCCTCTTCCTATGAACCAGAAGCTCTCTCTCTCTCTCTCTCTCTCTCTCTCTCTCTCACAAGGCTAACCAAAGAAATGAGGTTTGTCCTGGCCTCCCAAGCCTCTTAAGGTCCTTTCCCAGCACTGCAAAATCTTACAACCAGTTCCCTTTCCCTGTTTCACCCAGAAACTTGAATCTAGTCCCCTGTTTCCCTGTTTTCAACAGCAGCCAAAACCTCCGTTTTCTCTTTTTTTACCCTAATCTAACCTTAATCTAGTGTAGCCAACATGCAAAACAGAATTATCCAATGCTTCCAACAAACCCAAATACTTACTTGTTTCACGGATTAAACCCTCCTAAATCTCCTAGTTATCTTGAGCAGCGGTTCAGGCTGCAAACCCTACTTCTATGCACGATTTGATGCGCGCGGTGCTCAAGGCTCAATTCCGTCTGTCCCGGAAACAGAACCAAAATGGAGGGGAGCTTCAAGCTCTACCCCGAGACCTACGGACCACTTATTGCTCAAGTGTTTCAAACCGAGCGGCCATGGCTACCTCTCACATAGCCGACGCGCAATGCCTACCTTACGGGTGTAGTGAGCTTACCTTGCTGCTCGATCGAGTACCCTCCTCTTTCTTTCACACCGGTAGCTCCATGATCCTTGAGGCAAGCTCAAGCAACCTCAATCCCTCTCCCATGAGCTTCATCCTCCATAGCCACACGCGAGACAAGAGAAGAGAAGAGAGGAGGGGAAGATGAAGAGAGGAGATGGAGAGCTTCTTCTCCAAGATCCCTCACTCTCACACAATCACTCCCTCACTCCCCCACACTCTCTCAATCCCTCTCTCAAGCACAAGCAAGAAGGCAAGAAACAAGAGAAGAAGAAGAAGAAGCTTTGGCCACACACAAGAATGAGCTTCCCATTCACTTTTTAACTTTATATACATGCCCTACTTTTCATGGGCGGTCATCCCTCTTTTTTACATGGCTGGCCATTAGCCTGGCCCATTTCTCATTTCCCACCGTTCTAGTCTATCCTATCCCCAACTAATGCATACAATTTGCACAGGAGTGAGCCTGGCGCTCTCTTACAAGGTTTTGGAAGTGTTTTCGCACTTAATGGTGCGGTTTTTACTCTTTTACTCTCCTTGGACGACTCTGACTTCTTGAGGATCGTGACGTGCGTTTAATTTTTTCCAGGGTCTAGTTGCCAGTTAAGGCGCCTTTTTCTTCTTTTCTTTTTTCCATTTCCCGCTCCTCTATGCTGCGATAAACAGGTTGAATTGTACAAGCAACAATATGTAAAGCTAGAAGAGGGTGCAAAAAGAATACAAGAACAAGATGAAATAAGGATGCATGAAGAGGATGGTGAAAGGATAGAGGAGGAATGATAGGATTTTACTCAGACTACACTACTTATTACTGAGGTTGAGATTAGCCATACCAAGGCCTATGCTAAGATTAATGAGGTTGTGATTAGCCATACAGTGGATGCCTTGAAAAGCATGAAGTTGATGAGATAGAAATTGCAAGTGTGTACTTTGTGAGTGCTTATGAGGAGGCCTATAATGCTCATGTATTACTTGATGTAGTGAATCAAAGAGAGATTGAAGAATTGATGCATGCAGATGGTAAGGAGGACACACTTGTAGTCCATGTGGAGGTTCAAGAGCTAGAGGATATGCATACAGAGAATGATGAATGTGATGCTACAGAGTTTGAGATGTTTCATATCCTTTAAGAGATGAAAGTATGATCTCTTCTTATGCCTTGACAGGAAATTCAAAGGTGCTTCAAGATATTGAATGTCTTGATGCTTTTAGTAACGCTTTTATTGATTTGGATGTGGAAAGTGAGAGTCGACAAGAGTAGCTTTTACTGCCATGGATTAAAAGAGAACAAGAATGTCCTTTGTACATGGGCATATTGCAAGCATGTATATGGAGGTCAAAATTCTCAAGTGTATGAAACCCACACAAGGCCTAAGGATTCACGAGGGGGTGCTTGGTGTGGTACTCTAGATGTAAAGATGTCTATTATTGAGATCTATTTTACATGCGGACATTTGCTTATGTGCATGTTTCGAGAGGAGTTGACTATATGGGTGTTTGACCCACGTGTTTTAATAGGTTTCATATTCGAAGGATGTGAAAATTGGAACGGGGTGGATATCATGTGGATTATCATCCTCCTTGTGAAACCTCCGAATGCATCATATGTTGGGTCAACTACAAGATAATGGGAATAGTACACTAATTAGACTAGAAACATTTTGGTGCTAAATGATGAAGATAGACATTTAGATCTAAGTAATTCTTAGTAAAACCTTAGCTTTATAGGCTAAAGCCATTGCATCCTTTAGGAGGCTATTTTTGGGAACACAAAGAGAATTCATGCATGTAGGAGAAAAGAAAGGCAACTAGATGAAGTGGGTCCCATGCTACATGTTGGTATCCACCACCTCTTGGAAGAACATCGAGCAAGTGTAACCAAATGTGTTGGATATGTGAGCATGGTTGTTGTTATAAGTAAGCAATATCACAACAATGGAAACTTTCTTCTTAACTAAGAATATGAGTCTAGGCATGCCTTGAAAGCAGACGGGTATCTCTCCCTGTGCTGCAAGTCTAGATGCACGAGGTCACACAAAGATATGAACAATGGATATGAAAATATAAATAGCTCCCTCCAACGCTCATCATCCTCCCTTGTGTAGAAAAATAAGTGATTCCATCAATGGATGGAGGGCCATAGCTTAATGTATCATGGTGGGATGCCTTCATTTTACCTAATGGAAAATGGGGGCCGCCTTTGAACGAATTGGAGTCGATGCACACCAAAGAAAAGGAAGGAAAGTCCATATGTCTCAATCCATCAAATCATCCTCCCCTTCATGAACCAAAGTAGGTACTACAACCATGAACAAAGAGCTCTGAAGAGTCTCCCAAGTAGTCATCACTTGATAAATAGCTATTTGAATGAGGGGTGAAATCCACCATATTTGGGCTCTCATTTGCCTATGTCATGCCTCAACATCACCCAGCAAGAGGCTTGAGACCAATGGAGTCAATAACTGCTCATTTCCTACATGATTTGTATGTTGAAACAATAAAAAGGTGGGACTATCACTTGACTGATAGACAATTAATATTATGAATGTGATGAATCCAAGATTGGAATACATGATTGCAGTAAAGAATAATATAGTAATTTAAACCCTAGCATCTATGAGAAATGGGACCAAAATAAACAGCCATAGGATCTCTTTATAGTGGGAATTAGAAGTAGATGTCTAGGTAACCAAACTTGTTGCAGATCTTTGTGGTAGCCTAGAAAGAGTTTTGTGATTATAGGTATGTTGAGTTTCCTTTAGTGAGCATGGTGAGGTGGACTGCATAGAATCAACAATTGAAGGTACATCACATGCCCGACTAAACCATCTTTGGTGGTTGTGGAAAAATTAATATAAACTATATTGTATTTATGAGAACAAATATTACCTTTTATATGGAGCCTACTCCATGCTAGACACTCTAATGATTTGATGTTTGATTATTTTTTTCCTTGCAACGAGCACATGTATGGGGTGCAACAATGAAAATCTATGGGGCAATCATTGTAAACACGTGGTGGGATTTTTTAGTGTAGGTTGCTACGGTGAATAGTAGGTTTTTCCTTGCCTTTTTTTTTCTGTTGCTCCACTCATACAAGTGGTGTGGTAATGCTAATTGCACATGCCTTGTTAATTGCTGTGATTGTAGTAGAGTGCAAAAATTTCAATGAAGAACAAGGTAGTAATTTAAAGCCTAGCATCTATTAGCAATGGGACCAAAATAAATAGTCACACAATCTCACCTTGATGGGGGTTGAAGCAAATGCATAGGTAACTGGACTTGTTGCAGATCTTTGGGCCAGCTTGATTGGAGTATAGATATATTGAGCTTCCTTTTAGCGAGTGCCCTGAGGTGGACTACATAGAATCAATGATTGAAGGTACATCACATGCCCTACTAAACCATCTTCACTAGTTGTGGAAAATTTTGCATTAGATGTACTATATTTATGAGAGCAAGTATTACCTTCTTTATGGAACCTACTCCATGATGCTAGACACTAAGATGATTTTATATTTGGTTTGTTTTCTCTTGCAACGATGTACAAGTATATGGTGGACCAATGCAGATCAATGGGGCAGTCTTTACAGACACATGACAATTGCTTAGTGTAGGTTGATGCATCAAGGAGTAGCAAGTTTTGCTTGGACTTTTTGCTTTGTTCCTCCACTGGTACAGGTGGTGTGGCAATGCTAATTACACAAGCCTTGTTAATTTCTATGATTTGAGCACAATGCATAAAGAGAGAGAGAGAGGTTGCAGCAGGCCATGCAACTGTCAGAGAGAAAGGGGCATGAAGGAGAGCATGAAGAACAGGGAGTATGCTAGAAGAAGATACGTTATGGAAACAATCATGGGAGGAAAGTGAAGACAGTTTTTGTTGAGATGACAAGCTCAACACATGCGGACATTGATGATGGACCGCCTGGTTAAATGGGTCCACATGTCTACACTTAGCACATTGGTGATCATTATGACTCTCACATGGCCACTAACTCATTACTTATTATATTTAGGTTGTTACACCTATTTACAGCTGGCATAGTTATAGCGCCAGTGGACTAGTGTAGTCGGTTATGCATTGTTTGACTTAGTAGGCCACTTTCCTTTATGTTGTATCTTATCTATACTTTGTGTACATTATAAAGGGTGTGGAAGAAGAAGAAGAAACCAGCAATAAAATGTTTTGGCCTCCATCTCTCTTCTTGTCTCTTGAGTGAGATTCTCCTTGTGCATTCTGTGTGTGTTCGGCACAGCATCTTGAGCAAGTCCTCCCACCACGCGATTCTTGACATGGTATCAGAGCTGCACCACTGAGAGAGGCTGATTTTGAAGGCTGAATTGAAGGAGAAGAAGCAAGCTTCGAGCAAGCAAGCCACGGGTAAGAAGCTCTCGCATGCTTCCACTCTTTCTCTTGGATAGTGCCTGTGGAGGCACCGGAAGCAGGGCAGAGCAAAAATCTCAGATTGCAGTGAGATTTGGTGTGCACGAAGAGCATTGTGTATTCTGAAAATTAATCCCTTTAGGGCTTATCCAGAGTTATTTTGGGCATTTAAGACCGTTTTAGGCCCCGTTTTAGAGCCGCAAGGTTGCAGACAACAGTTTTAGGATACACTGTGATTTCGGCTGTTTTAACCGAAAGTGGGTGCGCAGGTTATAGATTGCGAATCTGTAATTCTTGAGGTGTTTGTAGGAAGAAAACATAAGGTCTATCTGCAAACAGGTTGCAGATTGCATGTATTGTTGAGCAGACAGTGAAAAAGGCTATCTGGTGTATTGCTGTGCACTACAGGTCGAGGGTTGCAGAAGATTTGCTTGCTATTTGGTATTAGTTTTGTGATAATGGCAGAGAACAGTGGAAGCCCCATCATTGAGAAGCTCGACAAGAACAACTACCCTTCATGGAAGGTCCGTGTCACGAACTTCCTTATTGGAAACGGCCTCTACGAGTTTATTTCATGTGAAGAAAAGGAGCCGGAGGTGAGTGATCCTCCAACTGCAGAAGAGACAAAGGCATGGAAGGAATGGAATGAAAAAGACAAGAAGGTCATGTATTGGCTGTCTGCATTAATTGGCAATAATATGTTGGGACATATTAGAAATGCAGAGAATTCATATGTAGGTTGACCATACTTGAAAGTATGTTTTCTGTAAATACAAAGACACGAAAGATTCAACTCAAGAAAGAGTTGAATACATTGAAGAAAGGGAAGATTTCTATCAATGAGTATGCACTGAAGGTAAGGAGCATTGCAGATGCATTGGCAGCGATTGATGCAATGCCCAATGATGATGATTTGGTGTCGTCTACCTTGGGTGGACTTAACAATGAAAAGTCTTGGAAGTTTTTTGTAACTTCTGTATATGTCAGAAAGCCATTTCCATATTTCAATGAGTTGGTCTCCCTTATCACTGAAGAGATCAACATGCAGAGTGAGAAATCTAAAAGAAGTGGTGAACAGGTCCAAGTTTTCTACTCTAGTTCAGGAAGGGGACGCGGCAGGTTCTCTTCAAGAGGCCGTGGTAAAGGACGTGGTAGTGACAACCAACAAAACAGATTGAATTAGCAATTTGGAGATATGCAGGTTTCAGGAGGTCGTGGTAACTTTAGAGGCAGGGGGAGCTTTAGAGGAAGAGGTGGATGGCAGAACAGAGGTTCTAACAACTCTGGTATTCTGTGTCACTACTGTGGAAAAACAGGTCATATTGCAACCCAATGTTATGCTAAGAAAGATGATATTCACAGTGGTAAGTTGCAGCAAAGAAACTATGCATCGTCCTCATGATGAATGAAGACAAAAATGAACCTATGTTTGTTATGCAGCATATGCTGAATGCTGTTACAGGAAAGGGAACACATGATGATGTTTGGTATGTTGATTCAGGTGCATCCAATCATATGACCAGCCATGCAGAATGGTTTGGAGAGATGCAAGATTTGGAAAATGTAGGTTATGTGCAGACGGGTGATGATTCATGCCATCTAATTTCACACATTGGAAAAGTTCCCTTGTCCTTGCATGATGGTAAGACAAAGATTCTTTCAGATGTATTACATGTGCCATCTATTACAAAGAACTTGGTGTCAGTCGGTCAAATGGTAGAGCAAGGGTTGCAAGTCAAATTTAATGCAAAGGGCTACTTTGTAGAAGACTTCAATGACAAGTGCACGTTGGTAGTAAAGGGAAGTAGAGTTGGACGTATGTTTACTCTGGATGCTGGAATTCCTACTATGAATGCTGCTATGTATGCTAAAGGAAAAGGTGTTGTTGCAGATATTGAAATTTGGCACAAACGCATTGGACATGCAAATGTACAAAGGCTGAAATTAATGTAGTCCAAAGGGTTGGTTACAGGTTTGCCTACATTTAGAGTTGCAGAATTTCATAAGGTATGCGAAGCATGTCAGTTTGGTAAGCAGGAAAGACAACCCTTTTCACATGATAGAGATGTAAGCAAAAATATCCTTGATGTTATGCATACAGACATTTGGAGGCCTACACAAAATGTATCTCTTGGAGGCAGTTCATACTTTGTCACATTCATTGATGATTGTTCTAAAAAGCTGTGGATATATTTTATGAAGGAAAAGAGTGAAGCGTTTGAGCACTTTAGAACTTTCAAGGCTGCAGTTAAGAGAAACAGGCTTGAAAGTAAAGTGCTTGAGGTCAGATGGAGGGGGAGAGTACCTCTCGAATGAGTTTAGTGATTTTCTGAGGTCTCATGGGATAAAGAGACAGTTCACATGCAGATATACCCCATAGCAAAATGGGGTTGCAGAAAGGAAAAATAGGCATATTGCAAAAGTTGCACGTGCCTTGATGGTTGAAAAGAATATGCCTAAGCATTTTTGGTCTGAGGCTGTTCATACTACTGTTTATATTATGAACAGAACTCCCACAGTTGTAGTTCATGGGATGACTCTTGAAGAATGCTTTACTGGCAAGAAGCCTGATGTATCGCACTTGAAGGTATTTGGCTGTGTTGCATACGTTCATGTGCCAGATGAGCTACGAAAGAAGCTTGATTCAAAGGCATAAAAATGTGTTTTTATTGGATACTCTTTAGAGCAGAAAGGGTATCGTTGTTATAACCCTATCACAAGTAAGTTCAGAGTGAGCAGGGATGTCATCTTTGATGAAATGAGTAGTTGGCATGCATCTAGTGGTGATGCATTGGATGATGATGATGATCATGGCACTCATGTGCAGGCTGAAAAGCAAGAATCATGGACTCTTAGTGGACTAGAGACATCATCTGGTAGTCCTTGGTCTGGGAGACTAAGGAGTATCTCTACATCTTCAGGTGCATCTAGTAGCACTACACGTAAAGACAAAGGAAAGAATAAAGGGTCAGATGGCATTGATGCAGTTCTTGATGGAGACTCCAGTGGCTCAGAGAGCTTGGATGATGAGCTTGGTATTCCTTCTGTCGGGACACTAGGTGTACAAAGAGCTCATAGTAATGTAAAGACTCCATTGAGTGATCCAGTGGTATGTAGATCTAGCAGGGTCAAATACCCTGTTAAAAGATTTGGTTTTGAAGGTTATGCAGCTCACCATTATGCTTATATGGTAAAACTAGTTGAGGATGTTGAGCCCACATGTTTTGAGGAGGCTGTTGGTCATGCTCATTGGGATGCAACAATGGATGAGGAGATGGCTGTATTAGAGGCCAATAAGACTTGGGATATAGTATCATTACCGAAGGGCAAAAAAGCTATTGAATGTAAGTGGGTTTATAAGATTAAGCACAATGCAGATGGTTCTATCAGTAGGTACAAAGCTAGGCTGGTTGCAAAAGGCTATGCCCAGACATATGGCATAGATTATGAAGAAACCTTCAGTCCAGTTGCTAGGATGGAAACTGTCAGATGTGTGATTGCTTTGGCAGCAGCCAAAGGTTGGAGGTTGTAGCAAATGGATGTGAAGAATGCCTTCTTGCATGGTGATTTGCAAGAAGAAGTGTATATAGATCAACCAGCAGGTTATGAAGATTTAGAACATCCCACGTATGTGTGCAAGTTGAAGAAGGCGCTCTATGGGCTCAAGCAAGAACCTAGAGCATGGTCTGACAAGATCAGAGAGTATCTTGTCAATATTGGCTTTTATGTTTCTGATGATGATCACTCACTTTATGTGAGAAAGGGAGATGCAGGTTTGGTCATCATTGTCATCTATGTGGATGACTTAATTATTACAGGTGATAGTGATAGTGGGAATGTTGAAGTCAATGACTTTTTGAAGAAGAAGTTTGAGATGAAGGATTTAGGTGAGCTAAGGTACTTCCTTGGCATTGAGGTGATCAGAGGTGATGATGGTATATGGCTATCCCAAAGACAGTATGGCTTGGATATGTTGTCCAAGTATGGTATGACAGCATGCAAACCACTTTCAGTCCCGTTGGAGCAGAATGTAAAGTTGAGTGCTGATGTTGGGGATGAGATAGAAGACCCTACTATGTTCAGGAGGATAGTGGGGAGTTTGATCTACATGACCATTACAAGGCCAGACTTGAGCTATGTTGTTGGTCTTGTGAGTCAGTTTATGCAAGTACCTAGAAAGCCACATTTGGATGCAGTCAGACGCATATTGAGATATGTGAAGTCCACATTACATTATGGACTTTTCTATGAGGCAGGTACAAATGTACAGGTGTTTGGATACACAGATGCAGATTGGGCTGGTAGTATGTCTGATAGAAGATCTACCAGTGGATACATGTTCTCTCTTGGTAGTGCAGCAGTTACTTGGAGCAACAAAAAGTAACCTACAATTGCTTTGTCGAGTACAGAGGCTGAGTATAGAGGTGCTACTATTGCAGCATGTGAGGTAGTATGGCTACAAAAGTTATTGGCTGATTGAGATGTGCAGGTGGAAGGTCCAGTTCTCATTTATTGTGACAACATGAGCAGTATACAGTTGGCTAGAAACCCTGTGTTCCATGCTAGGACAAAACATATTGAGGTACACTACCACTTTGTGAGAGAGAAGGTACTAGCAGGTGAGATTGACTTGGTGTATGTCAACACATAGAATCAGATAGCTAACATCTTCATGAAGGCATTGAGTATAGAGAAGCTTCAAAAGTTTCGAAGCTCACTTGGAGTTGCAGAGATAAAGTTGAGCTTGAGGGGGAGTGTTGAGATGATAAGCTCAACACATGCCGACATTGATGATGGACCGCCTGGTTAAATGGGTCCACATGTCTACACTTAGCACATCGGTGGTCATTATGACTCTCACATGGCCATTGACTCATTACTTATTATATTCAGGTTGTTACACCTATTTACAGCTGGCATAGTTATAGCGCCAGTCGACTAGTGTAGTTGGTTATGCATTGTTTGACTTAGTAGGCTACTTTTCTTTATGTTGTATCTTATCTATACTTTGTGTACATTGTAAAGGGTATGGAAGAAGAATAAGAAACCAAGAAGAAAATGTTTTGGCCTCCATCTCTCTTCTTGTCTCTTGAGTGAGCTTCTCCTTGTGCATTCTGTGTGTGTTCGGCGCAGCATCTTGAGCAAGTCCCCCACCATGCGATTCTTGACAGTTTTGAATAGCTTTTGGACTGCCTTGGCAGTAGAAGGATGATTACATGATTACATGCCAATCCTAATTATTTCCACCAATTGAATGACTATCACAAAGAACTAGTAGGGAAACTAAATAATAGGGATGATGAAACATTTCCTAGTTAGAGAAACTAGGGAATCCCTAATTTCTCTAACTTATGTGAATTTTTAAGTAGAAAATTATATGCCAAATTTTCAACTAGGAAATTATATAGAGATTGCCTTGGGGGGATCACCTTATAGGATAGTTTAAAAACTTATTTTTTTAATTGTGTATCATTTTTTATATCCCTTTTGTGAATTTTGGAGGAAATAGTTATATCTTTTTTATAAATTCAAAATTCAAAGAGTGTAATTTCATGGCTCTTTTTATATAAATCAAATTAAAAGCATGATGTTGAAATACTTTAACCATGGAAATAGTTATATATTTTTTATAAATTCAAAATTCAAAGAGTGTAATTTCACGGCTCTTTTTATATAAATCAAATTAAAAGCATGATGTTGAAATACTTTAACCATGGAGTTTTATTTATGATCTAAGATGAAAATTTTATCTCTCCAATAGAACTTGTGTGTGATAATGATTGACGAAGAAGGATGTTGAATATAACAGACAAAAATATGCCATAAATGGCAACATATCGCTAGACTACATAAAATACTCAAATAAACATCATAATGGTCTTAATCAAATGTCTAAAATACCTAGAAATGTCAAGTATGAATTAGACTCACACGAGCTAATCAGATTGCTAACATCCTCTCTTATATCATGGGCAATTTGATATAATAGAATCATATAATGATAATGACTCATCATAGTCTATACAATAAAGACCACCAAAATAGGACCATGGATATCCAAGTAGTGGGTGATGAAGCCACCACTAAGGTGTTTCAAAGAGAATCTAAGTGTCAATGTTGAATGTCTAGTACAAGATTATCCCATCAAAAATGCCTCTAAACACACGTGACCATAGATTCCTTGCCTTTGGTTAAGATCACCAAAGCGTCACCTCATATGAGCATGAACTAGGAGCTAATAGTGCCGTGTCAAATAATAGCTTATCATGAACTTGGATTTCAATCTTAACTCTAAGATTTCAAAACTTGTTAGATTTCAATTGGTACACATCCTCTCTTGCATTGGAGAGTCATAGGGATGATCGTATCACTAGTATTGGAAAGAAAGAGGATATGCCAAGTCCTTTTTGGGGTCTAAAGAAGATGGCCATGTCTGTTTCTTGGCCTTGACCTTGTCCATGATTCAAGTTAGAGTGTCTGAGAAAGATGATGATTGAGTAGAGGAGTTAGGATCTTGCTTCATCTTCATCTCTGCCTTCCTCGAAGCCTCTACCTCTTTGTAATCCTTGTGCAAATGTCCCTTTTTATCACAATGATAATACATGGCTAGGCCTTCAACTTTTTATGCATGTCACCCCCCTCTAATGCTATAAACGCCTCACATATGGGATGCTCTAAATCTTCACAAACTGTCACTTGCTCCATATACACCTCTTCTTACAACTCATTATGCAAGAATGCATTCTTGACATCCAGTTGCTACAAATTCCAATCTTTGGGTGCTATCAAGGAAATCACACATCTTGTCATGCTAGCAACTGGAGTGAATGTCTGTTCATAATATATATTATATGTCTGAGCATAACCTTTTGCAATCAGTCTAACATTATACAACACAATATTAGTGAGTTTGGGAATATCCCAATTCCCATTTTTGGATACTAAAAAGGTGACACCCGGATAACATGTCCATAAGTTTCTCAAAACCATATGATGTGACCTATCATTGGAAAGCACTTGAAAAATGGAATCTATTGAGCTATAGAGCGCTCGATTTGGAGTTATAATGTTCAAGTTATGACAAATCCAAAGATTTGACCACATGTCCCAAACTTATGGAAAATTCCCATATTCCCCAATATGGTGTTATACCTACTAACATAACTATTTATATTATGCTTGATTTTGTAAATCTACTTATAGAAAATAACTTTCTTGCCCTCAAGCAATGGTACCAAATTCCAAGTCTTATTGGCTTCTAATGCAACCATCTCATTCATTGCTACATCCTAATAAGCATGACCAATAGCATCCTCAAAGAAAGTGGGTTCAACATTCTCAACCAACTTTATCATATAAGCATAATGGTGAGTTGCATAACCTTTAAAACCAAATCATTGAATAGGGTATCTTACCCTGCTAGACTTGTGTACCATAGGATCATGTGCTCTGTGTACACCTGGTGTCCTGACTGAAGGAATACCAAGCTCATCATCCAAGATCTCTGAATCATATTGGAATCTCTATTAGATCCCAAATGACTAGTAGATGCATCATTACCATCCAACACTTTCTTATTCCCTTTGTCTTTACTTGTAATACTTGTAGATGCACCTGAAGATGTGGGGCTACTCAGTCTCCCAAACCAAGGGTTAATTGTAGATGTAGTACTAGATGATATTTTTGGTCTACTAAGACTATGATTTTCACTTTTTATTTTGCACATAACTATTATGATTGTCATAATCATCCAATGTATCAGCACTAGATTCATATCAACAGCTTATCACATTAAAAAAGTGTCCCTACTCACTCTAAACTCACCTATGATGACTGGATTATAACAACAATACCCTTTCTACTCTAAAGAGTATCTAATAAAAATACATTTTTCAGCCTTTTGATAAAGTTTCTTTTGTAGCTCATTTGATACGATGTCATGAACATATGCAATACAACCAAACACTTTTAGGTGTGACACATTGAACTTTTTGCTGATAAAGCATTCTTCAAGGCTTATCCCATGAATTATACCTATGGAAGTTATTCATAATATAGATATGAATATGAATAGCTTCATATCAAAAATATTTTGGCATATTCTTTTCAACCATCAATGTTTGTGCAACTTTTGCAATATGTTTATTTTTTCTTTCTACAATCCCATTTTGTTGTGGGATATATTTGCGAGTAAATGGTCTCTTTATCCCGTGAGACCTCAAGAAGCCATTGAACTCATTAGAGAGATAATCTTCTCTTCTTTCTGACCTCAAGTACTTAAATTTCAAGTATGTTTCTATTTCAATAGCAGCCTTGAATGTTTTGGAGCGCTCAAATACATCACTTTTTTTCTTCATGAAATATAGTCATAGCTTTCTTGAAAAATAATCAATAAATAAGATAAAGTATTTGTTGCCACCAAGAGATATATTTTTTGTAGGCCCTAAAATATGTGTATTTACAACATCAAGTATATTTCTACTCATATCTCTATCATGAGAAAAAGGTTGTCTTTTCTGATACCAAACTGATATAATTTATACACTTTATGAATTTTTATAACTTTGAAAACAAGAAACCTTGTAATTAGTCCTTTAAACTACATTAATTTCAACCGTTACACAATTGTATGTCCAATATATTTGTGCTATATTTTAATGTATACAACCACTTCTTTGCTTTAAGTATATGTAGCGACATTCATACTAGGATTTCTACATTCTAAAGTGAACATTGATGAACTCTACTTCCTTTTGCCATCAACCTGCACTTATCATTAATGTATTCTACCAAACAACCTTTTTCATTAAATCAAACCTACAACTCTTGCTTTATCTTTTGGTCAACAGACACAATTCTTTGTGATTGATGGCACATGTAATGCATTTGACAGACTCTTTGTTTGGCCATCATGCAAGGATAAATGATTTTTTTCAATGTGTAAAATTGGTTGGCATGAATCATTACCCATCCACACAACCTAGATTTTTTAAATCCTTTATCTTTCCAAACCATTGAGCATGACTTGTCATATGATTAAAGTCACCTAACTAACAAATCATATATCATCATGTGTCCCGTTTCTTGGAACAATATTCATCATATACTACAAAACAAACAGACGCTCATGTTGGTCTTCATTTTGTCATTAGAGGATGATGTATAGTTTTCTTATTGTAATTTACCACTCCTGCTGATATCATTCTTTTTAGCATAACATTGGGCTGCAAAATTACTTGTTTTACTATAATAGTGACAAACAATACCAGAATTGTCAAAGCCTCTATTTTATTATTCGCCTCTTCCTCTAGAGCTCCCCCTGTCTCTAAAGTTTTCATGGCCTCTTGAAACATTCATTTCACAAAATTTCTCATTTAACTTTTTTTGCTAGTTATCACCAATACGTCCATACCACAATCTCTTGAAGAGGATCTACCACATTTCCTTTCTAAACTTGAGTAAAATCCTTGAACCTATTTACAACTTCTCTCAGATAATTCACCCCACATATTGATCCCTTTGGTGATCATGAGAGAGACCAACCCATCAAAAATCTCAAAATGGATTTCATATATATATATATATATAAATAGTAAAGAATTTCTGAGCCTTCTCACTATTAAGGCCATCCAAAGTACATAAAACCAAATCATCATCATCAAGCATTGTATCAATCATTGCCAAAGCATCTACAACACTCATCACCTTCAAAATATACTCATTAATATACATTTTTTCTTTCTTCAAAGTATTCAACTCTTGTTTGAGTTTAATTTTCCATGCCTTCCTATTTATTGAAAACATATTCGTTAAAATGGTCCAAGCTGCATGTGAAGTTTTTGCATTTTTGATATATCCCAATATAATATTATCAATGAATATAGATAGCCAATACGTCACCGTTTTCTCCTTTGCATTCTATTCTTTCTATGCTTTTAATTCATTTGCAGTCATAAGGTTACTCAACTCTGGCTCTTTTTTTTACTTGAAACGAACTCGTAAAGGCTCTTTCCAATAGGGAAGTTCGTCACACAAAACTTCCATGATGGATAATTGTTCTTATCCGGCTTCTCAATGATTGGATTTCCATTGTTATTTATCATTATCACAAGATTGATACAAAACAGAAAGCAAATCTTCTACAACCTTTCACAACAAGTGCACATCAATACACTATTAAGTAGCCTTTCTAATTGACTATTGAATAGTAGATTGAGTATGCAACCTGTTTGTAGATAAAACTTGTGTTTGATTCTTGGCAAACACCTTAAAACTTACAAATTTGAAATCTATAACCTATGTATCCATTTTTTATCGACATAGCTAAAATTGCAATATATCCTGAAACTATTATTTTGAACCTTGTGGATCTAAAATGAGGCCCGAAATGGCCTCAAATGGCCAACAAAAGTAGGATGACTATCTTGCAAAATATACAATACTTTGTTTCACACAAAATCGCATAGCAATCTAAGATTTTTGCTATGTATTGCTTCCATGTCTCCACATACACTATCTAAGAGAGAGTGTGTAAGAATGGGAGAGCTTCTTACTCCTCATTGGCTTGCTTGAATCCTTACTTCTTCTCCTCCACTTTAGCCTTCAAAACTAGCCTCTCTCAGTGGTAATGCTCTAATATCATGACAAGAATCATGCCATAGGGGAAGTTTTTGGAGTTGATGTGCCAAACACAAACCATACACATAAGGAGAAGCTCGCCCAAGAACGCAAGAAGAGAGATGGAGGCAAGAACGTTTTTTTTTTCTTATTCTTCCACACATAATACAATGTATACAAAGTATAAATAAGATAAAACATTTAAAAAAAGTCACATACTAAGTTAAAGAGTATATAACTAACTATACTAATAGACTAGTGCTATAACTATGTTATAAAAGCAGGTGCAACAAACTAAATATAATAAATGACAAGTCACTGACAATGTGAGGATCATAATAACCATCAAAGTGCTAAGTGTAGATGTGCATAAGAGTCTCCTTTAGCATTGCATTAATCAATGCATCTCTACCTTTAACATCAACCTACATAAGTAGAAAACATAGCAACATCCTGAATCAAAATCTCTACATCTTTACATTTCTCCAACATACATTTGATTCTACAATTATAGTAGCATTGACTTACACATCAGATAGTTTAAAGAATCCCGAGAAAAAATCTATGCAATATCAGTAATATTTGACTTTATTTCTAGTTTTGCATTATACTTTGCAACTTTAGCATGCAACAATGGAATCTCAAATGGTTCAATAGACAAATCACGATTTTGCATACAAATCTTAGCTCTTTGGACACACTTACATTCTCCCTAGACTTTAAGACCGTACATCTAGTCATCCTAGGATATACCATACATATGTGGAATCTCCTAAACTTGTTTCTTAAACACCGCTTTCATCAACATATTCAAAACATTCAATCCTACAATCCTCTTAGATATCATATTGTTGCATCCTTTTATCAAAAAATTTGACATAGCTACATACATCCTGTCCATTAAATAGGCCCGCTTCCTCAATAATCATTTGAAGTGCTTCCATTGCCAAATCCTCTATCCTCTCAGGTTCTTAATTAGTAATTTCGTATTCCTGCATATATATGACTTGATATGGTAAATAGCCAAGTCATCGGTATATTTTGGCATACATAACAATTCCAATCTCTAATTCCACCTAGATCATAAGGCATTGATAATTCATGACATCCCTCATTCATATAGCCTTTCATGGCTAAACCCATGAACTCACTAGATCCTCTGAGATCAAAGGGTAAACCAAAATACTAGTGTAATATCCTATATCTTTGAGTCTATGCATGGTTGGAGCATCCATCTGCACATTGGTGTATTCATCCAAAGCGTATATTTCTTTCATACCTTCAACTCTGATAGCATCATCCATCTTTTGCACATTAGCATCAATATGATCCATCATCACATCCCCATTAAGAATGTTAGATCTGTCAACCATAACACTTATAATAGTCTCCTCTAGCATTACATCTATCAATGCATCTCCATCTTGAGCATCAATCTGCATAGTAAAAACATAGCAAAATCATGAATCAAAACCTCTACATAATCACAACCCTCCAACACTATGTCTGATTCTATAATTATAGGAAATATGTTCATAAGTATAGCATCCACCTTCATGTTAGATAGTAAAAAATCATCCTTAGAAAGAATATCTACATCATCAGTAATCTCTAGCTTTGTATCGGTATCTGCATTATCCTACATCACTTCAACGTCTAGAAGTGGAATCTCAAATAGTTCAATAGATAAATCAAGATTTTCCATACAAAATCTTAGCTTTTTGGGCACATTTACGTTCTTTTCAATATTTTTGAGCATGCTTGTAGTCATCCCAAGTTATACCATACATATGTCATATCTTCTAAACTTGTTCCTTTAACCCGCTCTTGCATGGAATTTGTGCGGGGATTCGTGAAAGTCACTCGCCACAAGAACGCTTTGTGATGGGAGAACTAAACGTAAAATAATTATCCAAAAGAATTTTAGTTTGAGAAAATAAATTCTTTGATTAAAGATATAGACAAAATACAAAATCAAAAGACTCTCGGATATGATCAAAAGACATCAGCTCGATATGGAACTTGTTTCTTTTAAGCAAGCAAAGGTTCACTAGCCAATTAGACGACAAGGTTGTTCTTGGGTTACAACAATATTTGGTAGCAAGCAATATTCAGGAGCACCATGAAATGGCTCAATGTAATTTACTAAATTTATAGTGAGGCTTCTGAGCCTTGATTGTGTAGTGAATTGATGTGACCTTGTCAAGTTTGTAGTACCCTTTCACATCAATTGTGGCTTTTTGGGCATTGTTTACGAATATCTACACTCCCTTCACACCAATGCCTTAACTGTCTACAACTTGGCCACCAATAGAGATCCCAATTACTTGAAATGGCTCAGTGATAACAACATTGTCATGACCAACAGCTACTTCAATGGAAGTAGGTGAAACATCAAAGACTGTAATTTCTCCCTTGTAATAAGGCACAAGCTTGGACTGTCCACAAGGCAATGAACTGAAAATAAACTTCCCATTTGCATTTGATACGGCACATCACAAGGCTTTCTCATCAAACGGTGAATCCTCAAGGCCTTCAGGACATACATGCTGCTTTAATGCTGTACAATGTGTCCTAGCAAGAAAATATGCTTTGAAATAGAACTTCGTGCTCAATCATTTGTGATTTGAAGAGGACATGCAAAATTGAATCCATGCTATGCAACCAATCGAATGATGATCCACACAAAATTTATGAATGGAATGAAGAAAATGTGCCTAGCCTATCCACATGTGCTCGTGCGTCATGCAAAAATGCAAATAAAAACACACACACAACAAAAAATAAATTCCTAATGACGTTGACTAATGGTTTCAAATTCTTGGTGAAAAACTCCACCCTCATGTTCGCAGTGGTGGATGCGCAGCGTCACGACGCTGCTTTCATCAATGCATTCTAAACATTCAATCCTATAATCCTCTAGGACATCAAACTATTGCATCCTTTCTTCAAAATCTTTGATATGGTTACATATGTCCTATCCATTAAATAGACTCACTTCCTCTACAATCAGTTGAATTGCTTCCACTGCCAAATTCTCCGTCTACTCAGGCTTTTGTTCAGTAATTTCCTATTCTCGCATATCTATGACTAGATACAGTAACTGTATTTGTTCTACCTCAATAAATATTTGAACTACTCATACCCTACAATCCATATCCAAATCTTCATGCATAACTACATGTACATACTTTTCTACTAACTTCATCTACTCCCTACTGCATTCCTCTTAAAGTCCTTGTCAGCTTCATGATTCATACAGTCCCCATTCTACAACCTTGTCATGGCATCTCATATTGGACTCAACATCGATATATTGAAAGGACATGCACTGGTAGATATACACTTCTCTTGTTTTCACATATTTCTTTCTAAGGTTCCTTGATCATCATAAAATGCCATTGTTGAATGATAGCTATGATAACAAGGAGCTTTCAACTCCTTATGGTTGTAGGGAGGAGCCATAGACTACACTAAAGGAGTTCAATGATGGCGGTGCTAGCTCTCATGATAAGGATTTTGTACTTTTCATGAGGAGAGAGTAGGACTTGCAACAATGTTGCCTTTGCTCGATTGTCTTCTTAAGCATGGAAGCATGGAGAGAGACGCGGCTTGTTGGTGCCTTCTTAGAGTCAAATTTATAAATCCAATGGAGTATAGCTAAAAGGCAACCTTGTAGTCGAAGAAGATCACCATCGAGGTAGGCCACAAGCTAACATGAGGTTCAGATGATTGAGTGTGGAAAGAGCCCCTTGATAGGACTTCTTAAGGCTTGTTTGTCTTAAGTTGATCACTATGCCAAGCATAATTGCAATTCCATATGTGTTTTCTTACAAACATGCCTTACAAGCCAAAATGCCAACGTGTAACATGTTGTGTTGCTGTAGCCCAACACTTTGCATGCCACCCTTCTTTAGATTTAGCTCTGATCATGCCGATTGATTAGGATAATCAGCACATATCTAGCCGTCCAGAAATACGTACGGACGAACATATTAGAATAATTTTTAAAAAATACACAAACAAGCATTCGAATGCATACACCGACACTCATTTGGACGGGTTGCATGTAATATAATGTACCTAAGGTTAAAGCTCTCTCTTTTTAAGCTCAAAAAACGGTGGGTGGATCGATGGCCGTGCCGGGCGGGTAGGGTAATTTTTCTTCTTTTCTTTTGCTTTATTATCTTTATTATTTATTTTTAGTTTCTTTCTTTCTTTCTTGCGGCGGTTGGTTGTTTTTGTTCCGTTCGTTGTTGTTAAGGTTTTAAGCTCAAAAAACGGTGGGTGGATCGATAAGCTCAAAAAACGGTGGGTGGATCGATGGCCGTGCCGGGCGGGTAGGGTAATTTTTCTTCTTTTCTTTTGCTTTATTATCTTTATTATTTATTTTTAGTTTCTTTCTTTCTTTCTTGCGGCGGTTGGTTGTTTTTGTTCCGTTCGTTGTTGTTAAGGTTTTAAGGTGGTAAGGTCAGGGGGGCCGTCCCAAGCCCTCCCTGGAGCATCTCTCGTCCACGCGCCTTACCCCCCGCCGAGAGACAGCGCTCTCGGACGACGGGTGGCATGGAGATGGAGAGAGAGCTCACTCGGCCCGGCCATCGTCTCTGGCCGTTGCATCGTATCCCCACCGACTCGAGGTCTGCAACAAGGAGAGCCCACCGGGGACAGATGAAGTGGGAGCCGCCCCTCTCCGCACACTTTATAAGCAAAGCTCGGATTACGCGCCGTTGCATGTGGGATACGCGGGATGCAACAATGTTCAAGGATAAGACATCATATCATCCCACGTAACGAACGCAATAAGCCTCTCTCTCTCTCTCTCTCTCTCTCAAAAGGTGAAGACATGCCCTTTCTCCATTGCCTTGTAGCACTACCCTATCAATGTCTTTTGTACACATCCTAACATCTTAGTGTGGCCTCCCTCTAAATGTGATGTAGGTTTTAGCCCGTGTGTAGCCAACTTTCGATTAGCCACACAAAAGGGGTGTCACTGAGACTTACACTTGTTGGAAATAACTCCTACATGAAGTGGTCCATGTTTTCGCACCAATGGAGGGTTTTCTTGAACATGGAGAAGGCCCTCGGGGCTGACCAACACATGGCACAAATTGAGGGGCACATTGCATGATGCTCTAGCTCATGCTTCGTTGCCTTGAATTTAAAAACATGTGCAAAATTAGAGCTAATTTTTTATACTCATCTCACCTTAACTCAAAGTAGTGTGAATTCTTATACCTAATAGCTTCCAATGCATTTCTACAACGAACTATGACAAAATCTTCTTTACTTTGAAGCCACAATAGGCCTTCAACCTCCAACTTGTGCTATGGAACATGGGGAATTAGAAGTTTTTCTTGTTGATGAACAAGATAGACAAGGCCATAGCAGGCAATGATATAGCCAAATTGCTCATTAAGTCAGTGTAGACTCATTGGAAGACATCAAGGTCATGAGTGGACTTGCACAAGTACAAGCATCACAGTTTAAATCCTTTTCTGGAGTGTGGCTCAAGTCTTAACACTCCTAACAATAATATTTTTATTACCTAGATGCACTATTGGAGTGTGAGGGCACATGTCAAATAGCAAAGACTAGGTAGTTTCTATGCTTGTATTGTGAGTTAGTGTGAGCACCTCCAATGCAACACAAGTACACAATACCACAAAGTTTAAATCCATTCGTAGAATGTGATGCAAGCCTTTAATAGACATAAAAATGGATGTTTTATAGCCTAGACGTACTATTGGAATGCAAGTGCAAGCCTTCAGTACTAGCAATAGCAAATCCAAGAAAATTGTATGCTTGTATTATGAAAGAAAGTGCAAGCCTCTAATACAACATAACACAAATGAATAATCCTAATATCCTATTTCTATAGTGTGAGGCATGCCTCTAATCCACACATATACAAAGGGAGACTAAAATTCTAAAAATACTTTTAAAGTATGAGGGAGACCTCTAGCACAACAAAAGTATTTAAAATAGAAAATGATTTTTAAATAATATTCTAAAATTAAAATAAAATTATCCCTAAAAATGTACCTATGGACTACCATTAGTTGAGCTGGAGGCGAAGCAGAAAGGGAAAAAACTAGTCAAAGGCTTTCAAAATGAATAAAATGTTTTGAAACCTTCATTTATGTACTTAAATTTGTGTTTGGTCTTACAATCAAAAGCTTTTGATCACTACTCCAATAATAGATGATAATGATGATCGTAGTCTTTGGCTCCTATACACTTTTCCAATAACTTAATTCACTCCCTACTACATTCTTCTTAAAGTCCTTGTCAGGTTCATGATTCATATAGTCCCCGTTTTGAAACCTTGTCACGGCGTCTCATATTGGATTCAACATTGATATTGAAAGGATGTGTACTGACCAGTAAGAGATTCAAGGAAGAGAAGGAAGACTGGTAGAATTAGATGAACAAGGAGAGACATTTTGAATATTATTCACTATATTATGAAAAACCCGGATTACAATCCTTGTCAAGAGATTTGCATCCAAATCACAAATTCATATGAGAATATCCTAGATGTTAGCACTCTAATTCATCCAAGGACTTCCCTGGATTAGGAGTAGTCAATGCTAACCCCGAACTATGCTTAGCCCTTAACTTCATTTGAGCATAAAATTATTCAAGAGTGATCAAAACTAAGCCCCTTTTTTGTTACCCTTGATCAAGTCACTTCAAAACGCGAAGCATGTTTTCTGACATGAAATAGAACCCGCCTACTTCCTTCATTGTTTTCTTACCATTGTAAAGCACTGATCCACACATAAACAAAGTTAAGATGGAAAGTGATAGCTACATCAATATCATTGCTCCACATCTCCAATGCATGCAAATTAAGTGTAGCTTCCTTTTCCTCTTAGGGTATATATATGCTTCTCTTATTGTCACTTATTTCTTTCTAAGGTTCCTTGATCATCATAAAAATGCCCTTGTTGAATGATTACTATGATAACAAGGAGCTTTCAACTCCTTATGGTTATAGGGAGGAGCATAGACTACACTAAAGGCATTCATGGTAGTGCTAGCTCTCATGATAAGGATTTTGTACTTTTCATGAGGAGAGTAGGACTTGCAATAATGTTGCCTTTACTCGATTGTCTTCTTAAGCATAGAAGCATGGAGAGAGACTCGGCTTATTGGTGCCTTCTTGGAGTCAAATTTATAAATCTAGTGGAGTAAGCTTAAAGGCAACCTTGTAGTCAGAGAAGATCACCATCAAGGTAGACCACAAACTATCATGAGGTTTAGATGATTGAGTGTAGAAAGAGCCTCTTGATAGGACTTCTTAAGGCTTTTTTGTCTTAGGCTAATCACTATGCTAAGCATAATTGGAATTCCATTTGTTTTTTCTTACAAACATGCCTTACAAGCCAAAATGCCAACCTGTTACATGTTGTGTTTCTATAACCCAACACTTTGCATGCCACCCTTCTTTAGATTTAGCTCTGATCATGTCGATTGATTAGGATAATTAGCATATGTATCATCAACACTTGAATTTGCACTAGATATTAGACCAGAATTTATTAATTTCCACATCACTATAGTCTCCTTACGAATTGTCATGAAGGTGACATCCCTTTTGAATTACCATGACACTCATTGTCCAAATAGATCCACACTAAAGAATACTATTGTCTGGTGATCATCTTCAACACAGTCAAAGTTAGAAGCAACTCCAAAAGATGAAGATTGTCACCAAGCACCTCTAGATTTAGAGAGTGGTACAATCCAAAGTATTTGCCATGATATACACATTGAATTCAATACAAGAACTAGTGAAACATTGATAAAGGCCTGGTAGACCGTCAAACTTCAAAGTCTTCTTGTAGACAACTAAGAGTCCAATGAATTGGCACTCCCCTCCTTTCATTGCAGTCTTGGCCCCCTTAACAAGGTGAGTTCTAACATAGTCTAGGGAATACACAAAAATGAAAGTAGAAGGAGAGATGCACTAGCCGCTCTTTCCCATAATAACATTGTTTGACTCCCCTTCATGAAGATCCTCCTTTATCCAAAAGTCATGTTGCACTACAACCCTCCTTTATGTTCTTGAAAGAATGCAAGGAAAATCCCTATTTTTCCCACAAAGCATACAAGTAGATGTAAAATACATGTTTTACTCTTTCCCTTTATTCTTCTACAAGTCATGCATCATTTGCCAATTAACCATATTTCAATGAAGGTTAAGTTATTTCCCATCCTTTTCTATGTTATCATTCACCATGCTTATGGCCATTGAGCTTATGCTCATTGGATTATGCATGGAGGTGTTCTCAAGAAAGCTAGGAGCTACCCTTTTCATATATTTTTATCCCTGACCATTCCTTCTTTTTCTCCAAAAATGCAAAGATACTCCAAAACAATGCTAAAAGCATGTACTCAGTAGTTGTACACAATGCCACCTGTTTCACCATAAAAAACATTGGTCCCTTCATGCATGAGCCCTTACTCACCTAACTTAGATTTTCTATACAATCAATCTCAAGAGGCAAACCAAATATATGAATAGTGCCGTTGACTTCATCCACTCAAAATATCTAACTCGTGTCCTTCCACTTAGGGTTTTCACGAGTGCATGCATAGCATCACATCAACAACGGTAGCTAGTAGCTAGTATTTCTTTCTCTCATATCCCTCATAGTTGGAATCATACTCCTATGGTTGATTGAATTGAGGACGAGTTCTCCCTCTTCACCAAGCACAATCGTGAGGAATGTAGCAACTAGGAGGCATGTGTTTGTTTGTGTTAGATACCTCATAGTTGGAATCATGCTCATATGGTTGATTGAGCATACATTTGTTTTTTATTGGTAATTTCTCTTTACCAAACGGTTTTTGGTTCATTTTAATTTATGTCATCAATAACTTTGTTAAGATAGGTGCTTTCAATTTGGGGGCACAAGAAAAATGAAACCACTTATGCAAAAGAGATGCATGCATTTGTTTTAAGTAAGAATGCATGAAGTTACAAGCAATGGCACTCTTGTATTGATGGTGTAGCCTTAATATTTAGGTAGTGCATGAAGTTAAAAGCAAATATTTGGATTCGATGATCATTTTTAAATTGTCTTTTTTAGGCATCCGTTATTGTGTTTCTCGCTTGGAAAAGAAAGATTACTTACATCAAGCATAGGTGATTCTTGAAGAGCAAAAATAATATACCAACGAGTTACTTTATCGCGTGTGATCCACTCGTTATAAATAGTTTTAAGTTCTTCAAAGATAGATCCTTCAATTGCAAGGGTATTATCATGAGCCTAGTCAATTGGTTGAGGCAAACATTCATAATTACCAAGAACAATATCATGCAAGTCATTGCCTTCAAGGATTAGCAGCGTGTTTACTTTCCATCCAAGGAATCCTTGTCCTTGAAAGTGAGGGATAGAACATTGTCCAGAAGGAAATGAGTTAACCATTATAGAATTTGACATATCTAGCTAAGAGAATAAGTGCAATATGAGATCACAAAATATACACACCATAGTTGAAACAATGACAAAAGTACAACACAACAAGTCGTACACAAAAAACTATGTTGTAAAGAAAGACATTTAGTTCAAAAAGCATACTCCAAAAGAAAGAGACCCAAGATAGATGAAATGTGGGCAAGAATAAAGCAACCCATAATAGAAAAAACCTGTGCAAGAATAAACTGGCCCAACATAGATGAGAAAACATTACCGCTTTACTTTTTGGCCAAGAATAGATGATGGTCTAGAAAATTTTGGTAGAAACTCAAGAGTGAGTAATCATGACGAAACTTGTGTCATAGAAGTCTGCATGAAAATCTATTGTTTTATTTATTTCTTGTTTCAAGTCCAATTTACTTGAACTGATATAACTTTTGACACAGAACTCCAAATTAAGTAGGGATTTGCTAAAAGAAAGCTTGTGAGTCCTAACACATCAAAAAAACTATTTTTCTTGAGAAATGCATTCCCAAATAGAAACTTTTAGGGTGTCCAAGCAAGGCATATCTACAATTCAATATATATGCAATCTAAAGACCTAGTCTAGATAGGGTGAGCTATATATAGTTTTGACAATCTTTTGTCTGAATTTTGAAGGTACTATGTCTATGTCATGAGTTACAAGACACTTATGTCTGAGTTTTGATGGTACTATGTCTATGTCATGAGTTATAAGACATTCATGCTCTCATGATAGCCTAAAATGGTAACTTGTACCAATAGAACTAATTGTAAACTGGCTTAGGAGGTTGGGCTCAAGCTATGATAGCATGTCACATTATAGTATGAGTTGAAAATTGATACTTAACAATACATGGACTGATTAGGACTACATCCATGTAGATTGTAGCATGTGACAACTAAGGTGGGAAACTCCAAGAGTTTTATAGAAAGAGTCATTAAGCTTGGTAACAATGGAGGATGGAGAGAACACAACTATGTTAGACATGACCATACTATTGTATATCTTGATATGTGGTTTCTTATTTTTATTCTCCTTCCACAATGAAAGGAAGCATGGCTGTGGACACTATTCTTCTTTTCCTTCCCATTTGAAGTAAACATAATGGCCATATTCTCTCCATTTATAAGAACTACATGAGTAGATGGGTTGCCTTCTTCTCCTTTTATTCTAAACCATGGAGAGCTTTCTTGATCATCTAAAGTAGATTTCTCATACTATAGGGTTTGGTTAAGAAGAGTGATGTGTGTGTGTGTGTGTGTGTGTGTGTGTGTGTGTGTGTGTGTGTGTGTGTGTGTGTGTGAAGTATTGTAATGGAAAAGGAATAAAGCTACTTTAGAAGACCAACTCATGAAGGTCTTTGAAGACCATACCATGCTCAAAATGAACCTATCAACCCCTTGAGCATTGGAGGCCATTGATTTACTTTGAAGAAGATATGAGCTTGAGTGTGTTGTTATAGAGTGTTTTTCCAACCTTTCACCCTCTCTTATGGGTAGTTAAAGAAATATTTTGGTTCGAAGAAGTTGAGTAAGAAGTTGATGTTGCAACCTCAAGAAGAAGATTGTTGAGCTATTTGTATGACCAAATGAGGTTGTTTTGCATCTCAAAATTAAATAATAAAGGCATAAGTTATTGAGGAACTTGGTAAGGCTTCTGTGATGATCATGTGATGCAACATTTCCATGGCGCCATGAGACTCATATAAGCTGAGAATTTATGTATTAATCTTGCATTGTGCAAAATGGGTTTCTTTGCGAGTTCATGCATGTTGTTGGAATTTGGCTTTGTGGAAGAGGTGCTTAGAGTGGTGCTACTTATCTTGTATATGGTCCTATAGGGGTTATCTCTTTTTTGGTCCTATAGGGGTTATCTCTTTTTTGGTGTCTTTAAAGTTTTGTGTAATATCCCCACCTCGCATAGAGGGGTTATCTCTTTTTTGGTATCTTTAAAGTCTTGTGTAATATCCCCACCCCGCATAGGAATCCCCCCTCTAAAAACAAATAAAAATTATTGAAATTCCCCCTGTCATTGCGGAACAGGTGGCAGGGGGACGAAGAAGGAGACGATGGTGACAAGAGGGATGATGTGGAAGAAGAAGAAGTAGATGACTAGAGGAGGAAGACAATGACGGCATGGAGGAAGAAGGAGATGACACCAGGGAATACGTGCAAGATGACGTGAAGTAGGAGTGGAAGTTGACGTCGATGAAGGAGAAGAAGGCGATGATGTCGAGGGGGAGGCCACATGGCCTACCAACCCTCCCCCTTGGGCATATCGAGCCCTCACGGTCACCTGGAGGGGCTAAGAAGCCCCACGGCCATATGGATGGTGACAAGTGGTGGGCACCACCACCTCCTCCCCACTTCCCCTTCGTTATAAACCCCCCCCCCCCAATGGAAAGAAAGAAGGGCCTCGATGCTAAATGGCACTACATAGAGAGAGAGAGAGAGAGAGAGAGAGAGATCAATGCAGTATACTTTGATAACCTCATTGTTAAGCTGATGAATGTCATCCAAAAAGACAAAGAGGATATTTGAGACTACATCACACATGTAAGGAGCCTCTAGAAGAGGATACCTCTAACGGAGCAACCCAATGAGAGAGCCATCTTGTCGACCATATTCATTAATGGGATTTGCAATGAAGAACTCTATAAGTCCCTAGTGAGAAACTCAAACATGAAAGGGATGTGCTTGCAAGAGTCTTTGTGGAGGCCATATGGATAGAAGACTTACTCTGGGAGAGAACCTCTTGAGCTGCACAGCAAGGTAGTAATGCCAAAAGAGCTACAACAACTAGTGAATGAGCAGTCACCAATGAACAAGAAAAAGGAAAGAGTTGACTAGAACCAAGCTATAGGAAACCTAAAATCAGAGCTATGGCCAAGCTACAAGAATCAATACAAAGGTCAGTGTGACCTTGCACACAATGTGTGCAGTGTGGGAAAAACCACCTACCATCTTAATATCCCAATCATAGATCAAGATCTTGTGCCAATTATAGAAGATTCAATCATGATGCCATGCATTGTCAATTGCCAAAATGATTGCCCTACCAACTACCTTACACTCAATCATACTATCTAGTAGTTAGGCAACCATACTTTAGAAGGGGATTCCCATTGGCTCTCCCTACACCTAGCAATTCAAAGCCAGTCACCCTGATAATAGATATCAACCCAACAAGAATCCCTAGACCATTAAGACCTATCGTGACCCATCTATCTAGTGATGCTTTGGCACTTACCCTTTCCCTCTTATTCGCAAGCTTAACCTCCCCCAATCATGATAGAAGAGAGTCACCCTAGCATGCCATCTCTCTAATGAGAGAGAGAGAGAGAGAGAGAGAGAGAGAGAGAGAGAGAGAGAGAGACAGACTCATAAGCTGAAAGTACAGCCCCAAAATAAAGGGTGACACATACTAATGGTAATCCCGCATCTAACAATGGAGTCACCGGTCAGGGCATTACCATTAATACAAATATAATGTTGAGTATGGATAATTCATCTCCGAATACCTAGGTACTAATTGCCATCTCTGCTATTCATTGAGACATAGGCATGTGCATGAATTCATTTTAACAAGTAGCTTGAATTTATTTTTCAATAGTTAATGAACTCATAGGGGGATGGTAGGATAATTCTTTTCGCGTTAGGTTCTCGATAACCATCAATGACCTTGCATAGATTTATGCATATGGTGCATTGAGGTTTGCACAAATACTTGTACCCAAATACAATCATGGCATCCCAGCGCTATGCGACAAAATCATACGTAGTATGAAAAGCATATAAGTTTACCTTGAGGGTTACGCACATAGACAGTACATGCATGGGAAAGATTATTTGAAACATACATCAATGGTACATGAAATGATCTTTCATTAAAAGTCTTGTATCTATCCTATGAAGGTTTCACATAAAATAATGGTTAAGGAGTTTACCTTGTGCTACCAAACCATGAGTTGATTACAACTCGCACAATAATTCGGGAATTATTTTACATTGGAAGATAGTCTTGCATCATTACAAATTTGTCTCGCATTCTTTGCCTTACGAGAAAGGAAGATAAAGTCGAGTTAAAATTTTGCATAGTATCGCTCTTTGATCCCAAGGGGGAGAGCAAATATGCAACGAAAAGGTTATCGCGACTATTCTTGTAATGTTTGGGAAAGAATACCATTGTTTTTGTTGAATTGTTGTTTGAATGATTATTCGAAGTGCCTGTGATTGATGGTAAATTCATGGCGGGGGTCTATGATGACAAATTGCCATGGTGATAAAGGAATGTTCTCTTGGAAAATTATATAAGGGTTGACTACCTTGACTGTGCTTGATTCTTAAATGATTTAATTAAGGAAAGGTTCTTTGCACGGGTGGATCACCTCCAAGATCGCACTCTGGATCAACCCGAAAAGTGCACCACTCGATTCACGACTTGAAGGTCGAGTGATGAAAAGGCCAACCACGGGAATAATGTTTTCACTCTTAGGCAGCTTGCGGGTCAAGTGGAGCTCTGGACACCCCTTGCCAAGTCCAAAACAAAGTTGAGGACCTCCGTGGCCCCAACATTTGTGTGGCATTGGAAGATCCTATTCGAGATAAAGGATGGAAATTGTGGTGCCATGTGATTTGGACTAGTTACTTCTGTAGAAGTGACATGTAAATTCTCATATATGGGAAGGGAGCAAATATTAACTTGAAGATAAATTAAGGAACTTGTTTGCCAAAAGGATTGGTTGCTCTATATTCAAGTCTCTACTATAAATTATGCAAACAAACCTTGATTATTAAAATGATTAATTAAGGAATATGGTTTTAAATGTCACACATAAATGTGATAGGACATAATTAAATAACTAAAGAATGCCTATTGAGGGAAGTGGGTGGACGGAACCCTTGATGCGTCCATTCTACAATAGGGTGGTCTGAGAGAACTGGGAGGCTTCTCACCAGGTTTTATCGACATTCGATCCTTAGGAATTGTTAGATTAGAACCCCAATTCATACTGTTTTAGGGGACCGGAATGGGACTATGCCCTATCGGCAAAGAGATTGAGTGGCACATCCCTCTTGTTTCCCATTCTCTTTGAACCAAGTGTGGCATGGGTCTACTTCGACTTGGTATCTCTACATAAACTAGGATGTTCAAGACCACCCGACGCTAGAATGTTGTTAGGAGACCTTGACCACTAGGGACTCAAATGTTAGGTCGATGCCAGTGGGTGTCAAGATTGTGGGAGAGAAGGAAGGAGTCTCACTTGTAGCTTTCTTGCTTGCACAATGGGGGAATACACACAAGGGTGGAGGCTGAAAACAGTTTTTTTCTCTTCTTAGTTGTGTAAGCCAAAAGAACTCTATATATGGGTCTCAAACCAAAGACAACTAACTAAGGTGGCATACTAACTGAGCCACGAACTAGAGTAGATAAGGATAGCTATCATGTAGCTATTATTCATGGGCGGTGTACCAACCGCATCTGCAATTGACACGTCGGTGACATAAATGCACAACGGTCACCCTGGCATATCACGAGTGGAGCTCCATATCTCAACAGTGGGTTCGTCGGCCATGAACATTCCGTTGTGAGGTAGACTCAAGAAACCCTAGGTGACAAACCCCATTAAATTCCATGGGAGTGCCGGGCAGCATCGCTTAGATTCCTCTCTCAGTGGACCGCTAAAAATGTGCCTTGATATCCAATAGGCAGGCATGTCACATCTTGCTAGGGCTTTTGTGAGGGGTTGTGGGCTCTTGGTTGTAAAAATTACATGGTGCAGCAAATAGAATCTGAGAAAGAGATAGAGATAGAGAGTACACAATAGATAAGAGGAGAATTAGAAAATTTATTTACCTCCAAACAACTAATACAAAGATGTCTCTGTCCACCTGTGCACTTCCCTTATGAAGCTTAGATGGCGATCTAGACAGAAGATAGGTGAAGAGCTTAAGGCTAGTTGGAACAACTCTGACTGGGTGAAAGATAGGTGATCGATGGCTGTGAAGGGATTTAGCTTTTATAGACCGCGAAGGCAATTAGGTCGGCATGACCAACCTACCATATGAGTCTCCAATAGTCGGCCATGGAATATTTCCTTTACCATCGGACCAAGGGCGCTGCCCTCAGACCCCCGCCAGGGGGGCTGCTGGCCCCCCTAGGGCCCCCTTTAACTCCCTTACCCTGCAACTCGATGCTGTGTGCCTCGAGTTGCTACCAGCTTAACTACTCAGTCCAACCCAAAGATTAGACCCACAATGGTCACCTTTTTTCCATCCGGTCACATAGACCTCATCTGATATACAAGTCAAGACTCAACCAATATCCGGGCTCACATTTGGCTTCTCCTCATAATGGGGGCCTTACAACTTTGAGCACCATAGATCATTGGTCGCACCTTATGAGGGTGGGGCATTGAGCATATCTAACACCCCCCCTCAATGTCCACCCATAGGTGAACTATCTCCTCGGCCCAATGCCTAGTCTCTAAAGATAAACTTAAAGCAGATCCTTCGTAAGTGCCTTGGTGAAGATATCCACTCGATTCTCTTCTGTTGGACAGTAGACCGGTTCCATTATCCCATCCTCCATCAAATCACACACATAGTGATACTGGATCTCTATATGTTTGGTGCATGCATGAAACACTAGATTTTTGGCAATGGCGATGCAACTCTGATTGTCACATCTCAGCATAGTTGGTTCTTCATCCTACACTCCCATATGTCATAGGATCCTTCTCAACCATATTGCTTCACATGCAGCAAAACAAGCTGCCTTGTGCTCTGCTTCGGTAGAAGACAATGCCACTGTTGGCTGCTAATCCAAGAGAAATTTCCTGAACCCAAAGAGAAACAATAACCAAAAATTGACTTCCTAGAATCACTATCTCCTACCCAATCTGAGTCACAATTCCTCACAAGAGAAGTTCCAGAGTATGTGATACCATGGTCAAGAGTTTTCTTCAAGCATTTGAGCACCCGCATCTCAGCCTTCCAATGACTCTCATGAGATTTGTTTGAGAACCTGCTCAAAACACCAACAACAAAACTGATATCTAGTCTGGTGTTATACAAGTACATCAGACTATCGACCATCCTCTTGTACCTCCCAATGTCTGCCAGTGATGATGTATCCTCACGGATAACTTTGCATTCACCTCCATAGGTGTAGCTATCTCCTTGCACTCGGTCATGCCAAATGCCTTCAAGATCTCCCATGCATACTTCTTCTGAGAGATGAAGATCTTTCCTGGCTCTTGCTAGACTTCAATTCCCAAACAATGGTGCAGCAAGCCCAAGTCTGTCACTTCAATCTCAGAACTCGAAGCCTTTCAAGTTTGGTTGATCATACTTTCATAGTCACCTATAATAAGAAGGTCGTCCACATATAGGACAATCACTACAGACTTTTCACCATCCCTGTAAATATACAAGTTAGCATCTGAGGCACATCTTTTGAAGTTTAAGCTTTAAAACAACTTATCTATTTGCTGGTACCATGCTTTGGGGGCTTTTTTCAGCCCATACAATGCCTTCTTTAGCTTATACACTTTGTTCTCATAATGGGGGGCCTCAAACCCTAGTGGTTGAGCCACGCACACCTCCTCCTTGAGGTCACCATTTAAGAATGTTGACTTAACATCCATTTGGTAAACTGGCCACTGCTTGTGGGCGGCCACTGCAAGTACTATGCAAATAGTGGTGATTCTGGAAGTTGGGGCAAATGACTCTTGAAAATCAAACCCTTCAACTTGTGAAAATCCTTGTGCAACCAGTCTAGCTTTGTACTTTTCTAAGGTACCATCAGCCTTGTACTTTACCTTCGAGAGCCACTTGCTGCCAATAACCTTCTACTTTACTAGCCGATCCACTAGCTCCCAAGTGTCATTCTTCATTATGCTGTCATACTCAACTTGCATAACTGACTTCCATGTTGGATCTGCAAGTGCTTCTTCTAAGTCAATTGGCTCCTTTACTTCTTTCATAATCTTAGCCATCAAGGCTAGATTGACTATGTGAGCAGAAGCCCTCCTTTGCTCCTATATTCTCTGAGACCTCCTTGTTCCGCCGGGCCTTCTCCTCAACAGATATGGGCATAGGATTATTGTGGTCATAGAGCTGCTTCACCCAACACGGAAATGGCTTTTCAGGTTGGGTGATGTCATGTTGGTAAACTTTTTCCTCATTATTTGAAGATGATGCTTCCTCCTCCTTAAGGATAGGGACATCTCTCGAGACAAATTCATAGTGGACTACTTCGCTTGATGATAAAGTGGAAGAACTTGCCTTCTCCTCCTCCACAGTATGTAGCTGCTCCTTGAACACCACATCATGGCTCGCAATGATATTCTTTGCCTCTTGGTCATATAATTTGTAAGCCTTCTGCTATCACTATAACCCAAGAAGATACATTTTCTGCTTTTTGGTTGTAACTTGTTTCTCTTCTCATCTGGAATATGTGCATAACATTCACATCCAAAAATTCTGAAGTGTGAGACACATGGTTTCTTACCAGTGTAAGCCTCATGAGGTGTTTTTTCCTTGAGAGCCTTTGTGTAGCTCTGATTTAAAATGTAGACTGTAGTATTAACAGCTTCAGCCCAAAAATGGTTAGGCAATCCCTTGCCCTTTAGCATGCATCTTGCCATCTCCACAATGGTATGATTCCTGCATTCCACAACACCATTCTGCTGAGGTGTGTGAGGCATCGTCAATTGACGCTTGATCCCTTTGCTCTTGCAAAAGTCTTCAAACTCCTTTGAGTTGAACTCACCACCACCATCTGTTCTAAATTTCTTCACACTTTTCCTTGTTTCATTCTCAACAAGTTTTAGCCATTCTTTAAACTTACCAAAAGCTTGAGCCTTATCATGAAGGAAGTACACCCATATCTTCCTGCTGTAGTTGTCGACAATCAACATAAAATAAGAAGATAACCCCAAGGCCCGTGTAGGCACCTTTCCGCACAAGTCAACATGCACCAACTCTAGAGAAGCCTGTGCTCTATTCTTGCTTTCTTGTGGAAATGCCTTTCTCTATTGCTTGCCCATCATACAAGCTTCACATGGTTTCTTCAATTCAGTCATTGCAGGTAGGTGAGCAGCCATACCTTGCTTGTGCATCTCCTTCAACACTGCAAATCCAATGTGTCCAAACCTTTCATGCCAAAGCTTACTTGTGCCCACTCCAACGGTGGCTGTAAGAGCACTTAGCTCATACAGGTTGTTCCTTCTTTCTCCTTTGCCAACAACTTTGCCAACAACCTTTCTTGTTGGTCATGTGACGGGAGGCCCCACTATCCAACACCCATGAGTCAGTGGTACATTCTTCTTGCGTTGACGAGCATACCTCCTCAATGGTCACCATGAACAACTCCAACCTTGCTTCAGTCGTATTGGCTGTCTCTTTCCCTTTACTTTTAAGGGTACCATTATTTTCATCTTCCTTCTTGACACGACAATCTACGACTGCATGTCTTTTCTTCTTGCAATAGAAGCACTCTCCTTGAAACTTCTTCTTATAGCCCTTCTTCTTTTTGTCACCATCATTTTTGGTGGAGGAACCACATTTTCCTTTTGCATTTGCAGAGAATGCAGCATCTCCATTGTTGCTTCCTTCTCAGGCTTTTAGCCTCAACTCCTCCTCTAGCAATAATGTACAAAACTCCTCAAAACTCAAAGCTTGAGGTCTCACCTGAGTATTAAGGGCAGTTACTAGTCCATTAAACTTTTGTGGATAAATCTGAAGACACCTCCTAGCTAGCTCCTCACTAGTCTTTTGTATCCCAGCACCAGCCATCTGGTTGCGCAAATTCTTAATCCGGGTGATGAATGCTTCGGCTGTCTCTCCTTCAGCAAACTTCTCTACTGCTAGTTGATTCTCCAAGTTTTGAACCCTAATTTGGTTTCGCGTTTCATACTCACTCCTTGGTACTTTCCAAGCCTATGATGCTTTGGTTGCATGCTGAATCAAAGTTAGAACAGCTTGTAACTAAGGCACACAATTCATCTACATTCCTTGGTTTCCAAGCTCGTAGCAGATCTACATTCGGAGGAATCATGATAATAGGATTTTATGGGTCGGGGGTAGGCTGTGGTTCTACATCAGCCCCCAACATAGTCTCCAAAAGCTCATAAGAATCAAGGATAGTTGTAATTTTGAACTTCCACAAGGTATAGTTTGTACCATCTAACTTGCCTGCGTTGAAGGTTGGTGGACGAATCCTCAGTGTTTGAATAGCTGGTATAGCAGCAACACCTCCTGTACCACTTCTAGAAGATGACATTGTTCCTCTTTGCTGTTGAAGCCTTTGCCTCTTGCGCACTCTTCGATCCCTAGAGCCCCTTGGGCTCTGATACCATATAAAAATTACACGGCACAGCGAACAAAAAACTGAGAAAGAGATAGAGATAGAGAGTACACAACAGATAAGAGGAGAATTAGAAAATTTCTTTAGCTCCAAACAACTGATACAGAGATGGCTTTGTCCACCCGTGCGCTTCCACTATGAAGCTTAGATGGTGGTCTAGACAGAAGATAGGTGAAGAGCTTAAGGCTAGATGGAACAACTTTAACTGGGTGAAAGATAGATGATCGATGGTTGTGAAGGGGTTTAGCTTTTATAGCCCACGAAGGCGGTTAGGTTGACATGACCGACCTACCATATGAGCCTCCACTAGTCGACCAGGGAATATTCTAAGGAATATTCCCTTTAATGTTAGGCCGAGGGTGGTGCCCTTGTACCCCGCCAGGGGGGATCCCCCCAGCCAAGGGCCTCTTCTGTGGCCCTCGGACCCCAAACTAGGGGCCCCTTTTAACTCCCTTACCTCGCAACTCAATGCAATGTGCCTTGAATTGCTACCAGCTTAACTACTCAGTCCAACCCAAAGATTAGACCCACAATGGTCACCTTTTTGCTAGTTCGGTCACATAGACCTCATCTGATATACAAGTCAGGACTCAACCAATATCCGGGCTCACATTTGGCTTCTCCTCATAATGGGGGACCTTAAAATTTTGAGCACCATGGATCATTGGTTCTCACCTTATGAGGGTGGGGCATTGAGCATATATAACATTGGTCTACTAGAAATTGTTATCATTTAATGTTGCTTTGGATGGTCTTATGGATCTCAATTTCATATTCTCTATCTCAATTTGATGTTGCTTTGGATGGTCTTATGGATCTCAATTTCATATTCTCTATCTCAAATCAATAGAAGTCATTTTGGTGGCTTGTGTGCCAATTATTTAGTTTTATAATAAGCTTTTGTGTTTATTTCAATGACAGAAATGTGATTGGATTTTGGTGAGGTCAAAACTCTTACTTATGGAGGTAACAAAATTGGTCTATGGGCTCATGGATAATTGTGATTAGTTATTGCAAGAAGTTGTGATGAAGCTTGCCATATTTCTTGTGATTTGTTTATGATATTTTGGGGCTTTATAATCCCTAAGGGTGTCTCCCCTACACAAGATGCACCTATTGTATACTAAGAATTTTCTTATCATTCTAGTAAGGATATATATCATATGCTTGAAGTCAAGTGGGGTAACACATGCAAATATCATTTTTTTTGTCTTTCTAACACTCACCCATAGCGGGAGTCGAGTTGATAAACGGAAATCCCAAGTGGTATCATGCATGTTCGACACGTGGTTGAGATATTTTAGTTTTGAGACACGCGCTTCATGCAGGAAGAGGAAAAAATGTATTCTCATTTCTGATTTTGAGTCCTCGAGTGGAATTTTACATGGCAAGGGGCATGTTTGCCATTTAGCAATTGAGGGGAAGCAAGGGGCAACTTGAAAATTAAGGGGGGGAAAAAATGTGAGTAGCTCTTTTTGGGCAAAAAGAGAAGAGAAGTGTTCGCCACAATACAACATAACGAGCGTAAGAGAGAGAGAGAGAGAGAGAGAGAGAGAGAGAGAGAGAGAGAGAGAGAGAGAGAGAGAGAGAGAGAGAGAGAGAGAGAGAGAGAGAGAGAGAGAGAGAGAGAGGGGGGGGAGAAGAAGAATCTTGGAGGCTGAAGAAGGGAGAAATCTGAAGCTTAGAAGAAGAAGAACAAATTGTCTGAAGAAAGAGACCATGAAGTTGAAGTTATTGGAGCTGAGAAGTAGGATGGCAAAGCTGCGGAAGTCAATGGGCTGATGCAAGTTCTCAATTCTCAGATGACAGTAATAAGAGTCTCCTTTTTGTCTTGTTTTCTTCTACTGCTTTGTGGGGCAGAGAGTTTGCATATCAATTCTGGTGTATGGATATGAGTGAAAGATAGCAAGGAATATATATTATGGTTGAATGTTGAATGCACGAGCTCAAGTTATTGGAAAATCTGAAAGGATTTGCAGCCAAGAAGATAATGGATTAGAGCTTGTAAAGTTCAAAGCTCCTGCGACTCTTCATCAATGCAAGATTGTGCTTTTGGAACAAAGAAGTTGTGTTTGCTGCATAAAGCGTGTAGAAATTTATGATTGCAGACTGTGCAGAGTTGTTTCAGGGAAGCAGATCAAGGAATTGGACTCTGATTTGTTCTGAAGAATTGTGGATTGAAAAGAGAGCTACAACTTTCCTTTTTAAAGCTTCGGGATCTGAGGTCTGGTTAGAAAGTTATGATCTGTTCTGTGTGTAATGCTCTATGAAGCAGTTTCTATGCTTTATGAGGCAATTTCCATGCTTTATGAGGAAACATGTGAATTCAACAGCTTCTACAACACCAACTTGGTTTCCAGTGGAATTCATCATGCTTATCCATTGATATATCAATGCAAAATTGGTTTTGATGCAATAATGGAATGTCTATAGCTGTGAAATGCTTGTAGCAATTGAATGGGTATGAAAATTTGCCATATAAAGCTTTGATTCCCTGAGTATTTGGTTTGTACTTATGTGTGCTTTGAAGGAAGAATGACAGAGAGGTTCTACAACTGATTTTGTACTACTTGAAGCGATCATGCTTTGTGGAGCAGTTTGCTGCGTGGGATTGCTATCTCTAAAAAATAGGAGTTGTGTGAATCTGAAAGCTCTTGTTGTCAAAGTCTATGCCATGGTTGTTTCTGCATCAGATCTTCTTTAAAAGTGGTAAAATATGAGCTTGAAATTTTGAATTGTTTAAGTGTTGAGTTGAAGTCTTAGTAAGGAGAAAGTGATTAGGAATTTTTGATCATGTGTTCAATGGAGTCGTCTCGTGGTTTTGTTGAGGGAAGATCCTCGATCTTTATCCTGTGGTGTTATCTTGGGGGTTGTTAGAGGCCAACTACCCAATTCACCTACCATAGATTGGTGCCCCCACTGAGGATCTCCCATGTTGAAGATCTCTTGTTGATCTTATCAGTTGGGAACTGTAAGGTTTGGAAACCAACCTGTACACAAACTCAAGCATGGCGGCTTTTGGATATGAACCCTTCTTTGGTACTAAAAATGAGGATGCTAATCAGTTTGTCAACAAATTGGAGTGGATGGCTTACCAAGATCGAAGAGACACTGATGCAGATAAGCTTCGAATGATCAGCATGCTGCTTGAAGGTTCTGCAAGATTATGGTGGAACTCACTGAATGAAGAGACAAGGGTGAATTGGAATGAAGTCAAAAATGAGTTCCTTACAAAGTTTGCAACTAAGAAAACTCCTGAAAGTTTATGGAAATCTTTGGAGAAGATGTTTCACAGGGAGAAAATGAGGAAGTGTCTAAATTTGCAGCGAGATTTGAAGCAAAGTGGATAGAAGTTGCACAGAGTATGGAGAAACCTCCCATGATGTTCTTGAAAAAGGACAAGTTTATTTCATTGCTCAAACCTAAAATTAGAGAAAAAATTATGATCAAAGACCTTGATACATATGAAGATGCAGTCAAAATAGCCAAGGAAAAGCAAAGGAAAATAGAATTGAGGCCGGATCAATCAAGAGGTATTGCTGTGCATACATTTTTACGGCCTCATCAAGCTGACAATGTTGTAGGAAATGCAGGATAGCAAGCTGTAAATCTTCATGGGACATTTGAAAGAGCGGAGAATAGGACTCAACAAGGTCATAGGAAACCTGATGATGATGTGATTATAAAATTGCAAGAACAGTTGGAAAATCTGAATTTAAATATGAGCCTATTGCAGGCAAGGCAACCTCAAATGTAAGCTAGATTTAGAGGACCAAGGAATATATGGGAAAACTTTGAATGCTTTGATTGCAGGGAGAGAGGCCATATTGCTCATGATTGCCCTTATCCAAGAAGAACAGGAGGGGAGATATATCCCATGCCACAAGGGAATGCTAGGCAAGATGCTAGACCTCAACAGGAACAAATGCCACTTGAACCAGCTAGGCAACAGTTGGAAAGAAGACCTAATGAAGGCACATCGGGTATGAATCTGATTGAAACCACTGTGTCTAATGATGGGGCAGCAATAATTAAAAAGGGAAAACAGGTTATAGATGATCCAGAAACTAGCAAGAAAGCTAGATAATATAGGAAGATTCAAATGGGGAACTTTGCTTTGGGAGTCAATCAAGTTCCTTACAACCAGCTTGAGGATTTAAAAGGTAAAAAGGCTGATGTTACATATGGTCAGCTACTACAGATGAACTCATCTTTGAGGAGGCAATGGCATGGTTTGGTTAGCATCAGGAAAAGAAAAACCCAAACTGGGCATATTGGAGTGGTATACCTATCAGATGTTAAAGAAATTATACATGTCATGGATGCATGGATACATGGAAGGAAAATTGATCAAGTTTATGTTGATGGTGGTACGCAAGTTTATGTAATCACTGAAGAAGCAGTATTGTAAATGCATCTTAAAATGACAGGGAAGTCACTCTTTAAGGTTAAAATGGCAAATAGCCCAAAAGTAAAATGCTTGGGAGTCATTGAGAACTTGGAGATCAACATTGAAGGCCAAATAGCATGTTTGGATTTCCATGTCATGCCTGCAAAACTTGGGGCATATCCTCTCATTTTGGGACGATTGTGGTTGATTGGTATGAGATCCAGACAAGACTGGTATAGAGGTCAATTGGAACTCTATCTAGATAAGCCTATTCATAAGAGGGTGATCTTTGACATGAAAACAGGGTCCATCATTCAAAGTGGACATGAAAGTGATGTTGGAGGTGATGAAAGTAGTGATTCAAAAAATTCCAGCCTTGATGAGGATGATAGAGAATGGGAAGCTAGCCTACTCTTTAGGGATGTTGATCTCTTTGGGTTGTCAATCCAGGGTTCAAAAAAAGAGGAAAAAGTGGTAAATATTGCTGCAGGAAGTGCAGACTTCTTGAAGGAAACATGTGATCAGCAACCTAAAATGAATGTTGGACTGCCTAAGCTTATGAATATGTTGGGAAATGATTTGACTAATGATGAAAGAGATGAATATTCAGCCATTTTTCAAAAATACCCAAAACTGTTTGCTATAGAATACCACCAACTGAGGGGTACTAATAATAGATTTATGCACCATATCAAATTGAAAGAAGGGTGTAAACCAGTGGCTCAAAAACTTAGAAGACTTGGTACAATTTAGAAAAATGTACTTAAAGCTGAAATTCAGAAGTTGCTTGATGTTGAATTTATCTAGCTTGTTGATGATGTAGAATGGGTGTCTCCTATTGTAATCAGACCAAAGAAGAATGGAAAGTGGAGAGTATGTGTTGATTTCAAGCCTCTTAATGCAACTACTAAGAGGGACTATTGTCCTCTTCCGTTTCAAGATGAGATCTTGGATCAAGTGGTTGGTCATGAATTTTACAGTGCGTGCGATGGATACTCTGGATATTTCCAAATCAGAATAGCAAAAGATGTTCATTACCCCATGGGGATGCTTCTGTTATGGAGTCATGCCTTTTGATCTGATGAATGCATACGCTAGAGTTTCAAGATGGGTTAGTTGGGTATTTGCCCCTTTCATTGGGAAATCTTTGCAGGTATTTATGGATGACTTTTGTGTGTATAGCTCAATGGCCTTACACTCTAAAAAGCTTGATGAATTTTTTTGCAGACTTGATGAGGATGGTGGTCAGTTGAACCCTGATAAATGTAAGATAGCAAGAACTAGAGTGATACTCTTGGGTCATGAAGTGTCTGCTAATGGTATTTCACTTGAGCCTAGTAAATTGGAGGCTTTACTTCTTATGGACTCTCCCAAAACTGTAAAAGAACTTATGAGCTTTGTTCAAAATTTGAGGTATCTATCAAGGTCATTCCATATGCTGGTTGAATATGTATATCCTTTACAGAAAGCAACTCAAAGGGATCCTTTAGTTTGGACGCAAGCTGAAGAGGATGCATTCTTGTAGATTAAGCACTTTGCTAGTTCTTATGTCTCCAAACTAGGACGAACCTTTCTTCATTAGCATTAGTGTTGGAAAAAATGTAGTGGGAGCCGTTTTAATGCAAAAGGAAAAAGGGATGTCTTATATGAGACCGGTGTTTTATATAAGTAGATCCATTGGAATGATTGAAAAAGCTTGGATGGAAGAAGAATTGTTGGTATGGGGGCTAGTATATGGAGTTAAAAGATGGAAATCATACTTGATTCAAAAAACATTTGTAGTACTTAGTGGTTCCCAGTTGCTTCCACGAGTTTTGCGATTTGCTGAAAATGCTCCAAGAGTTACTAAGTGGCAGTTGGCTTTGCAAGAATTTGAATTTACATGTTTGAAGGAGGATACTATAAGAGCTAGCTTGGCTGATATCTTGAATTATAAAGAACTTGTTGAAAGTGCAGCCGTTATAAGACGCAAATTGATTCTGCATCTGCAAATTCATGAGGAGATGAAGGATAAAGAAGCTACCTTAGTTTTTTATGGCAGTTACAGAAGAGTGCTGAAAAAGGGAGGATTGGGTTTTGTCATTATGGATGCTGAAAATCAAGAAGTCTTTTTTGGAAGTCAAGAGAGTAAAGAGATACAAAGTAACAATGAAGCTGAATATGCAAGTTTACATGCTGGTCTAAAACAGTATATTCAGCTGGGATACAGAAAGATAGTTGCAAAAGAAGATGCTATGTTGGTGGTTAGACAGGTTCAAAATGTTTGGAAAGCCAATAAAGATATTTTGAAGGACTAGTTGTTTAAGATAAAAGGCCTCATGAGGCACTTGCAAAATTTGAAATTTGGCATGTTGGTAGGAAAAACAACCGTAGAGCTCATGAATTGGCTGAAAATGCTCTTTCTCGGTATGTTGTTGCCATGAGGGTAGATAATCCTAGATATGAGGATAGGGAAAGCCTTCACCTCATTGAAGAGTTTCTAAAAACTGGGGAGTTAAAGTCATTGGCTGATAAATACAAAAGATATGCCATTATCAAAAAGGCCAGGGCATATGTGCTCATAAATGATCAGTTGTACATGAAGAGGATTGATAATGTACTGAGAAGGGTGCTAGATAGTTTTGAGATTCCTGCTTGTTTATCTTCCTATCATGACAAAGCATGTGGTGGTCATTTTGATTTTGAGCTTACCAAAAGGAAAATTCTACTAGCAAGACTTACTTGGCCTAGTCTAAGTGCTGATGTTGCTCATTGGAGTAAAAGTTGTCATGCTTGCCAGTCATATGCAAAAATCGTACTAATTCCAAAACATGCTAAAGCCATTGTTTCCTATGGACCGTTTGAGAAGTGGGGTTTAGATTTTATTGGACATTTGCCTGGTACAAAAATAGGAAAGCCTTACATCATTACTACAGTTTATTATACGACCAAATGGCCTGAAGCTAAGGCTACAAGGAATTGCAAGAAAGAGGATGTAACTCAATTCCTCATAGAGGATATATGCTGCGGATTTGGGATACCACTAGAAATAGTGACAAAACAAGGTCCTGGCTTTAGAAATAAGCTATTGAGAGAGTTAACAAGGAAACTAGACTTGAAACATAGATTTGCTACTCCTTGTAACCCTGAGTGCAATGGATTGGTGGAAACATTCAATGGAACGTTACAGAAGATTCTCTTTAAGTTGGTGGAAAATCATCCTAAAGATTGGGACAATTATCTACATCAAGCTTTGTGGCTTGTAGAATAATGCAGAAGACAAGTACAAGATGCACCCCTTTTCGGTTAGTATATGGTCAAGATGCTTTATTACCTATGAATGTCATGTTTCCTACGATGGAGTTTGTAAGAAAGCATCAGTTAGATCAGACAAAATTGGGAATTGAGAGAGGACTGAACTTGCATACCGTATAGTTGGACAGGCAACAAGCAATGAATTGTTATGAAAAACAGATTGTGAAGAGAAAGGAATGGTTTAATACATAGTTGAAGAAGAAGAATCTTACAGAGGGAATGCTAGTTATGAGATATGACAGTAGCTTGGACTCTACTTTTCAAACCAAGTTTTGAGTTAGATGGGAAGGACCTTTCCTCATAAAGTAGAAGTTTGAAAATGGCACTTACTTGCTACAAGATTTAGATGGGATTGTTCACAACAGTAGAATCAATGGGTTCCGTCTAAAGAAATATATATGCAGGATCATGCAACTCAAGGGGATGTAAGTAACGTACATACTGTACATAAAGTAGGTTGCTTCCAGTTTACTGTTTGGGGCAGATTCAGTTTTCTAAAATCTAGTGTTGATTAGATAGTTGTAAATGATGGACAGCATATTAAAAGTGTGCCTTGGCACCTACTAAAGGTATCTGTCAAGCTTGGTGTTGATCCGAGCGAGAATGCAAGAGTTATGGTTTGTGGAAGGTTGATGTCTGAAGTGGATTGCATGCAGGAATTTAGGACTGTAGACTGTGAAAAGTTGTTTCAGGACAGCAGACCAAGGAATTTGACTCTAAGTTATTCTGAACAGTTGTGGATTGGAAAGAGAGCTACAACTTTCCTTTTTGAAGCTTGGCAATCCAAGATCTGGTTAGAAAGTTATGAGCTATTCTGTGCTATGCTCTATGAAGCATATTTTCAGAAAAAAGGTGTTTGTCTTTGTTAGATATTTTTGAAGCTTTTAATAAAGGTTTGTTCACACTTTGTATTCCAAACCAAGGGGTGGCTAATCATGGTGAGTGAAAATGAGCAACCAGGGACATGATGCTTCATGAAGTCAAGTGGGGTAACACATGCAAATATCATTTTTTTATCTTTCTACGTAGCGGGAGTCGAGTTGATAAACGGAAATCCCAAGTGGTATCATGCATGTTCGACACGTGGTTGAGATATTTGAGTTTTGAGACATGCGCTTCATGCAGGAAGAGGAAAAAATGTGTTCTCATTTCCGATTTTGAGTCCGCGAGTGGAATTTTACATGGGAAGGGGCATGTTTGCCATTTAGCAATTGAGGGGAAGCAAGGGGCAACTTGAAAATTAAGGGGGAAAAAAACGTGAGTAGCTCTTTTTGGGAAAAAAGAGAAGAGAAGTGTTCGACACAATACAACACAATAAGCATGAGAGAGAGAGAGAGAGAGAGAGAGAGAGAGAGAGAGAGAGAGAGAGAGAGAGAGAGAGAGAGAGAGAGAGAGAGAGAGAGAGAGAGAGGAAGGGAGAAGAAGAATCTTGGAGGCTAAAGAAGGGAGAAATCTGAAGCTTGGAAGAAGAAGAACAAACTGTCAGAAGAAAGAGACCGTGAAGTTGAAGTTATTGGAGTTGAGAAGTAGGATGGCAGAGCTGCTAAAGTCAATGGGCTGATGCGAGTTCTCAGTTCTCAGATGACGGTAATAAGAGTCTCCTTTTTGTCTTGTTTTCTTCTATTGCTTTGTGGGATAGAGAGTTTGCATATCAATTCTGGTTTATGGATATGAGTGGAAGACAGCAGAGGGTTGTGCTTCTTCATGATGAGAGTGATGTTTGCTAGTCATTGAGTGAGGCTCCTCCTTGTCAGTAGAGAAGAATGGAAGTGAAAGGTCTCTACATCTGGAACTGGGTATGTAACAAGGAATATGTATTATGATCGAATGTTGAATGCACGAGCTCGAGTTATTGGAAAATCTGAAAGGATTTGTAGCCAAGAAGATAATGGATTAGAGTTTGTTAAGTTCAAAGCTCTCCCGACTCTTCATCAATGCAAGATCATGCTTTTGGAATAGAGAAGTTGTGTTTGCTGTATAAAGCGTGCAAAATTTTATGATTACAGACTGTGCAGAGTTATTTCAGGGCAGCAGATCAAGGAGTTTGACACTGAGTTGTTCTGAAGAATTGTGGATTGAAAAGAGAGCTACAACTTTCCTTTTTGAAGCTTGGTGATGATCGGAGGTTTGGCTAGAAAGTTATGAGCTGTTCTGTGTGTAATGCTCTATGAAGCAGTTTCTGTGCTTTATGAGGCAATTTCCATGCTTTATGAGGAAACAGTTGAATTCAACAGCTTCTACAACACCAACTTGGTTTCCCATGGAAGTCATTATGCTTATCCATTGATATATCAATGCAAAACTTAGTTTTGATGCAATAATGGAATGTCTATAGCTGTGAAATGCTTGTAGCAGTTGAATGGGCATGAAAATTTGTTGTATAAAGCTTTGATTTCCTAAGTATTTGGTTTGCATTTATGTGTGCTTTGAAGAAGAATGATAGAGAGGGTCTACAACTGATTTTGTACTGCTTGAAGCGATCATGCTTTGTGGAGCAGTTTGTTGCATGGGGTTGCCATTCCTAAAAAATAGGAGTTGTGTGAATCTGAAAGCTCTTGTTGTTAGAGTCTATGCCATGGTTGTTTCCGCGTCAAATCTTCTCTAAAAGTGGTAAAATTTGAGCTTGAAAGTTTGAGCTATTTAAGTGTTGAGTTGAAGTCTCAGTAAGGAGAAAGTGATTGGGAATTTTCGATCATGTGTTCAGTGGAGTCATCTTGTGGGTTTTGCTAAGGGAAGATCCTCGGTCTTTATCCTGTGGTGTTGTCTTGGGGGTTGTTAGAGGCCAACTACCCAATTCACCTAACAACATGCCTTTATAAAGGCATTACAACTAGTGGTTTTGGAAGGTGCTTTTAGTATCTCCAATCACACCTAAATAGTTGTCCCTAGTTAAATGTAGCAGGTGAAAAGTGAGTTCCTATCTACACTTGTTATAGAGAGACTCTCCCTTTATTCATGCATAAAAAGTATAGAATAGAACATAATTATTCCTAATAGCTATGGCCTATCTACAATCCCCTCATTGCATATCATGTGTTTGGATTTTAAATCCCCCCCCCCCCCCCAAATTTAAACTCATGATGTAGACAATTTTATGCATGACCATCTTTTGCAATAGCTCGGTTACCACATTACTTGCAAGGAACATGTGTGCCTCAGAGATATAAATGGTTTAGTAGACTTGTGCTTCTAGATAAGATAATTTCAGCCAAGGCTTATATATGTAAAGTTACAAGGTGTTTATAATTATGATTTGTGAGAATTAAAAAAGAGATTCCACACTTTCTCAAGTACTCCTTCATATGTAGAAATATCAAAAGGAGCCTTCTTTCTCTCTTTTTATTAAAATTCATGGAAAGGGCTTTGTGGTGGGCCCTAACTTTGTCATACCATAGGAAATTTCAAAAGTTTGTTATGGGGGTTGGTTTAATGAATAAACAAACTAAGTACCCCAACAAACTAACCACTTCTTGGTTGTTAGTAACTAACTCATGTATTTAAGCATGGATTGGCTAAAGAAGGGAGGGATGGAATGATGAGAGTTGAAGCTCTATTTGATGTATCTTTCTTTTTCCAGTAATTGATCTATTCCCGTTCGAAGACAATATAATGTGTGTTGTCAAGAGCTTGTTGGATAGGAATTTTATACATAGTTATTGGTGGTGACAACAGGCATCACTCGTCATGTTTGGTAATTTGAGAGATGAAATTATGATTTCTTATGAATTTTCCTTTGTACAACCTTCTAGCCTAGATTCCCTATTGCAATCTTACATTGTAGCATTGCAAAAACTATCTACAACCAACCAACAAATTTCTACTAATCAAGCCATTCTATCTTTGTTAGCCAATCAAGATACCTCTTCTTCTTCTTCTTCTTCTTCTTCTTCTTCTTCTTCTTCTTCTTCTTCTTCTTCTTCTTCTTCTTCTTCAAACCAATATAGGAAGGTTCACCCAGAATCGTTTTCTGTTCTACAAGCTGTAGACATATTATCTTGGTTAGATCCCTTTAAAAATGTTGTAGATTATCATCAATGCTGGCAAGAAGGAGAAATTTTCAATGAGCTACAAATTTTTTTTGGAAGGAATTGCATCCACATGGTATATTCAACAACTTGATGAGGTAAAACATAATTGGAATTCTTTCAAGCTAGCTGTAGGATGATATTTTCTCATGACATGTAGCCAAAAGGGCTCTCCAACAGCTTAATGAGTGTGAACGAAAGGAGCATGAAACAATTTCTCAACTTGTTGTGCATTTGAAGAAAATTGTGATGAGATTTGATATAAAAATTATAGAGAACATGAAGTTATTTTTTTAATGGCCTAGACTAAGACATGATCTTCGTAGAGGGTTAAGGTCAAGGTCTTTGACTTTTGTAGATGATATTTAGCTCAAAGAATTGAAGAAAACCTTCTCAATGAAGGAAGAATATATTTTTAACAAGAATAAAAAAAGATAGAGCCAACCTTGATGGTCATTAATCTCCAAAATGCTCAAAGACGATTACTTGCTAAAGATACCCAGGGATAGACAAAGTGTTTCAATTGTAATGTGTGTGATCACATATCCAAGAATTGTTGGAAGCCACAAAGACCAAGAAATGTAATAAAGAAAGTACGTACAAGATGTTCAACTTGAAGAGATTTCATTATCAAAAAAGTCCTAGGTAAATGGATGCAAGAACCAAACCATTTGTACATTCAAGCCTTAACATGAAGTTCTCAAAAGTGAATTGTAAGCACAATTAGTGTGAAAATTTGTAATATTTCCGTACGAAATATTAATGATCCTAGACCCTGCACATCCTGTGCAAGAGCAACTTAAAGCAATCTCCCGCAACAATAAAAATTTGGGCTAAGTGCTCCCTCCGCATGCACTAGCAAACTCCAACCCGCATTGTGCATAAGAGGCCGTGGCTCAAAAGCCGTAGTTCCACGCGGGAACACCCCTTCAAGGGGGAAAAAGGGATAAGAGATAAATTTTTGGCAAATTTTTTTATGGATAAACTCCCCTCCCCTTCAGCCGTTGCATGGTGGGGAAGAGGGAGTGTGAGAGGAGTGGGTGTGGAGTAGGAGAGCATGGGGGGGAGGAGGCATGCAACTAGCCACGTGTGTGGCTATTCCCCCCCCCCCCCCCCCCCCCCCAGTGCTATATGAACCCCCCCCTCTCTCAAGCTTGAGGGGGAGGAAAGAGAGGGAGGATCATTCCGTTGCTGCTACCGCCACGCTACCTTCACACCGCCAGGGCTGCCGCCCCATTGCTGCCTCCGTCCTCACCACCATCACCATCATAATTATCATTGTCGTCATCCTCACCTCCATCCCCATCATTTTCCCAATCATCAATTTCTCTCTCCACGTCATCTGCTATGGACAGAGGCTTAGAAGCTTCCATTAAAGCTTCCATAAGCCTTGTTTACCTGTGCTTTCCCGGGTTTCTAAAACCGTGTCCTGCAAGGCTTGTGTCCTATGCGGAGGAGGGGATATCGAAGAGAAGTGACTTCGTAATGCGTAAGAGAGCCAAGAGGAAGTTTGCTGAGTCGAGATCTATGTCATCGATGGCTCCTAAGCAAAAGTCGTGAGGCGCACATGCGGGAGCTTCCAACCCGAGTACGCGAGTAGACAATGCCTCGATTCTTAATGCCCAGGTTCTGATAACATTCCGACATGAAAGGACGCATTAAGCATGTCTTTAAATTCACGTAGGCAAGTTTGAATACATTGGAAATTTTATATACTCGCATTGAATTACCAAGTTAAGTTGCATGACGATTACTTACATGGTCTTGGTAGTTGCATTCTTGAATGCATATTGCTTAAGTTAAAAGGTGGATTGGTCTAAAGGCATCCTTGTTGCCTCACAAAAAGAACAGCGCATATAACACATAATGCACTTAGGTAATAATTTCCTAGTTGTGACTCGTGTATGAGATAATCTTAGACTCTCATTGAACAATGGTCCAAATAGTCGCAATGCATGGAAAGGAAATTATGAACTTTGCACATTGCATGCGAAGATAGTTACATTTTAGGTCAGGTTAAGTGATAGAAGGAAGGATTAAATCAAGGATGGACTCATGGCATTCGCTCATGCATGGATCTTACTTATCAAAGTTTGAATGCATCTTCATTAAAAATATTAAAGCTTTGATTTCATTGCATCAATATAGGGTTTATAAGAGTTAGCTCTGAACTGTCAATCATTATAGTTCAGGGCAAGGAAAAGTAACGATCATTGTAGATCTTATAGCTACATAGAAGGAAAAGGTCTATGGTCTTGAAATCGCATATTTGCATGAAATGATGCATCTCACCTATCTTCTAGTTACTTACATCTTTTAGGGGAAAGTACTTGCAAATCTAGAAGAAAGTATTTACATCTTTAAAAGGAAAGATCATCTTAAATCATGGGTTGATCAAACTAAGTAATTCGGGTATAATTAAATAGCTTACATGAGAATCATAAAGGTACAATTAGATTGCTTATGACGATCACCTCAAAGTGCTAGGTAGGGTTAAGTTACATTAAAAATTCTGCCTAGTATCGCACTTAGGATGCCAACCTAATATTTACGATCCCAAAGGTCCTACCCACATTACGGAATGTTAGGGTTAGCTAAACGCCCATGCAAGAATGATCTAGGGTTTTCACCCTAAGGTTCAATTGACCAAATACTAGACTTCCATATGAATTTAGGAACCCTAGGGCCAAAGCGTTATCGGCCTAGTAGGGTTAGGGTTGGGTTGGGTCAAGAGGACTCCCAAACCCTACATCTTGACCAAAGGTATTCTTGACCAGGGAATACCATGCAACACTTATCTCGTGCAACAAGTTGCAACGTCGCATGGTTTGTGTCTAAATCACAAAATAGTATTACCACTCCTTAGAACAAGGTTGGCGAGTTCTAAGTACAAGTCTAATTTTCTAGAGGATAAGTAGTCATCTTGCTACACCACTCTTCCTTGGACTTATTTGCCAAGTTAGGGGAGATACGAATTTTCCAAGAAAGCAGTTAACCAACCAAGTTACGGCGATGAGCTTGCCCAGGATTTATTGTCTATAACTTAAGGAAATCTAAGGTGAAAACAATTTGGGTCAAAAGGGTATAAACCCTAACCCAAGGATAAAGGGTAAACAAGCAACTTAGCTTACGAAACCCTTGGGATCTTGCCAAGTTGCAATTGATCCCAGATCGAATGCTGGATGTATTCGGAGAGAAGGATTCACACCTTAGCAGTTGGCTGTATAAACAACCACTGGAGTGCTTGTGTTGTATACTTAGGAGCATTGTTTATTCTTCTTTGCTCAAGGAACTAATGCTGGAAAATAACTAATGCTTCAGGTTGAAAGCCTGGAGGGAGAGGCAGCATCAGTTACCCCTGACTATCTACCTGACCCTATCCAAGGGGGTTGTTAGCCGCGCCGGGTACGTGGACCGAACCCGCCACGAGAGGTCTCTCCGTGGGTGCTACTTGGAGCAAGAGGACGCCTGGGTGCCAGGGGGGCTTTGGCCATAAATCCTTGCCTCTGGATCCTGCACAAGAGGCCAATGTGACTTAAGATGGGATCTCGAGGCCCGCATACTAGTCATCGGGTGGAACTTGGAATAGCAATCCCTAAGGATTGCTGGAATCGCCTTCCGACGGATTATGGAATAGCCTTCGGGCAGGATTATATGATGTATTCCAAAGACTGATAAATAAAGATCAAATGTTTAAAAGGAACTTGCTTGACATTGTTTTTCTATATTAGTGCCTAAGTTACATGAAGGAACCAATGATTAATTGGTTAATTAAGGAAGCTATTTTTTTCTTGTCAAACTAAATGTGGTAGGTAATTAGATAACTAAAGCAACCTAAGGAAAGTGCGGTGGATGTGACCCTGGGTCCGTCCTACGAAAGGGTGGTCCTGGTTGGCTGGAAACTTTTCTCAAAGGAATTGACAGCGACGAAAATAATGACCTAGAATCTATAAAGCTAGAGTCCCGATTTATGTTGTTTTAGGGGAACGGAATGGGACTATGCCTTATGGGCAGATAGGTTTAGCTTTATATCCCTCTCATTTCCCATTCTCCTTGAACCAAGTGCAGTATAAATCCGCTTCGACCCTGACATTTCTACGTAAAGTAGTTACCTTCTAGGAACTTGACCATTAGGAAAACCCTGATTCAGGTCGGTCCTAAGTGGGAACGGCCAGAATGCTTCCGCTTCATGGCAGACTCAGGAAGACCTAGATCGCAAACCCTGTGACATTCCTTGGGAGTGTCGAGCGGAACTTTCTAGACTCTCTTCCCGATGGGCTGCTAAGACGTGTCCTGCAAGTGGACAGGGGGACACATTACAAAATTAATGGTTTGAATGTAGAAGTATTGTTGGATTCTTGATGTTCTTTTTCTTTTATCAGTTCTAATTTATCAAGCACAATCAATCCTTATTGATAGCATGTTCAAGAAATTTCAATAACTTTTGGTGACAATAAACATGTTTATCATTCATTTGAAGTTTATAATTTTTGGCAATAAACATGTTTATAATACATTTGAAGTTCTCCATGCCCCCTTTGAAGTAAAAGTGGAAATTTTTCAACATCCCTATAATATCATTCTGTGTCAAGTGTTTTCAATGACTTTGGGATCTGATTGGCTCATCACGAGGTGCCCATTTGAATTTTAAAGATATGACATTGGATATTCCAATAGGATTGAAACTTCGTTTCTTGCAGTTGGGTACTTGGGACCATTTTCAAAATTTACAAACTAATGAGTTAGCAAGGATGGCACTGCAAGATCAACAACAACAACAAATTATAGAGGATTTGCAACTATCTCTTTTTGCATTATTGTAGCTTTCTCTTCCTCATCACTGGCGTTCCATCACTGGTGTGTGCGAACATCATCTTCCCATCTTTTAATTGCAAGTGTTGCAGGGTGACAGAGTTCTGCTACCTCTAGAACGACACTTGATATCTTCCACTCTAAACCCTTTTCAATCACAACTAATATAGTTTTATGCTTTGTGTTGACATCCTAATGATGAGCATGGACCTCATGCAACTCAAATATCACTATTGTAACAATATTGAGTCACTCTTATGTGCTTACATCCAAGATAAGTATCATGACATGTATCCAATTTCCAATGCTTTCTTTGTGAGCACCAATGAGTCCAAAAGCCAGCATTGGTCCCTCTCAGGCTGCCAACTTCCTTGAATCCTCCATGGCTCCAATCCCTACTCCAGATCCAGCAAGGTATATTGGGCACCCTCTTGTTTCATGGCTCTTCCACAGTCATGTCAAACATCATGTTGCAGTCCACATTGCACTTTTACATTATCACGAACAAATAACACAATAAGAAATTGTGTCAAGTTGACTTGTTTTTTTATTGAAGTAATTGACCCTTTCTTCCTCCATAAGGCCCCCCAGTCACACTAGGGCATGCACGGCCAAGAAAGGGAAAGCGGGGCATAAGCAAAAATTAGCTTCCCTTGCTAAATTTGGGGTCACACTAGGGTGTGCAGAGGCAAGGGGACCCACAATGCTTTTAAATATTAAAAAGTCTCAAACAAAAAAAAAAGTTACCTACTCTACTCTATGTATCGAGATTATCTTCTCCCAGCATACTTCGTCTTCTTCAGGCTCTCCTTCATGCCCTTTTCTCTGTGATAGTCGCATGGTCTACTACAACCTCTCTCTCTCTTTTTGCATTGTGCCAAATTATAGCAATTAACAAGGCTTGTGCAATCAACATTTCCACACCACCTATACCAATGGAGCAACATAGAAAAAAAGGCCAAGCAAAACTTGCTACACCTTGATGCAGCAACCTACACTAAGAAATCATATATTGTGTCTGTAAAGGCTGCCCCATCGACCTACATTGTTCTACCATATACTTGCACATTGCTGCAAGAGAAAACAAACCAAACATCAAATAGTCTTAGTGTCTAGCATCATGGAGTAGGTTCCATATAGAAGGTACTAATTGTTCTCGTAAATATAGCACATCTAAGAAAAATTTTCCCAACTAATGAAGATGGTTTAGTAGGGTCTATGATGCACCTTCAATCATTGATTCTATGTAGTCCACCTCACAATACTCGCTAAAGGAAGTTCAACATACCTATAATCACAAAACTCCAATCAGGCTGCCCCAAAGATCTGCAACAAGTCTAGTTACATGTGCTTCAACCCTCACCCAGATGCTAGGATTTAAATTTTTGCCTTATTCTTTATTGCAATTTATGCACTCTACTACAATCATAGCAATTAAAAAGGCATGTGTAATTAACATTACCACACCACTTGTACGAGTGGAGCAATAGAAAAAAAAGGCAAGGCAAAACCTACTTCTCGACATAGCAACTTGCACTAAAAAAGCCCATCATGCGTTCACGATGATTGCCCCTTATATTTGCATTGTTTCACCCCATACATGCGCTCACTCTGCAAGGAGAAAAAAAACAGGCATCAAATCATTTGAGTGTCTAGCATGGAGTAGGTTTCATATAAAAGGTATTATGGGCATGTGATGTGCCTTTAATTGTCAATTCTATGTGGTCCACCTCATCATGCTCGTTGAAGGAAGCTCAACATACCTGTAATCATAAAACTCCATCTAGGCTACCCCAAAGATCCGCAACAAGTCTAGTTACCTACACATCTACTTTTAATCCCCCCACTAAGATGAGATTCTGTGGCTATTTATTTTGGTTCCATTTCTCATAGATGATGGGGTTTAAGTTACTACACTGTTATTTACTACAATCATTGGAGCCCCAAGAGAGACACCAAGGAAAAAGGGATTCTACTGCAAGAAAATCTATCTTGTAACATCAACAAGATTTTATTTCATTCTTTTGATGACCAAAACAAAGAAAACAACAATTCTTCACGCAGCATCATATTATATATCTCCCACGGATTTGATAGGACCATAATCTTCAACATCTTCATAGAATCCATCAATAGAACAAGGAACACAAAATACTACACCACTTTTGAATGGAAATTAATCACATAGTATTCATCTTCAATGTCTTCATAGTTTTCTCTCTCAATCTCTCATATACAAATACACTGTTTTGATAGAATTGGCTATCTTTGGCTCTCTCTCTCTCTCTCTCTCTCTCACACACACACACACAATAGTACATCATCTCCTCACTAAAATACTCAATAATGACTCTCAATAATCCTTCTTAGGTCGTGGATGCACCTTCCAAGATGTATGTCTGATGTGAAGAGGCACCAGAGCCACTACAGTGTCTCTTCATAGCTCACTACTGTCACTATCACTTCAGTCTTCAGCAGTTGCTTCTTCCATTTTTTTTAGCTCTTTTGAACTTAGATTCATACTTTCCAAAAGTTAGAAAACTTTTCCAAAGCCACATATACATTCTACAGAACACTTACAGAAGATCTACATAATAGAACAGAACAGGAACAGAGCAGATATAGAACAGAGACAGAATAGATACAGAGGGTTACAGAAGGTCATTAGAGACAATAGATCCTCATAAATCATGCTAAAACCATTCCAAACTATCAAAAACTATTCAATAAACTTCCAAAATATTTCAACCTCCATCAATCATAAATCCATGCTTCATAAATAAGAAAATCATAACAAAACAGAAGCTATACAGAAGGTATTGGAACCAATCACAATCTCAACAGAACCTATCAGAACATCACAGAGCCTCGTATTTCTACTAAAAATCATCATAGACTTCCAAAAAATAATCAATATCGTCCAAAACACTCTCAAACACTTCCATTAACAATCATACATCACTCTAAATCCATCTAAAAATCAATCATTCAGACCTTAAAAACAATAAAAATCAATCAAAAATTCAGTCTTTTTCCACTCTCAACATTTACACCAAGGAAAAGGGGATTCTACTGCAAGAAAATCTATCTTGTAACATCAACAAGCTTTTATTTCATTCTTTTGATTACCAAAATAAAGAAAACAGCAAATCTTCACGTAGCATCATAGTAAATATCTCCTACGGATTTGATAGAATCAACCATAATCTTCAACATCTTCATATAATCCATCAATAGAACAAGGAACATAAAAGAATACAACATTTTTGAATGGAAATCAATCACATAGTATTCATCTTCAATGTCTTCATAGTTTTCTCTCTCAATCTCTCATATATAGATACACTGTTTTGATAGAATTGGCTATCTCTGGCTCTCTCTCTCTCTCTCTCTCTCTCTCTCTCTCTCTCTCTCAATAGTACATCATCTCCTCACTACAATACTAAATAATGACTCTCAATAATCCTTCTTAGGTCATGGATGCACCTCCCAAGAGGTATGTCTGATGTGAAGAGGCACCTGAGCCACTACAATGTCTCTTCATAGCTCACTACTGTCACTGTCACTTCAGTCTTCTCTTTAGTCTTCAACAATTGCTTCTTCCATTTTTTTTAGTTATTTTGAACTTAGATTTATCCTTTCCAAAAGTTAGAAAACTTTTCCAAAGTCACACATACATTCTACAGAACACTTACAGAAGATCTATAGAACAGAACAGAACAAGAACAGAGCACATACAGAACAGAGACATAACAGATACAGAGGCTCTACAGAAGGTTTACAGAGGGTTATAGAAGGTCATCAGAGAACAATAGATCCTCATAAATCATACTAAAACCATTCCAAACTATCAAAAACTATTCAATAAACTTTCAAAATATTTCAATCTCCAACAATCATCAATCCATGCTTCATATAGAAGAAAATCAGAACAACAAAATAATACACCACATTTGTTCAATGGAAATCAATCACATAGTATTCATCTTCAATGTCTTCATAGTTTTCTCTCTCAATCTCTCATATAAAAATGCACTGTTTTGATAGAATTGGCTATCTCTGGCTCTCTCTCTCTCTCTCTCTCTCAATAGTACATCATATCCTCACTACAATACTCAATAATGACTCTCAATAATCCTTCTTAGGTCGTGGATGCACCTCCCAAGAGATATGTCTGATGTAAAGAGGCACGAGAGCCACTACAGTGTCTCTTCATAGCTCACTACTGTCACTCACTCCAGTCTTCTCTTTAGTCTTCATTAGTTGCTTCTTCCATTTATTTTAGCTCTTTTGAACTTAGATTCATCATTTCCACAAGCTAGAAAACTTTTCCAAAGTCACACATACATTCTACAAAACACTTACAGAAGATCTATAGAACAGAACATAACAGGAATAGAGCAGATACAAAACAGAGACAGAACAGATACAGAGGCTCTACAGAAGGTTTACAGAGGATTACAAAAGGTTATCAAAGAACAATAGATCCTCATAAATCACATTAAACCATTCCAAACTATCAAAAACTATTCAATAAACTTCCAAAATATTTCAACCTCCATCAATCATCAATGCATGCTTCATATATAAGAAAACCAGAACAAAACAGAAGCTATACAAAAGGTATCAGAACCAATCAGAACCTCAACACAACCTACAGAACATCACAGAGCCTCGTATTTTTACCAAAAATCATCATAGACTTCCAAAACATAATCAATATCATCCAAAAACTCTCAAATACTTCCATTAACAATCATACATCACTCTAAATCCATCCAAAAATCAATCATTCAGACCTTAAAAAAACAAAAATCAATCAAAAATTCAGTCTTTTTCCACTCTCAACATATCCCCACACTTAGAAAGGAAGCGTCCTCACGACCTAAGGAAAAGAAGAATATAAGTTCAGTAAAGAGCTCAATTTGATCTTCTTTAATATCTTCAATAATCACCCCAAACCACGATCCCAACTTATCACCTGTATCTCTAGAAAATAATACTACTAAAGGAAAACTTTGTTATTCATTAACACATCTAATAAACAATAAAAAGTCATGAAAAATTTATAAAGGATATAAGAAGTTCTTCAACTTTCCAGCGTAGACTTGCCATCCACCATCACCATCAATAGTTGAAAAGAGAGCTCTCGAACAAATCATTCAACCAGCACGAACTCATCACATACAAATTATTACAACACACACACAAACACAACCATCTGAATGGCACCTCCAAAAAATGTCTCATTAAGAATCACAAAAGATACATCCAGGGGTATCAATGAAGATGATCCCTCTTGAAGGCTTGATGATTTTGAAAGTGATCTAGGGATAACGACTCATCTACAAAGGATTTTGGAGGATTTTGAAAGAACTAAAGGCAGCACATCTGTTCTAGCAAAACAAGATATCTGCTAGGTAGACAAAGGGCATGAAAATATAGGACATCCAACTGTTGGGAATCAATGTTCACATTGACATTCGTACAAAGCTTTGGAATGGCCTTTTGATCGTTATAGAAATGCCTATGCATATATGCTAAGTACGAAGCAAAATGGGCTGTCAATCTCACTGAAGGATCTAGAGATTGTGAATATTGTTGAGAAAAATGGATGTAATTTTGGTATGCTTGACTAGCAGTTGTCCAGTCCCTTGGAATTAAGGGCCAATTAATATGTGGTCCCATGAGAGAATCAGTTAGGCTCCATCCTCTTCTTCTCGAAATCTGCTGATCAAATCCTTCGTGCCCACTAACCAACTGAGGGGGTTGAGAAATAGAAGTGACAGGAGATGGAAGTGGAATAAGTAAAAGAGGATGAAGAGATGGGAATGCAAAATCATAAAATGAGGAATAAGCTAAAGAAGGAGTGGCTAAAAATTTAAGTGAATCAGTTAGGAAATGTATCAATTGATAAGCAAAAAAAGTAGAAGGTATATGGATAGATGGAGAAGGACATGGCGAATATGGGGAAAAGACTCGATCTTCAATGAAATAACAATAGGTAAAGATTGGAATTTGAGGAAAACCCTGAGGTTGAAAAAGGAGAGGTAAGATAGCTATTGAGTTGGATTTGTTGATAGTACAATAAGCTCGGAATAGAGGGACCTAAAATAGATCGTCGATGGTAGGCATCAAAGAATGATGAATAAAATTATTGATTCTTGGAAAGATAAGCTAGGTGATCCACCCTCAGTTGGTTAGTGCTTTGCACATAAGTAGAAGCTGTATTCTGGTATTGGTTCAGGACTACAGAATCAATCATTGAATGCCATGAAGTGTCATGGCAAGTAGCCACTTTAGAAGAATAGCACTAGAACATGTCATCTATCCTCAACTCCAAATAGTTGACATATAAGGCAGCTTGTAAGGCCACATCCCCCACATACCAAGCCATATCTACATCATCTAAAATTAATAGATCACCTTGTAGATACATGTAAGACAGCAACATGGTATCCGTCATCACAGAATCCTCAAAGACCATATGGACAATGTCTATCAGCAAATCAGAAGACCAAGCCCCACTCCAACCATCCTCTAGAAGAGGGAGATCCATCATTGAGAGCATAATATAGAAGGCCAACTTCTGCAACTCATAGTGGACAAAAAAGGAATGGTCCGGAGGAACATACTCCTGAAATTGCTCAAATGTAGACCATAATAAATCCATCCTGGACTACAATATTTCCACTTTATCTTGAAACAATGGACATAATGTGGCCTGTCTCTGGAGAACTACCAAGTCCTGCTGAGATATAGAAGGAATCATAGGAATACTGGGACTTGGAGGAATGGACCGTGACTGCGCCAGTTGGTCCTGCAATTGCTTAATCTAGGAAGCCTGGGATTCCAATGTATTATGAGTAGTCAGCAAAGTTGACAGTTTCACATCAAAAAGAGTCTTAAACTCTTAAGCTTCTTTGGACATTTTCTCTTTTTCTTTCGAAACTCTAGTGACCTCTGACTGAGCCTCTACTAACTGAGTTTTCAAAGAAGATATTTCTTCTATTTGAGTCTCAATCATTTGTTTCTGCTGCTCCATATGCTTAAACAGATTAGCAAGAGTGTCTTTGGCGGAGGCTCACTCTGTGGTTGCCTTATGCAACTCGTCTTTGGATTGCATTAATTCTTCATAGAAAGAAGCATATAGCTGTTGAGCACAAGTTGTCACTGAGAGTTCAATAGAACTATGGATGTCGTTACAAAGGAAAGGAATGGCATCCCCTGACACTAAACTGTTCAGCGAAGGAACTGATATTTCCAAAGAACCCTCTTGATGTGCCCTGAATAAGTTATTGCATGTGACGTAGGCAATAAGGTCACTTCTAGAGGTAGCAAGAACTGACACTGAAGGAATGATTGGTGGAACTTTATCTGCCACACGCTTCAAGCGCTTCTGCTGAATGACCAATGGAGGAGGGGAATCAAGATCCTCTATGTCAATGGGTTCTGAATCCTCTAAAGGTGGAGAGGGAGGTACTGGATCATATGGAGAAGGGGGTAGTACACCCTTCTTAAGGCTTGAATATGTCAAGAAAGCATATAGATATGAACCATAAGTTACATTGGTAACATTCTCTCTAGTCACTTTGAAAAAATGTTGGTCCATCTTTGTAAGAAGGTAAGTACTCCAGTCAATGGCAACCCCTTTTAATACCATCCTGGAAGTTGTGAAGAGCTCCTAGGACGAATAGTGGGATGGTGTTTTGGCAAGCATGAACTTGTCTTAGAGAAATTGGCAGACTAGCTTCCAGAGAGGATCAGTGATCATTGAGAAAGGCACTCCTGAATTGTTAATCACCTTCTTGACATCGAGGACCTCTTTAGTCTGCTTCTGTAATAGCTTGAGAATCTCGTCATTTGAGAATAACTGTATGGCTGTAACAAAGGGTTCTCCTTTATAGGAAACAGACAAAGCCTTCCCTAACCCTCTTGGTGTCAAAACCATGGAAGTACCACGAACCAAGCCCAATTTCTTACTGTATGATGCAAGAAACTCATCACACAGGGCTAGATCATCTGGAATCAAAGGGAGTGAAGCAACCACAAAAGTTGCAAGGCTAGCTTTCACGATAGGCTCAAAAGTCAATAGGGAAGAATAATCCCTACTTATCAATGGGACATACTGAACAGGAGGAGGAGCTTAAGGCGCCATTTAGATGGAATACTGGAGCCCCAAGAGGAACACCAAGGAAAAGGGAATTCTCTTGCAAGAAAATCTATCTTGTAACATCAATAAGCTTTTATTTCCTTCTTTTGATCATCAAAACAAAGGAAACATCAAATCTTCACGCAGCATCATAGTAGATATCTCGCACGGATTTGATAGAATCAACCATAATCTTCAACATCTTCATAAAATCCATCAATATAACAAAGAACACAAAATAATACACTATCTTTAAATGGAAATCAATCACATAGTATTCATCTTCAATGTCTTCATAGTTCTCTCTCTCAATCTCTCATATACAGTTACACTGTTTTGATAGAATTGGCTATCTCTGGCTCTCTCTCTCTCTCTCTCTCTCTCTCTCTATCAATAGTACATCATATCCTCACTACAATACTCTCATAATAACTCTCAATAAACCTTCTTAGGTCGTGGATGCACCTCCCAAGAGGTATGACTGATATGAAGAGTCACTAGAGCCACTACAGTGTCTTTTCATAGCTCACTACTGTCACTGTCACTCAGTCTTATCTTCAGTCTTCAGCAGTTGCTTCTTCCACTTGTTTTAGCTCTTTTGAACTTGGATTCATCCTTTCCAAAAGTTAGAAAACTTTCCCAAAGTCACACATACTTTCTACAGAACACTTACAGAAGGTTTACAGAACAGTTATAGTACAATACCAGAGCAGCTACAGTACAGTTACAGTACAGAGACAGAGCAAAGACAGAGGCTCTACAAAAGGTCTACAGAGGGTTACAAAAGGTCATCAGAACCTCATAACTCATACTCAAACCATTCCATACTATCAAAAACTATTCAATAAGCATAAAAAAATATCTCAATCTTCATCAATCATCAATCCATGCTTCATACAGAAGACAATCAGAACAAAACAGAAGCTATACAGAAGGTATACAGAACCAATTAGAAGCTTAACACCCTTTTGACATAGGATAGCACCTAGCCCTTCAACTGATGTATCTGTGTGCACATGGAATTCCTTCATCCAGTCATGAGGCTAAAAAATAGGCTCTTGAATGAGGCACTGTTTTAGGGTATTAAAGACTTCTTCACAGTCATCAGTCCAAAGGAAATCCGCATCTTTCCTTAGGAGCTTGTGTAGAGGGGTTTCCTTGGTTGCAAAATGTGCAATAAATCTTCTGTAGTAGCCCACATGGCCCAGAAATCCTCTCAATTGCTTGAGGTTTGTCAGTGCTATTAAAGCGGAAACCTTTTCAATCTTTGCAGGGTCTGTTGCAATCCCTTGTGCAGAGACAATATGGCCCAGGAGAACTCTTGATGAGATGCCAAAGACACATTTGTCGGGGTTGAGAGAAATCCCATACTCTCGGCATCTGTCAAAACATTGCTCTAGGTGTCCCTAGTGCTCACGGATCAAGCTATAGACACAAAAGTCATCAAGATACACCTCAATGAAATCATGCAAATGATTTTGGAAGGCACCCATCATTACTCATTGGAAGGTGGCAGGAGCATTATAGAGCCCAAATGGCATCACTCTATAGGCATAGGTTCCCCATTCTATGGTGAAGGTTGTTTTAGATTGGTCCTCTTCTGCGATTTGGACTTGGTTATATCCATTGAATCCATCCAAGAGGGAATATAGCTCATGGCCTACCACTGTGTCCAACAGTTGGTCTATAAAAGGGATATGGAAATGATCCTTCTTCGTCTTCAAATTGAGCTTTTGGAAGTCCATACATATTCGAAGTTTCCCGTTCTTCTTGGGTACTATCACAATGGGCATAACCCATTCCCTGTTAACCACAGAATAAATGAACTCTGCTTCAAGAAGTTTCAATAATTCAGCTTTTACCAGAGCAGAGCAATTAGAATTCATACGCCTTTGTCTTTGCCTTACAGGTTTGGCATCAAGCTCTAGGTCAATATGATGTTGGCATACCGTGGGATCAATTCCCTTTAGGTCTTTGTACGACCAAGCACACATATCTAAATTCTCCTTCAGTAGATCTCACAAGACCACTAGTTCTTCTTTTGGAAGATTGAGACCCACCTTCAGGTGTCGTTCAGTACTGTCAGTATCCAAGAACGTTACTCGTCTTTCACCTTCCACTTCGCAGATGAATGTCCCACAGATTGCTTCTGGATAAAGGTCTAACTCTTTCAAGAGAGTAGTATCCTCATCTGACGTTCCACTAGAACCAGTGTCCTCCTTCTGAACAGATGACTCATTCATCTATTGAGGTTGCTGGAAGGGTATCAAAGCTTTGTTTGCTTCTGTGTGAGTGGCAATTTCTTCTCGACTTAGGTATTCATCTTCAGAGGATGCGTCCAGGAATGTCACATAGCACGGACCTTCTAGGGACCATGGCTCTAATGGCTTTAGCTTCTGTTGGCAAGGGGCATCATCATCATCTTTTCTCTGGACTGAACAGTTAGGACGACAGGAGCCACTGGTGAACTTAATTTTTATGCTTTTAATCCATTGCTTATACAGATTCTGAATACTTTGTGGTCCATTGATCAACCCAAATGGAACCATGGTCATTCCATCCAGCACTCGGAGATCTTCGGCCTCTGAGGTCTCTATAGGGACATCAACAAGATCATCCGCTATCAGAGGAAATTATTCATCTGCACTTTCATAACCTGATTCATTTTCTTCCTCATCATTTTCCTTCTCTTCCTTTGGAGACTCTGTCTCTGCTTCTGTAGAGGCTCTGTAGGAGAAGAACATATCTTCTACCTTTGCATCTACTTTTGCTTCTGTCATTTCCTTTGACTCTGCTTCTGCCTCTGACTCTGGCTCTGGCTCTCTGTTTGTTACTGTCTCTGTATCTGCTGCTCTGTATCTGTTCTCTCTCTGCTCTGTAATTGTAGTCTCTGTACTGTCTCTGCTCTGTATCTGCTCTGTAACTATTCTGCCTCTGCTCTATTTCTGCGACTGTCATGTAATAGGGAGAACAGTACATCCATGCTTCTATTTCATTGTCAGAGGTGATTTCAGAAGTTAATTCTAGTTGAGGCAGGAGATATTATCTCATGGACAAGGATTTAACTTTTCTTGACAGTTGGCTTACAGTGCCCACTGTTAGGGACTGTGCCTCTGTTTTCTAAGGAAAGATCTGCTTAATAGCCTCTTCATCTCCCGATGTACCATCTATTATCTCGTTGGAGGAGTCAGTTATGACTTTGATGGATGTGGATCCATTGCCTTTTTGCGATCCATACAGCTTTAACACCACTTTGTTGGGTCCTCTGCCTAGGGTTAGGGTTCCTTTGAACCAGTCAGTCCTGGCTCTTGCTTCAAAAGGCCAAGGTCTTTCCAATAGCAAAGGGTATGAGGTTCCATAAGAATTTGGTTTGACCACCAGATATGTCAGCCAATAGTCTCTTCCTGGAAGGGTTTTTTTTACGTATGGGAGTATGCCCAACGATTTGACTCTGCTTTGGTCCACCAATTTGATAAGCCACTGTGTATGTTGAATTCCTTGCAACCCTAAGTCCTTCATTGTCACATCCATCATTATGTTTACTGATGAGTCTCCACTAATCAATGCATCTGAAATAAAGCATCCTTCTATCCATACACTAATCTCTGGGATTCCAGGATCTAGGAAGGCATTAGCCACATCTACTTCCTTTACAGGCTCCGAGGCCTTATTGGTCTTAGTCGCTATTGAAGGAGTGATCCTTAGCCCACGTCTTCTTGTCAAGATGCTTTTGAATTTCTTTCGATAGCATTAGCAACTGCCGGAATGTTAAGTTTGGTTTAAAAGTGTCTAGGTCTTTGACCAAGTCATAATCTTTGATAGGATCCACAGGCTTCTCCAGCTTGCTGGGGAATGGGGCTACACCCATTTTCATCTTTCCTTTTTCTTCTAATAATTGTAGCATCGGCACTTCTTCTGTTTCTGGAGGTGCTTCTGTCTCATCTATCTCCTGGACCTCTGCTCCTGTCTCTAGGACTGTCTCTGTAACTCTGTGGCACTACAATGCTCTGTACTGCACTGTTCTGTCCTGTACTGCTCTGTCCCTCTATTGGCAAGTTGGACTTCACAGTCTTGGTAGGAGAATTATTTTCGTTCTGAACAATTGGTTCCTTCTTCTTGGTGCACGTGACAGCAGCAACTTTCAACTCTAGCAAATTGGAGGCAGGCTCTTGTACCTTCTATTGGCTATCAATGCCATTGGCCTTTACAGGGGCTCGACTTGGACAGTCCTTTGCAGTGTGGCCTTCTCCTTTGCATCGGCTGCATAAGGGCTTGTAATCCATAGATCGTCTAGGGTTTGGACAATTTGGGGAGATATGTCCCTTTTCTCCACACATGTAACATTCCACGTCTGATCTCTGACCACCGCCAGACTGTCATCCTCTGTAACTTTGAGAGGGAAACCTCCTTGGACCGAAATTAGGACCAAATTCTCTAGGCTTTGATCCAATATCTTGTGTTGTCATTTTGGATTCCAGCAAGTTGAATCTTGCATTTTCATCATTCTGTCTTCGTTCATGCATCTCTTTCAGAGAGCAAATATCCTCTGTATGGTTCTTCCGCAAACAGTAGGAACAGAAGGCCCTAGGAATGGTTGGTTTTCGGGTACATTCAATGGCTAAATGTCCTGCTTGATGACACTTTTTACACCATGTATTAGAGCGCATCACATCTCTTCCAGCTTCCACAGGAGTGGATATATTGGCAGTATTCACCTTCAGCGTCTATAGCTGCTCTGTAATCACATCTACAAGCTCTTTCTTGATACTTGTAACTGAGTTGGATAAGTAGTCCTTCAGATTTTTATCTCCTGAAGTACTTGTAGTAGGATTTTGGGAAGCTTCTGTAATTACTGCATACACTGGTTGGGTCGATCCAGAAGGTCCTCTGTTCTGCCTCTGATTCAGAGCTCCTGCTGAGACTTGGGGTTGTTGATTCCAGTTGGTAGGGTTCCACTGTTGTTGAGTTGCCATTGGAGGAACTATTTAAGGCCATTGTTGTTGTGGTTGAACCATCATTTGAGGCACTGACATCCGACCATAGTGGATTAGGTGCATTATACTGTGAAATTATTTGCATCTGGGGATAAGGGTAGGGAACTGTCCCTGGGAGTGCATTTGGTGGATATACCATTCTTGGTATGGGAGGAGGTAAGACTCCTCTTCCTGGAGTCATTGACATCCTTGCTTCAACTTCGTCATACAATCTTGTACCTTCCACTACAGCTTGCAAATTGACTGGTCTTCTCAATACCACGAACTTGAGAACTTCTGGTTGTAGACCCCTAAGGAACGCTCCTTTCTGGATTCCTTCGTCCAAATGATGGTTAGTCCATTTCTTCAGGATGGATTCCATTCGCGAGACATAAGATTCTACTCTTTCTCCAGAGGACTAACTTAGGTTCATGAACTCCTCTCGCATCCACTCTTCAAAACCTTCATGCCTGAGTTTAGTGAGGAACGCCAACTTCAAATCATCCCAAGTGCCAAAAGTTCCTGCTGCTTGTCTCTCATACCACTGAAACGCCACGCCCTTGAAAGTGGCGGGGAATATTGCTAATCAATGCTCAGGAGTTCTGGCATTGTTAGCCACACATGCTACCATAAATTCTGCTACATGAAGATCAGGGTTTTCATTCTGCTCTCCCTTAAAAACTGGCAATGGGACTACGTTTGCTGGCCTATCATCAATATTTCCAAGACGAATCTGACTAGGAAGGGGACCTTGAGTCGCCATGGGGACTTTTGTAAAGAGTTATTTTAGGGTGTCAAAGGAGGCTTCTACTGCAAGCTCGTTCTCAGCTTTGATTTTTGCCTTCTATCTTCTCACGTACCTCTGGACTCGTTCTAACGCTTGCCTCTTTATTGCGTCATTCATCAAGGGGTTGGCTCCAACTAGTTGGTCTGTAATCAACATGATAGTATCAGAGAGGGCTTCATTGTGGGAAGAAAGGACACATAAGGCCACAGTGTCATGACCTATGCAATGAAAGGCGCAAAGACAAGGGAAAAGAGAAAGTGTAAGATAAGTCTTCTGATTGCAAAATAGTATCTACTAAGTCAAGTGTTAAGATTGAAGAGATCAACATTATGCAGCCCAAGGATTTTGATGGGGATTTTATCCTTGTACAAGCTTCATCTAGTTCTTTGCAGATGACAAAGATACACTTTATGTATGCACAGTGATTGCTCTTGGATTCAGGTGCATCCTTTCAAGTGACACATTGCTGAGAGTGGTTCCATTCATATAATTCTGTTTTGGATTCTCTACACTTGGGTGATGACAGGTCTCTTGAGATTGTCGGCATTGGTGATGTTAGGTTGCAATGTCCTTCTGATAGAAGTTTTGTTATGCATGATGTACATCATGTACCTGCATTGACACATAGTCTCATGCCTGTTGGACAACTTGATGACACAGGATATCATGTATCTTTTGGAGACTCTGCATGGAAGATTACTCGTGGCAGGCTTGTGCTTGCGAGAGGTGCCAAGGCTGGCAGCCTCTACCCCTTAGTTGTTTCTAGATCTATGATTGATCATGCTTTGTCTATGGGGTCTTTACCTCATGTATCTCTTTGGCATGCCCGTGTGGGGCACATGTCTATTAAGGGAATGAAAATGCTTTTTGGTCTGCAGTAATTACCACCCCTTGACTATTCTCATTTTGATTCTTGTGATCATTGTCTTTATGGCGTGCAAACTAGGTCTACACATAAGAAGTCTAGTATGTCATGCATGAGTGAGCCCTTGGCTTTGGTTCATTATGATGTCTATGGGCACATGCCCTGTCAGTCTATGGGTGGTGCAAAATATTTTGTTACTTTCATAGATGATTTTTCACGTAGGATATGGGCTTATCCCATAAAGCAGAAGCCCGGATAAGCCCGATGTCTTGGCAGCTTTTCAGAGATGACTTGCTTTGGTAGAAACCCAGTCTGAGAATAGGCTGAAATGCCTTAGGATAGATAATGGGGATGAATATGTATCACGTGCTTTTGAGCAATTACGTGATGAGAGGGGTATAAAGCATCAGTTGACCACCCCCTAACACCCCTCCCTAGAATGGTATGGCTAAGTCGATTAATAGGACAATCCAGGAAAGGGTTCGTAGTATGTTTAGCCATGCAGGCCTACCCTAGCACTTTTGGATTGAGGCAATTACAACTGCCATTGGATGTCAAGATAGCTTTCTTAAATGGGGACTTGCATGATGAGATTTACATGGAGCAGCCTAAGGGCTTTGCAGAGCCTGGCATGGAGTACCTAGTGTACAAGTTGAAGAAAAGTCTTTATGGATTGAAGTAGGCACCTAGGGAATGGTATCATAAGTTTGATTCCTTTATGCAATCACAAGGCTACAACCATAGTGCTATGGATCGGTACTTGTATTTTAGTACTCTATGTGGATGACATGCTATTAGTAGGGAAATCTCATGATGAGCTAGATGCTCTTAAGGCTCAACTCAAGGGGACAGACCTCTCACATACTTGGTATGCGCATTAGACACGACATGCATCAAGGACTCATCTACTTGTCGTAGGAGTACATTCATAAAGTCTTTGAGCGCTTCTGCATGCACGACGTGAAGCCTATTGGCTATCCATTGCATTCTTATGTAAAGGTATCATAGGTTGATTGTATGAAGGTAGATGAGCAGAGGAATGAGGTGGCCAAGATTCCCTATCCATCTATAATAGGCAGTCTTATGTTTGCCATGATAGCCACTCATCTAAATATTACCTTTGCAGTTGGTGTTGTGGCACACTATATGGCTATAGCTAGCAAGAAGCATTGGGATGTCGTGAAGGGTATCATGAGATACCTGAAGGGCACTACAGATATGCACATATGCTATGGCAGCCAAGATACAGGAGTCATTGGGTACATTGACTTTGATTATGTAGGACATGCAGATAGTAGGAAGTCCACTACTGGCTATGTGTTCGCTTATGCTAGAGGTGTGGTTTCATGGATGTCCAGGGTGCAGAAATGCACGGCCCTTTCTCCTATAAAGGCCGAGTATGTTGCAACCACTGAGGCTTGCAAGTAGGCCATTTGGTTGGGTTGTTTGGTTCATGATCTTTGTATTGATACTATCCCTACCCTGCATTCGGATTCTATGAGTGCTATGACGTCTTTCCTCATCCTGTTATACATGTGTACATGTTGTATTGTCTTTTATTTTTCTTTTCACTCCTCACCAGGACAGATTTTTCTTTAAGTGGAAGGTTATTGGTGTTAAAGATGCCTCTGCCTAGCCGCCTGTGTATTATTACACTGACAATACCTATCACTACACACTGCAGGTGGTAGGCACCCATCACTGTCACACATTCTTTATTCTTTCAGTAACCTTTGAATGAAGGAAAGGTTGGTCACACATTGTGACTGTTGGAGTTCCCACATTGTGACTCTCTCTCTCTCTCTCTCTCTTTGAGAGGAACAGAGTCATCAGACAGGAGATACGGCATATTTATATACAGAGGACATGGGTCAGCCCTGCACAGCCACTGCCATCGAAGATGGCACATTATTATACACAGTTCTTGAGGATATCAGAGCAGGGATTCATAGAGATTCCGAGATATATGCAGATCTATATGCCACATCGATTGAGAGCTCTTATTGGACATCTCAGGGTATCATCACATCAGCTTATGATTGAGAGTGGCAGAGCCAGTGGCATCCCACGGGAGGAGAGGATATGCCCCCTTTAAAAATCAGAGGTGGAGAGTGAGGAGCATTTTGTTCTCAGATGCCCGGTATACTCAGAGTTGAGATCTAGATACACATTGAGCAGCTCACTTTAGGGATGTATGACTGATATGGATCAGAGATCATTTGGCCGTTTTCTGGGAGAGGCATGGCACATCAGAGAGCAGAGCACACAGCGGGTCCCAGTCAGAGAGGGGCCCACCCAGACGACTATTACACAGTTCTTTCAGACAGACAGAGTGAGAGCTACTGTACCAGCCTCCAGCCAGACCTCCGGGCTCACACTACAGCAGGCTGAGGACCAGCGTACCCGACGCCGCACGAGGATCCGTGGGTTTTGGACCCCACAGCCACACCGACAGGAGATCCGGAGGATTCTTGATCTACATCGGCAGCAGACTGAGATCCGACGACACTCGACACATTGGATCTCAGATCTCCAATTTGCTCTTTCTCCACCGCCGATGTACCACATCTTGCATCCAGGAGGGATCACCTGCTATTAGCGACTTCGACGACTGCTACTACATCCCAGGATAGTATATCTCCCTGCATCTATTACATATACACATCGCACCACTTTATCACAGCCGACAGTTGTTCCCCTATCACAGCTGACATTTGTTCCCCTTTTGTAGCCATTATCTGGAGTACCAGAGCTATATACGCACATACACATACACGACACTTATCACACTCACAGCACCATATTTTCAGTTTTCAGTTTTTAGCTTTTCATTCAGCACTTTTATTTTGGATAGCTGGACCTCATCAGTTGTATCACAGTTTGTCTCATAGGCCAGTTTTGGTCTTTAGAAGACGTTAATATAACTTTCTCTCTCTCTCTCTCTCTCTCTCTCTCTCTCTTTAGCTCTTACTCTCCTGCCATAGCTCTCACCATGCAAATCCCTTAAGTTTCTCCATGTGTATCTCTTCCTTTAATTTCCCATTAAGAAAAGCAGTTTTCACATCCATTTGATGAACTTCCGAATCAAACTCAACAACAAAAACTAACAAGACCTGAATACTAGTAATAGGATCAATAGGTGAGAAAGTTTCTCGACAATCAACTCCTGCAATTTGTAAAAAACGTTTGGCAACTAGCCTTGCTTCAAAATTTTCAAATGTTTCATTTGCTTTTGTTTTAGTTTTATAAACCCACTTGAATTTAATAGTAGTACATCCAAGTGGTAACTCAGTTAGAACCCATGTACCTTTACAGAGAAGAGATTAATACTCAATTTCCATAGCCTCTTGCCATTGTTCCTTTTGTGGGGATGACATGGCATCACTGTAGGAGGCAAGGTCTTCACAAATATTGAGAGCATTCTCAAGAATATCAACATCATAAACATGATAGGTACCATGTAAATTTTCAATTGGGAGATCAATATAAACATCAATGCCAAGGTCATCATTACCAATAATAGGTACAGGATGTGAATCCTAATTTGAAGAGTCAATATTATCCAGTGAAGAAGGTTCATCATCATATAGAAAAGGAAAAGTAGTGAGTAATGACTTTTTGTCATCAATATCCTCCAATGACCACGTCCTCCTAGCATCCTCTTGAGACCATGTGTTGCCCATAAGTTGCTCATTGAAAATAGCACTATGACTTATGATTATTTGCTTGGAGGATGGATCATAAAACTTTTATTCCTTAGAAAAATAAGAATATGTAATGAAAATAACTTTCAAACTAGAATGGTCAAGTTTTCTAGGAGTCTCTTTGGGTACTTGAATATAAGCAATGCATTTAAAGGTTCAAAAATATGAAACAGAAGGAGTTTTCCCTATCCAAGTAGCAATCAGTATTTTACAAGGATCAGTCATAGAAAGATAATTTTGTACAAATACTATTGTTAAGATTGCTTCAGCCCAAAAGTATCAAGATAAGCTAGAATGAATGAGCATACATCACATGTCATTGAGGATAGTATTGTTTTTACATTCAACAATACCATTCTATTGAGGAGAGTAGGGAACCATATATTCATGATGAATACCCTGATTATTATAATAATCATCAAAATATTTTGAAATGTATTCTCCACCATTATCACTACAAAGTTTCTTAATGTGACAACCAATATGAAGTTTGACAACTTTTTGATATTGCTTAAAAGACAATAAGGCTTCTAGTTTGTGTCACAAGAGAAAAACAATGGTGTATCTTGAAAAGTCATCAATAAAAGTCATGAAATATTGATCTTGAGATTTTGATGGAGAAAAAGATCCACAAATATTAGTGCAAATCAGATCAAGAAAACCTTTGGAATGAGTTGTGGTGGAAATGGAAAAGGGTTTGTAAAAATTCTTTCTAAGTGTACAATATTCACAAATACCCATGTGAGGACTAGCTTTGAATTCCATACCTTGAGCAAGGTCACACCAATAAAGATCGACAAGCTTAGAAAAATTAGAATGATCAAAGCGATGATGCTATATTTTATTGTTAAGATCACCAAGACGCTCTATTACAATCTGAATCAAAATGCCTCTTTAAACATAGATGGGTTGATGATAAGGAGAATAATCTCTAGATAAACATGGTTGTTTATTTGTAATACCATATTCTTCATCATATTGTTTTGCCTACTAGCAATCATCTGATACTGTGATCATTTCTACCGCAATAAGAACAACATCTGTTAGGAAACTTGAGATGAGAGAAGTCACCACTATATGTAAAGCATGGAAAGGAATGCCTTTGAGCAAATAAAGCTTGATTGATTTGTTCTGACTATGTCCTATTGTGAAATCATAGTGATTTCTTGATTTGTGTGTTGTCATTCATGTCGTTGTGAATATTCAATCAAATATATACAATCTTGATCCAAATTGATCCCATCTTTGTCAGATAATATGGTAACAATATTATCATAAGCAAGATCCTTTACACTGTCAAGAAGCTATGTCACCAATTGTTTTCGTGCAATGGCATCACCAACAGAGGCATCAAGCTAATTGATAATATTCTTAAATGATTTGATATGTGTTGTCATAGAAGTTCCGATGTTGTATTGTAACTCAATGAGATGAATACAAAGATAAAGTATCCCTGTGATAGTTTTATTCTCAAAATTTGTTATCAAATACTCCCATATAGCTTGTGAGTTAGAAGTTTACATACATCAAGCATAAGAGATTCTTGAAGAGTAAAAAGAATATACTAATGAGCTACTTTATTGCCTCTGACGTACTCATTATAAATAGTTTTCCATTATTCAAAGATAGGTCCTTTAGCTAGAAGGATATTATCACAAGTAAAACCTTAGCTTTATAGGCTGAAGCCATTGCATCCTTTAGGAGGCTATTTTTGGGAACACAAAGAGAATAGATGCATGTAGTAGTAGAAAAGAAAGGGGAAATCTAAGGCTCATATTGCATGTGAAAAAAGCAATGTTAGAGAGAAAGAGAGCTTTATGGAAAGAAGTGTCAATTAAGGTAGTCAAAGGGAGAGCGACTAATCGTATAAGCAATGAAGTGGGCATGTTTTATGTTTGTAGATGATACTCATCATCAATCTAAGGAAACTCGGATTGCTATTGCATTGCATATGGTGGATTTAGAAAAAGCTCTGATGTATGAAGCACTAAATGGGAACAATGCTATAATTGGATGATGGAATCAGCGGGCATGGAAGAAGAATGAATCCACCATCCCCAACAATATACTTGGGGAATATAAGACCATGATAATCAAAGAGAGTGCCTATCAATTTTTGTCAAACTTGGTAGTGGCAATAAAACCCAAAGTTTTTCAAAAGCTTGCAGACATTAGTAAAACATGGACACCCAACATTCACATCAAGGGATTTCATGTTGATGTCACATATGTCTTGAATTATCATGATGTTCATGTAGTAGCGATGAAACCAAAGGCTCATTTGGAGGAAAAATCATATTAATATGAGTGCAATCTAGGGCCCCCTAGCAATCGGAGAGGCCTTGGTGAGATCTAGATCCATCCTTAACTTTCTCCAGTGGAAGGCCACTACATGGAGTGGGTCCCACACTACATGTTGGCATCCACCACCTCTTAAGGTGGAGCAAGTGTAGCCAAATGTGTAACTTGGCTATGTGATCATGGATGTTGTTATAAGTAAGCAATATCACAACAATGGCAACTTTCTTCTCCACTAATAATATGTGTCTAGGCATGCCTCGAAAGCAAACATGTATCTCTCCATGTGCTGTAAGTCTAGATGCAAGAGGTCACACAAAGGTATGGAAAATGGATATGACAATTTTAATAGCTCCCTCTAGTGGTCATCATCCTCCCTTGTGTAGAAAAATAAGTGATTCCACCAATGGATGGAGGACCACAACTTAATGTACCATGGTGGAATGTCTTCATTGTACCTAATGGAAAATGGGGACCACCTTTGAACGAATTGGAGTGAATGCACACCAAAGCAAAGGAAGGTACTACAACCATGAATGAAGAGCTCTGAAGAGTTTCCCAAGTAGTCATTAGTTGATAAATATCTATTTTAATGAGAGGGGAAAGACACCATATTTGGGCTCTCATTTGCCTATGACATGCCTCAACATCACCCAACAAGGAGGCTTGAGACCAATGGAGTTGATAACTTCTCATTTCCTACATGATTTATATGTTAAAATAATAAAAAGACAAGACTCTCACTTAACTCTAATAAAGAAAATAGACAATTAAGATGATGAATGTGATCAAACCAAGCTTCAAATACATGATTGTTGAGAGTGGAAAAAGACTAAATTTTTTATAGATTTTTGTTATTTTTGAGGTCTGAATGATTGATTTTTGGATGGATTTAGAGTGATGTATGGTTGATAATGGAAGTGTTTGAGAGTGTTTTGGATGATATTGATTATGTTTTGGAAGTCTATGATTATTTTTAGTAAAAATACGAGGCTATGTTATGTCCTGATAGGTTTTGTTGAGGTTCTGATTGGTTCTGATACCTTCTGTATAGCTTCTGTTTTGTTCTGATTTTCCTTTGCATGAAGCATAGATTGATTTTTTATGGAGGTTGAAATATTTTGGAAGTTTATTGAATAGTTTTTGATAGTTTGGAATGGTTTTAGTATGATTTATGAGGATCTATTGTTCTCTGATGACCTTATGTAACCCTCTGTAAACCTTCTGTAGAGCCTCTGTATCTATTCTATCTCTGTTCTATATCTACTCTGTTCATGTTTTGTTCTATTATGTAGATCTTTGTTCTGTAGAATGTATGTGTGATTTTGGAAAAGGTTTCTTAACTTTTGTAAAGGATGAATCTAAGTTCAAAAGAGCTAAAACAAATGGAAGAACCAGCTGCTGAAGACTAAAGAGAAGACTGAAGTGACAGTGACACTAGTGCGCTATGAAGAGACACTATAGTGGCTCTGGTGCCTCTTCACATTAGACATACCTCTTGGGATATGCATCCACGACCTAATAAGGATTATTGAGAGTCATTATTGAATATTGTAGTGAGGAGATGATGTACTATTGAGAGAGAGAGAGAGAGAGGGAGCCAGAGATAGCCAATTCTATCAAAATAGTGTATTTGTATATGAGAGATTGAGAGAGAAAACTATGAAGACATTGAAGATGAATACTATGTGATTGATTTCCATTCAAAATTGGTGTATTCTTTTGTGTTCCTTGTTCTATTGATGGATTCTATGAAGATGTTGAAGATTATGGTTGATCCTATCAAATCCGTGGGAGATATCTACTATGATGATGCATGAAGAATTGTTGTTTTCTTTGTTTTGGTCATCAAAAGAATGAAATAAAAGCTTGTTAATGTTACAAGATAGATTTTCTTGCAGTAGAATCCCTTTTTCCTTGGTGTCTCTCTTGGGGCTCCATGTTTTTGGTGCACAGCTGGAGAAACTTGCCATCAACAAGCATCAGAAGAGGCTGAAAATGAAGGAAGTGGCATTGCCAAGAAGAGGAGAATTCAATGGATGTTTGTAAAGTTCCTTCTTCCATTGAAGAGTTAGAGATTCTTATTGCCAAAGCCACTTTCCACAAAAAGTTCATCCCACAATGGTGGAAACATATTACCATCATGATGCATACTCCATGTGGTGGACTATTTCCTCTTCCTATTGAAGTAGCAGAAATTTGCATCTTGGTGGCAAATTGTTTGTGAACAAACTGAAGAGCAGCAACAGAGAGAATGACTATCCATGGAAGATTTGGTATTCATTGAGAAGTTTCCAGACATCATCAAGTGGGAGATCGTGAAGAATCTTCAGGAGTCATGGTCTGTGGAGGTTCACGAAAACAGGAAGGAAAAGAGTTGGAATTTGTTTGTGGATGCTCAACAGCAAGATACATGGGATGCTTGGTGCACTGACAATCTTCTGTTTGTCGAATTAGCAACCCACTGGAAGTTGGTAGACAGAGTGTTTTTCACAACATAGACTGTTGAAACCCTCAGAAGCTGGCATTATTATAATGATGGCACAACAAAAATCCTAAGAAGAATGAGTTTTGATACTTTCAGAATGGAATATCTCCCTCTTTGTAGTGGTTTGAAAGCCAAATTCAAATATGTTGAAAAGAAGGAAGTAGAAGAGATGTTGGCTAGAGAATCCCCTAGAGATTGAAGCCTTCTCTGATACTATTCTGTTGAGTATATGCCAACTGGTTGGAGCCAACCCCCTAATGAATGATGCAATCAAGAGGCAGGCGTTAGAACGAGTCCAGAGGTTCGTGAGAAGAGAGAAGGCAAGAATCAAGGTTGAGAATGAGATCGCAGCAGCAGAAGCCTCCTTTGACGCCCTAAAAGCACTCTTTATAGAAGTCCCCATGGCAACTCAAGGTCCCCTTCCTAGTCAGATTTGTCCTGGAAATATTGATGGCAGGCCAGCAAATGTAGTCCCATTGCCAATTTTTAAGGGAGAGTACAATAAAGACCCTGATCTTCATGTAGTAGAATTTATGGTAGCATGTGTAGCTAACAATGCCAGAACCCCTGAGCATTGGTTAGTGATATTCCCGACCACCTTCAAAGGCGCGGCTTTCAATGGTATGAGAGACAAGCAGCATGAACTTTTGGCACATGGGACGACCTAAAGTTTGTCTTCCTCACTAAATTCTGTTGAGATATCGAGCTCCACTCGTGATACGCCAGGGTGACCGTTGTATATTTATGTCACCGACTTGTCAGCTACATGATAGCTATCCTTATCTACTCTAGTTCGTGGCTCAGTTAGTATGCCACCTTAGTTAGTTGAGTTTGGTTTGAGACCCATATATAGGGTTCTTCTATTTCTTTGTACTTGAGTTCTTTTGGCTTACACAACTAAGAAGAGGAAAACTGTTTTCAGCCTCCACCCTTGTGTGTCTTCCCCCATTGTGCAAGCAAGAAAGCTTCAAGCGAGACTCCTTCCTTCTCTCCCACAATCTTGACATGGTATCAGAGCCTTGTTCGTGGTAAGGAGCTCAAGAAAGCAAGCCAAGCTCGCGGTGGTCTGGTAAGAGGAGCAGTGTTGCTTTCATTTCCTGTTTTGGGAGCAGATCTCTGCAGGTAGCACAGCCGAAAATTGCAGGAGTGCATTGTCTCAGGTTGAGACGCCCTTCGCGGTGAAGCAAGAGGGCAGTATATGCTGCGGGAGAGGGCTTTAGCCCATGGCGACCTTGTTTTTTTGATTTGAGGCCATTTCGGGGCCTGTTTTGCAGACGGAAGTTTTCTGCACGCACTCAAGAAAAGGCTCAGTTTTATGCTGTGCGACCACTGTTCTACAGGTCGGTGAAAAGTTACTGTAGAAATTGCATCGTATGCTTGTGCGCAGAGACATTGGGAGTTTCAGAATCATCCTTGGTTCCTGTTTATGCAAAATCGTCACTAGGAAGTGACTGTGTGGTCAAATACCACTTTCGCCAGTTTTGCAGATTTGCCCTTGTGAGGGTGAAGCTGTGTTTTTTGCAGTGACAGAATTTCTTGCAGTATTCTGTAATGGCGTCTGATTCTCTTTCACAGATTGTCACTGAAAAGCTTGACAAGAACAACTTCCAGGCATGGAAGTTTAGAATGACGAATTTCCTTATGGGAAAAGGATATTTGGGAATTTGTTGCAGGAAATGAAGAAGAACCAGTTCTTCCTGATGTTCCCAATCAACAACAAATGCAGGCATTTAAAACATGGCATGAGAGAGCCAGGAAAGTTATGTATTGGCTGTCTATCAGTATTTCAGACTCTATGATTGTGCATATTCAGGATGCAAGTACGCCAAAGGAGGCATGGGATACTTTGTCAAAAATGTATAGCACAAATACGCAAGCCAGGAAAATGCAGCTCAAGCAAGAGTTGCATAATGTGCAAAGAGAAAGTATGAGCATCAACGACTACCACATGAAGGTGAAGAAGATTGCAGATGCACTTGCTTCCATTGGGTCGCCAGTGGAAGATGATGATTTAGTTTCCGTGACCTTGAATGGTCTAGGAAAGGATTATGCACAGTTTCGGACATCCATTTCAGTTCGTGAAAGATTTCCTGATTTTGAGGAGTTGATTGCTCTTCTAATTTCTGAGGAACAGAGAAATGGTGGTGCATCTTCTTCAGGAGAAACTTCAAAAGAAGCTGTCTTCTACTCAAATGCTGGAAGAGGTAGAGGCAGAGGTAGAGGAGGCCGATTTGGAGGCCATGGCAGAAATCAGAATATGCAGCAAACTCAAGAAAACCAGTCCTATGGAGGAGGACGTGGTAACTCTAGAGGCAGGGGGAGCCAAAGAGGTCGTGGTGGATGGCAAAGAGGCCAAAATGCAAACAGTAATGTTGAATGCTACTACTGTGGTAAAATGGGTCATATGGCTAAAGACTGCTATAAAAAGCAGAATGACATCATGAATGGAAAACTGCAACAAGGGAATTATGCATCTTCTAGTAGACAGGGTGATGACAGAAATGAGCATTTGTTCATGGTGCAGCACATGAACAATTCTATGACAAGTGCAGAAGAAAGCAATGATGTATGGTATGTTGACTCAGGTGCATCAAACCACATGACAGGTCATGCAGAATGGATGGAGGATGCAAAGAAAATGGAAAAACCAGGATTTGTGGAGACTAGTGATGATACTGCACATCCTATTGTGCAGATTGGAAAAATTCCCTTGTCTATGCAGGGTGGGAAAAATAAATACCTGTCCGATGTATTTCATGTCCCGAATATCACCAAGAATCTGGTTTCAGTTGGTCAAATGGTTGAACAGGGCTTGCAGGTCAGATTTAATCCTCATGGATGCTTTGTTGAGGATATGAAAAATAAAGGTCGCTTGATAGCAAAAGGAAAGAAGAAGGGCAGAATGTTTACATTGGATGCAGACATGTCTGAATTGAGTGCAGCAATGTTTGCACATGGGACCGGTGTAGTTGCAGATATTGATATCTGGCATAAACGCATTGGTCATGTTAATGTACAGCGACTTAAATCAATGCAGGCCCAAAATATTGTTGCAGGATTGCCCAAATTCAAGGTTGCAGAAATGCATAAGGTATGTGAAGCCTGTCAGTTTGGAAAACAGGCAAGGAAACCATTTCCTAGACATGTTCAAGAGAGTGAGAAGCCATTGGAATTAATTCACTCTGATGTGTGGACAACTAAAGCTGCATCTCTTGGAGGCTGTCATTATTTTGTCAGTTTTATTGATGACTATAGCAGAAAAGTTTGGGTGTATTTTATGAAAAAGAAAAGTGAAGTTTTTGGGCATTTCAAAACTCTTAAAGCTATGGTTGAAAAAGAAACAGGCTTGCAGATAAAATGCCTAAGGTCAGATGGAGGGGGAGAGTACCTCTCAAATGAGTTTGCAAAGTTCTTGCAGGAGCATGGCATAAAGCAGCAATATTCATGCAGTTATACCCCACAACAAAATGGAATTGCAGAAAGGAAAAACAGGCATATTGGAGAGGTATCTCGTGCCATGCTCAATGAAAAAGACTTGCCAGATTTTTATTGGGCTGAAGCAGTTGCTACAGCAGTCTACATAATGAACAGGACTCCCACTGCAGCAATACATGGAATGACTCCAGAGGAGAGGTATACTGGTAGGAAACCAGATATTTCTCATTTGAAAATTTTTGGTTGCATTGCCTATGTACATGTGCCAGATGAGCTGAGATCCAAGTTGGATCCAAAAGCTGAGAAGTGCATCTTTATTGGTTACTCTCTGCAGCAAAAAGGGTATAGATGCTATAACCCTTCTACTCGTAAGTTTACAGTGAGCAGAGATGTTGTTTTTGATGAGATGAGTAGCTGGTATAAACCAGTAAATGTGATTGATGATGAAGATGCACAAAATGGTAATGCTACACAGAATTCACAGCAGCAGTCACAAAATATTAGTGGACCTGGAGCGTCCTCTAGCAGTGGTTCACATTCTTCGCCATGGACAGGCAGATTGAGATCAGGAGAATCTTCTCAAAGCAATGAAGATAGTGGTATGCAGGTATCACGAAAAGGAAAAGAGAAGGTTGATCAGCCCATGTTTGATGTGAATGCAGGTCACTCTTATGTGGATGGTGAATCCAGTGGCTCAGAACAGAGCATTGATGATGAGTTGGGTATTCCTTCTATTGTTACACCTGGAGTAAGGAAGACCAGGGATGTTTTGAGAGCACCTGGGAGTGAACCTACTTTGCGCAGGTCTACAAGAGCTAGGTATCCTGTGGATAGGCTAAAATATGATGGATTTACAGCCATTCACGATGCATATATGGTCAAAGTGATACAGGAACCAGAACCCACATCTTTTGAGCAAGCCATGGGAAAAGAAAAATGGGAGAAAGCCATGGATGAAGAAATGGATGCCTTGGAAGCAAATGCTACATGGGAGTTAGTACCTTTGCCTAAAGGTAAGAATGCAATTGGCTGTAAGTGGGTTTATAAGGTGAAGCACAATGCTGATGGTTCTGTGAACAGATACAAGGCAAGATTAGTAGTCAAGGGGTATGCACAAACATATGGCATTGACTATGAAGAAACATTTAGTCCGGTTGCAAGGATGGCAACCGTAAGAGCAGTCATTGCTATGGCTGCATCAAAGGGATGGTCTTTACATCAGATGGATATAAAGAATGCCTTCTTGCATGGTGATTTGCAAGAAGAGGTCTATATGGAGCAGCCACTAGGTTATGTGCATGCTGTTCATCCTGAGTTTGTTTGCAGGTTGAAGAAAGCCTTGTATGGCTTGAAGCAAGCACCTAGAGCATGGTCTGACAAGATAGGACAGTATCTTGTCACTATTGGCTTTCAGATTTCCAAGGCAGATTTCTCACTTTATGTGAGAAAAACAGAGAAAGGTATTATGTTGCTTGTCATTTATGTTGATGATTTGATTATGACAGGTGACAGTGATGAAGATATCCTTCATGTGAAAATGCTATTGAAGCAGAAGTTTGAGATGAAGGATTTGGGAGAGCTGCGTTATTTCTTGGGCATTGAGGTGATTAGATCACCAAGTGGGATACAGCTCTTGCAGAGGCAGTATGGATTGGACATGCTGTCCAAATATGGGATGACATGCTGTAAGCCTATTTCAGTTCCTTTGGAGCAAAATGTGAAGCTGAGCACAGATGCAGGTGAGCTTCTAGAAGACCCTACTATGTACAGACGCATAGTAGGAAGTTTGATTTATATAACTATTACCAGGCCAGATTTGAGCTATGCTATTGGATTGGTAAGTCAGTTTATGCAGGCTCCAAGGAAACCACATTTGGATGCGGCTAGACGCATACTTAGGTATGTGAAGTCCACATTGCAGTATGGACTATTTTATGAGACTGGGGTTCAGATACAGTTGCATGGATACACTGATGCTGATTGGGCTGGTAGTATTTCTGATAGACGATCTACCAGTGGATATGTATTCTCTTTTGGGAGTGCTGCAGTCACTTGGAGCAGCAAGAAACAGCCTACAGTTGCCTTGTCGAGCACAGAGGCTGAGTACAGGGGTGCAGCAATGGCTGCATGTGAGGTAGCTTGGTTGCATAAGCTACTTTATGATATGCATCAGTCTACAGATGGGCCAGTTGTCATTTATTGTGACAACATGAGTAGTATACACTTGGCAAATAACCCAGTCTATCATGCTAGAACAAAGCACATTGAGGTGCATTATCACTATGTGCGAGAGAGGGTTTTACTAGGTCTTATTGATCTAGTTTATGTCAGCACAGAGGATCAGGTAGCTGACATATTCACGAAGGCATTGGGCGCAGAGAAGCTGCGCAAGTTCAGAGACCTGCTTGGTGTGCAGGAATTGGGATTGAGCTCGAGGGGGAGTGTTGAGATATCGAGCTCCACTCGTGATACGCCAGGGTGACCGTTGTATATTTATGTCACCGACTTGTCAGCTACATGATAGCTATCCTTATCTACTCTAGTTCGTGGCTCAGTTAGTATGCCACCTTAGTTAGTTGAGTTTGGTTTGAGACCCATATATAGGGTTCTTCTATTTCTTTGTACTTGAGTTCTTTTGGCTTACACAACTAAGAAGAGGAAAACTGTTTTCAGCCTCCACCCTTGTGTGTCTTCCCCCATTGTGCAAGCAAGAAAGCTTCAAGCGAGACTCCTTCCTTCTCTCCCACAATCTTGACAATTCAGGCATGAAGGTTTTGAAGAGTGGATGCGAGAGGAGTTCATGAACCTAAGTCAGTCCTCTAGAGAAAGAGTAGAAGCTTATGTCTCGTGAAGGGAATCCATCCTGAAGAGATGGACTAACCATCATTTGGACGAAGGCATTCAGAAAGGAGTATTGCTTAGAGGCCTACAACCAGAAGTTCGCAAGTTTGTGGAATTGAGAAGACCAGTCAATCTGCAAGATGGAGTGGAAGGTGCAAGATTGTATGACGAAGTTGAAGCAAGGCTGTCAATGACTCCAGGAAGAGGAGTCTTGCCTCCTCCCATGGCAAGAATGGTATACCCACCAAATGCACTCCCAGGGACAGTTCCCTACCCCTATCCCCAGATGCAAACAATGCCACAGCATAATGCACCTAATCCACTGTGGTCACTGCAAACAACAGTGCCTCAAATGATGGTTCAACCACAACAACAGTGGCGTCAAACAGTTCCTCCTATGGAGACTCAACAATAGTGGAACCCTACCAACTAGAATCAACAACCCCAAGTCTCAACAGGAGCTCTGAATCAAAACCAGAACAGAGGACCCTCTCGATCAACCCAACCAGTGTATGTAGTAATTACAGAAGCTTCCCAAAACTCTACTACAAGTACTTCAGGAGGTGAAAATCTGAAGGACTACTTATCCAACTCAGTTGCAAGTATCAAGAAAGAGCTTATGGATGTGATTACAGAGCAGCTACAGACGCTGAAGGTGAATACCGCCAATATATCCACTCCTATGGGAGTTGGGAGAGATGTGATGCGTTCTAATACATGGTGTGGAAAGTCTCATCAAGCAGGACATTTAGCCATTGAATGTACCCGAAAACCAACCATTCCTGGAGCCTTCTGTTCCTATTGTTTGGGAAGAACCATACAGAGGATATTTGCTCTCTGAAAGAGATGCATGAACGAAGACAGAAAGATGAAAATGCAAGATTCAACTTGCTAGAATCCAAAATGACAACACAGGATATTGGACCAAAGCCTAGGGAATTTGGTCCTAATTTCAGTCCAAGGAGGTTTCCATCTCAAAGTTACATGGACGATAGTTTGGCGGTGGTTAGAGATCAGAAGTGGAATGTTACAAGTGTGGAGAAAAGGGTCATATCTCCCCCAATTGTCCAAGCCCTAGACGATCTGTGGATTACAAGCCCTTATGCAGTCGATGCAAAGGAGAAGGCCACACTACAAAGGACTGTCCAAGTCTAGCCTCTGTAAAGGCCAATGGCACTGATAGCCAACAGAAGGTACAAGAGCCTGCCTCCAATTTGGTAGAGTTGGAAGTTGTTGCTGTCATGCGCACCAAGAAGAAGGAACCAGTTGTTCAGAACGAAAATAATTCTCCTACCAAGACTGTGAAGTTCAACCTGCCAACAGAGGGACAGGGTAGTATAGGACAGAATAGTGCAGTACAGAGCACTGTAGTGCCATAGAGAGTTACAGAGACAGTCCCAGAGACAAGGCTAAAGGTCCCGGAGATAGATGAGACAAAGGCACCTCCAGAAATAGAAGAAGTGCCGATGCTACAATTATTGGAAGCAAAAGGAAAGATGAAAATGGGTGTAGCCCCATTCCCCAGCAGGCTGGAGAAGCCTGTGGATCCTATCAAAGATTATGACTTGGTAAAAGACCGTTGGGTATCCTCCCATACGTAAAAACAACCCTTGCAGAAAGAGACTATTGGCTAATGTATTTGGTGGTCAAACCAAATTCTTATGGGACCTCATACCCTCTGTTGTTGGGAAGACCTTGGATTTTTGAAGCAAGAGCCAAGACGGACTGGTTCAAAGGAGCCCTAACCCTAGGCAGAGGACCAAACAAAGTGGTGTTGAAATTGTATGGATCACAAAAAGGCAATGGATCCACACATAATTGACTCCTCCAATGAGGTAACAAATGGTACATCAGGAGATGAAGATGCTCTTAAACAGATCTTTCCCAAGAAAACAGAGGCACAGTCCCTAACAATGGGCACTGTAAGTCAACTACCAAGGGAAGCAAAGTCCTTGTCCATGGGTGAATACCTCCTGTCTCAACTAGAATTGACTTTTGAAATCACCTTTGACAGTGAAATAGAAGCATGGATGTATTGTTCTCCCTGTTACATGGCAGTCGCAGAGACAGCAGCAAAGATAGAGCCAGAGACAAAAGCAGAAGCAAAAACAGACACAGAGGTAGAAGATCTGTTCTTCTCCTAAGAGAGCCTCTACAGAAGCAGAGACAAAGCCTCTAGAGGAAGAGGATGAAAATGATGAGGAAGGAAACGAAGCAGGTTATGAAAGTGTAGAGGAAAAATTTCATATGATAGTAGATGATCTTTTTGATGTCCCTATAGAGACCTCAGAGTCCGAAGATCTCAAGATGTTGGAGGAAATGACCATGGTTCCATTTGGGTTGACCAATGGACCACAAAGTATGCAGAATCTACATAAGCAATGGATCAAAGGCATAAAAATTAAGTTCAACAGTGGCTCTTCTTGCCCTGACTATTCAGTCTAGAGAAAAGATGATGATGATGTTCCCTGCCAAAAGAAGCCAGAGCTATCAAAGCCTCGGCTTCTAGAAGGTCCGTGCTATGTGACATTCCTGGACACATCCTCTGAAGATGAATCCCTAAGTCTAGAAGAGATCACCACTCACACAGAAGCAAACAAAGCTCTGATACCCTTCCAGTAATCTCAACGGAAAAATGAGTCATCTGTTCAAAAGGAGGACACTAGTTCTAGTGGAACATTAGAGAGGACACTACTCCCTTGAAAGAGTCAGACCTCTATCCAGAAGCAATCCGTGGGACATTTATCCGTGAAGTGGAAGGTGAAAGACAAGTGACGTTGCTAGATACTAATAGTATTGAACGTCACCTAAAAGTGGGTCTCAATCTTCCAGCAAAAGAACTAGTGGTCTTGCAAGATCTACTAAAGGAGAACTTAGACGTGTTTACTTGGTCATATAAAGACCTAAAGGGGATTGATCCCATAGTATGCCAACATCACATTGACCTAGAGCCTGATGCCAAACCTGTAAGGAAAAGACAAAGGCATATGAATCCTAATTATTCTGCTCTGGTGAAGGCCGAATTATTGAAGCTCCTTGAAGTCGAGTTCATTTATCCTATGGCTAATATTGAATGGGTTTCGCCCATTGCGGTACTACCCAAGAAGAATGGGAAACTTCGAATATGTGTAGACTTTTGAAAGCTCAATTCGAAGATGAAGAAGGATTATTTCCCTATCCCTTTTACAGACCAACTGTTGGACACAATGGCAGGCTATGAGCTGTATTCCCTCTTGGATGGATTCAACGAATATAACCAAGTCGAAATTGCAATAGAGGACCAATCCAAAACAACCTTCACCACAAAATGGAGGACCTATGCCTATAGAGTGATGCCATTTGGGCTCTGTAATGCTCCTTCCACCTTCTAATGAGTAATGATGGTTGCCTTCCAGAATCATTTACATGATTTCATTGAGGTGTATCTTGATGACTTTTGTGTCCATAGTTTAATCCGTGAGCATTGGGGACACCTAGAGCGATGTTTTGACAGATGCTGAGAGTATGGGATTTCTCTCAACCCCAACAAATGTGTCTTTGGCATCTCATCAGGAGTTCTTTTGGGCCATATTGTCTCTGCAAAAGGAATTGGAACACACCCGGCGAAGATTGAGAAGATTGCCGCCTTGACAGCACCAACAAACCTCAAGCAATTAAGAGGATTTCTTGGCCATGTGGGCTACTAGAGAAGATTTATTGCACATTTTGCAACCAAGGCAGCCCCTCTGCACAAGCTCCTAAGGAAAGATGTTGATTTTCTTTGGACTGATGACTGTGAAGAAGCCTTTAATACCCTAAAATAGTGCCTTATCCAAGCACCTATCTTACAGCCTCCTGATTGGATGAAGGAGTTTCATGTGCACACAGATGCATCAGTTGAAGGGCTAGGTGTTGTCCTATGTCAAAAAGGCCCCTCTAAATTAGATCAACCAATATATTATGCAAGCTGGAAGGTCACTGATAGGGAACGGAGCTACACAGTGAGACATAGCTTGAGTGCTTAGCAATGATGTTTGCACTGGAGAAGTTTCGACACTATTTATTGTCAACGCATTTTAAGTTCATGGATCATGAAGCCTTGTCCTTCCTAATGAACAAAGCAGATGTTAAAGGGCGACTAATGAGATGGTTTCTCCTATTCCAGGAGTTCGATTTTGAAGTGATCACTAAGCATGGCCATTCCCATGTCCTAGCCGATCATCTATCACAGATCCCTCAAATTGCAGAAGAGGAACAGGATGATCCAGACCTTCCTTATGCTTCCTTATTTCTAGTTAAAACAGTTACTCCCCGGTATGCAGACATAGCCAACCTCCTGGCAACTCAATAGTTTCGTCTTGGCATCTCAAGCCGTGAGAAGAAGAAGCTTCTGTTAGAATCAACCCCCTACACTTTGCTAGGCGGTGCATTGTAAAAGAGAGGCAAAGATGAAGTGTTGCGAAGATGTGTTGCAAGGGATGAAATCGACATAGTATTGAAAGCATGCCATGATGAACCATGTGGTGGACACTTTGCAGGAGAAGCGACAGCCAGGAAGGCTTTGTTAGCAGGATATTGGTGGCCGACCCTCCACAAGCATCCATATGACTATTGTAAGAGATGTGATGCTTGTCACTGAATGGGGAAACCCACTAAAACAAGTGCCATGCCACTGCAACCTATTCTTCCCTCAAAGCTGTTCAAGAAGTGGGGGATTGATTTTGTGGGTCCCATTGATCCACCTACCAGACAGAGAGTAAAACATATTCATCTTAGTATGTACGGATTATGTCATAAAGTGGTGTGAAGCTAAAGCCCTGAAGCGAGACGATATAACAACGTAGCCCTATTCATGTACAAGAATATTATCATCTGTTTTGGCAGTCCTCTCGAGCTAGTAAGTGATAGAGGTACTCATTTCCTTAACAAAAACATGGAGGAGCTGATGGAGCTGTATAAGATTTGCCATCGCAAGTCCACTCCTTACTACCCCAGAGCCACCAATCGCATCCTCTGATCGATCCTGACAAGAAAGATTGTCGCATATCGTCGCAACTGGGACGATCGACTTATAGAGGCCCTTTGGGTATACAGAACCTATCATAAGGTAGCTACACGAAAACCCCTTTCTAGCTAGTGTATAGTACAGAAGACATTTTCCCTGTTGAACTAGAATTGCCCTCTTTGCGAGTGGCAGTTAAAGAATGCTTGGGAGATGATGAATCACTGCAATGCCACCTCCTGCACTTGGAATTCTTGGATGAGATATGGTAGATGGCCCTACAATGCATGGAAACCACTCAAGCACGATGCAAGGCCTATCATGATAGTTTCATCAAGCAGAAGGAGTTCAAAGAAGGTGAGCTTGTCCTAGCCTATGATTCGAGATTTGACAAGTTTTCTGGCAAGCTTCAACAACAGTGGATGGGCCCATACAAGGTACTTACTGTCAATCCTAATGGCTCTGTTCAGGTGCAAACCGTTGATGCCTCTGATGATCCTTTCCTGATCAATGGCTATCGTCTGAAGAAGTACTTCCCTCCTTGGGAATCTTGATAATCACGGTCGACCTACCCTCTCCCTTTTGGGCATTGCACTGTCATTCTCTTCGTGCTTCTGATAGCCCTTATGATTCTTCTCATGAGGCAATCTCATTCTGTTAGCCCCTCTCACAGATACCTCTCAACCCGACCTTGTTCTCTTCTCATCTGATCCAACAACGATGGCGAGGTTGGTCCTGACACATGGTATTTCTACCATTCTCTTTCTTAACAAAAAAGAAAGAAGGAAAAAAAAAGAAGAAAAAGAAAAAGAAAAAGAACAAAGAAAATTGTTATGGGAGAAAAGGAAGAAATTCCCTGTCATAACAAGCCTCGTTCCAAGAAAAGGTGGAAACACTCTTGGGCGGGAAGCTGACTGCGGAAAAGTTGGTAACGCCCCGCAATTCAGGATAGCTGACTCACCAGCAGAACCTTTCCAACAAGTAATTTGAATCCACCTCCCTTGGCTCGCTGTCTCTGCAATATCAGTTTGTCTATCCTTCTTAATAGACGACCTTTCTTACAAATCATTAATGTATGAGACTTGTTGGCTGCCTCCCTAGGTACACCTCTTCTTCAAGATCCTGATGATAATAACCAACATGATCTTCATCACCAACCCCTTGAGTGATGTGAGCTTTCATCCTAATAGGATGGGGATGTGAGTATGGGCTGCCCTCTGTATCTATCAATGAGTGTGACACAGAGGGTGGGGTGAGTGACCAGTTTTTCCCTTCAAATCAAATGAGAGGTGAGATGTGTGAACGGAGTGTTGCACGCACGGAATGGGCCTCTCAATGCACAATGCACGATCTATTCTTGTGCACTGCACCATATGGCTCCCTAGCTTTCCTTCTTGCACTATATACCGGCACAGGGCGGGATGCATTAATGCACCATCAAATGCGCACAAGACATACAACCTCTGCACAAGTGACAATGAGGATTACATCAATGGGTTTAAGGAACGGGTTGCCCTCTTGGATCTTTCAACAGAGAGTGAGACAGAGGGTGGACTGAATGTGATAAACTTTTCTTCAATCAATTATTGAGAGGTGCGGATTGAGGGACATTACGACAATTGGAGTCAGGTACGTTTCTGTTTCCCTATGCACCCACGGGATGGGTCTCTGCTATCAGCATAGGACACATCACTCTGTTCTGTACACGGTACTGCAAGGCTCCCTGGCCTTTCTACTTGCACCTATGCCAAACGGGGTTGGGCACACTAATGCACCATCAATTGTGCACCCTCGCATTCCTAAACCAGATGTGAGATCTGGGTTTCCATCAATATTTGAGTGATGTAAGTTATGGGGCGATTGACTATTCTCTCATTCCATTTGAGTGCCAGTGAGTTGAATGACTATCCTTCGTCTACGACCCCTCCCCCAATGGACTTCATCAACCAGCTACCTGCCTGGGTGCTGCTGCATGGTCCTTGCCATGCTGGTTGAATGTTGGAGTGAGACGTGGTACCTCTCCTGCAGAGTCGACTCCAACCCTTCTGTAGCAGTGACGGTTCCTTTGACCATACGTGAAACGGGCTAAGTGTTCCTAACTCTACTTTTTTGTTTACAAGTGTATGTGATGTTTTAAGTGTGGGGATGCCAGCGTCCAGTCGGTTGATAAGTCTATAGCCGTGTCGATAAATCTACTCTATCCGTTAAGGTTTTAAGTGTGGGGACACGTCCCTACGCGTCTGATGTGCGTACCCCCTGCATATGCCTCAAGTTGATCATGCACGTATGACATGACCTCTTTCTGCCCTCATAGGGTCCCTTTCCCACCCCCGCCTAACTTTCCCCCACCCTTTGGGCCGTTCCTTCCTTATTTCCCTTTATCCCTTGTTTTGACGTTTTGCATGTGAACGCATCCTACATTCACCAAAATCCAAATCCAACCTTATAGCCCTGTTTGTCCCTTCGAACTACCCATTTTTCCATTTTAGCAACCCCTGTTTTGATAGATGGTTCTTGAGTTATTAATTTTTGACGCAATTTCCATAAATTGGACGGTTTTCCATGTGAACGTGCCTTTATTGCTTCAGAACTGTGATTCAACGTGCCCCCCTGGCAGCCCCCTTTCCCTTGATATTTTTTATTTTTACTCTGTGTCCTTCTGATACGCGGTTGGTCCTTTATTAATTTTTGCGAGTTTTCAGGCCCTTTTCGTGCCTATTTTTCACATTTTTTCATGTGAACATGCCCTATTTTCACTAGATTCCAGTTTAACTTGACTGTCGTGTCTCGCCAGCCTTTCCCCCACTTTTTTATTTTTCCTCCCCCCTCTTTCGATTGTTGGATTTCTAGTTATTAATTTTTCCATGTGTTTTCGGGTGTCTTTTTTGTGTTTTTTGCATATGAACCCCTCCTCCCTCTGTCAGCCGTGAGTTTTGACGTGACAGCCCTGTGTATTCCCTTCCTCCGAACATTTTTTATTTTTATTGTCCTCTATTCCGGTGCACGGATCATTCCATATTAATTTTTGAATCCCTTTTCGGATACGATTTTTTGGTTTTTTCCATGTGAACGCGTCCTCTTTCGGTCGAAACAGTGTGTCGACGTGATAGATTTGTCGAATAACTTGTTTGGCACATTTTTTCTTCTTTTCGCCTTGCATTTCGACGAGCGGATTTTTTTTTTCATATTAATCCTCGAATGTATTTTTAGAGCCATTTTTCGTGTTTTTTCCATGTGAACACCCTGCTTTTGCCCTGAAACTCGTGTCGCATTTTTTTATCATCTTCCCCTCGTCTCCCGGCAGATTTTTTCTTTTTACGATTTTTCGATCCAGTGAATGTTTTGGGTTTTATTAATTTTTCGTCCTTTTTGTCGTGTGGCCGTGTCTCACGTGTCGCGCGTGAACACGCCTGTTTTTGGTTTTAAGTGCCTCGAGATGCCCTCATGGCCTTTGTGCCTCGCGTGTCACCGTCCACGCCTCGTTTGATCCCGCCGATGAAATTTTTTTTACTCCCGCAATGCGCATGCGTGCAGGACGGAGGTGCGCTCACTTTTTAATGACAAAACACAAACAACACAAAAATTAACAAAAACAAAACTAACATTAGAAACAAACAACAAAAAAAACAATAATAAATAAATAGATAAATAAAATACAAACCACAAAAAGAAAAACCACACCCAACACACAACACAACAATAACTAACAACACCTAAATAAAATTTTCAAAAAAAAAAACCAACAAAACACCAAATCACAAAAAAAAAAACAAAAAACACAAAAAAAACAAATAATAACATACAAATTTTTAAAAATAATCATAACTCCACCAATTTTTTTAAAAAATAAAAAATAAAATAAAATAAAATAATACAAACAAAGAAAACACAAGAGAAAGAAACCCTTACATGTTCGTTGTCCCGCGGCCTCTCTCCTTCCCCATGCGACATCTCCCTTTTCCTCCTCCTCGCGCTCTGAACCTCCTCCCTCCAGCCTCGTCGCGCCACCTGCCCCACCGGCTAGGGTGCTAAGATCACCGTCGCCACCGCCGGCCTGCCCTGCCTCAGCATCGTCGCGACCCTCGGCGTCTCCTGCCTCTCCACCCTTGCCGACCGTGTCTGCTCTGATGCCAAGGAAGTCTGCTCCCTCCTCGGCTCCCACAGCCCCGTCCGCACTGCCCTGTATGACCTCTCCCGCGTCATTGTCGAGATCTTAGCCACCTTTGCTGCCACACACCTTCTCTCCTCCTCCTTCCTTCACCGCCTCCGCCGCCGCACACCTTCTCTCCTCCTCCTTCCCTCAGCCGCCTCCGCTGCCCGCCGTCTCCACCCCTCCTCCTCCTCCTCCTCCTGGTTAGGTTCCTTACTTAACCTAACTTAATTAAATTTATTAACTAATATAACTTAACTAACTCACTTAATCACCCTACCTAACCTAACTAACTTAATTCACCTAATTAACCTAATTAACTTAATTCACCTAATTTACTTAACTCAACTAAGTTACTCAACCTAACCTAACGCACTTAGATCTCCTAATTAACTAACCTCTACTAACCCCAATTTCCCATGTTTTAGCCCCCTTTCCTACCCCTTCTCCACTCTACCCCCACTCTCCATACGCAACGCGCAGCGCTGGTGTTCGGGTGTTCCTGTGCGTACGGGAGTGGCCAGTAAGTGTTCACGCGCGAGGACGCCCGTTTGATCTTCTTCGTGCGATGGTGCATGTCGTCCCTGAGCACACACAACTGTTCACACGCAATCCGTGTATTTTTTTTATTTTCTACAAACCCGAGAAAAATACTCTAAAAATACCTAAAAATAATTAAAAATATTAAAAAATCATAAAAAATCAATTAGAAAACAAAAAAATTATTGAAATTTTTCTTTCTAAATTGGGTGCTTTTTTGGTTGATCTTGTTGATTATAATGTAGAGAATTAATTGCAAACAATACTAACATTTAAAATCCTTTTAAAATTCACTAAAAATTGAGAAAAAATCATTAAAATCCCTAAAAATCAGGATTAAATTCAAAAAATCACAAAAAATTCCATCAATGCATTTGACTATTTTTGGAATATTTTAAAATAAAAATTTTACCCAAAAAATAGAGAAATAAAACATAAAATACAAAATAAAAACACACCTAAATTAAAATTAAGAAAATACTAATAACAATCTCACCCACACATTAATGAACATTGTCTAAACCAAATGTGATCCCACTAACATTGCCTTGATATTTCTTTTGTCTTTTAAAAAAAAACCAAGGTGTTTTATTTTTTCCAATTAGTGGTTTTTACTTTTTTGTTGGATTCCTTGCATTTGGGACTACTGAGTGCGCCCTCAGTCTCTTGCATACACACCCCTACCAAGTATCTATTTTTCGTGCTTTATTTATTTTTGGTAATCCCTTAACTACAATTAATTATTAAAATAAACTTTATTTACCCACTTTTTCACGCACACTCACGCTAAACACACATTTTTCTAATAAATTAAAATCAACCCACTGTTCACTTTAAACGCGCTACGTGCACTTCAGAGGCACTTTAATTTTAAATAAAAACGAACCAGCCCTCATTTAAAAAAAAAATCCACGCGCTGAAAAAGAAGAGCGCTTCAGACACATTAAATTTTTAATCAATGAATATGCATTTAGAGACTTGAGTCTGGGGATCACAGTTTGGGTTTTGTTAAAAAGCACCATTTCACATTAATAAATTGTAATAACAATTTAAAAGTGAACCGTCATTTTCTTATTAAGGTTTACAACCTAATAAAATTTCAACCATTGTTAATAATTTCTTAAAATAAACCCTTCACTAAAATCATTCCCCTCACTGCACTTTTTTTCCTTTTCAATAAATACCTTTGTGGGATGGGAACGTATAGTCTTTTAAGCTGACATTGTTTATCAAATTTCTAGTTATGTCGTAATTATGTTTTTGAGGTATTATGGTTTGATTATGTGATACGATTATGAGAGCGGTCTGTAGTTTGATTGTTGAGAGTGAAAAAAGACTGAATTTTTGACTGATTTTTGTTGTTTTTGAGGTTTGAATGATTGATTTTTGATGGATTTAGAGTGATGTATGGTTGATAATAGAAGTGTTTGAGAGTGTTTTGGATGATATTGATTATGTTTTGGAAGTTCATGATGATTCTCAGTGGAGATATGAAGCTCTATGATGTTCTGTTGAGCTTCTGATTGGTTCTGTATACCTTATGTATAGCTTCTGTTTTGTTTTGATTGTCTTCTGTATGAAGCATGGATTGATGATTGATGAAGATTGAGATCTTTTTGGAAGCTTATTGAATAGTTTTTGATAGTATGGAATGGTTTGAGTATGAGTTATGAGGTTCTGATGACCTTCTGTAACCCTCTGTAGACCTTCTGTAGAGCCTTTGTCTCTGCTCTGTCTTTGTACTATAACTGTACTTGCAGCTGCTCTGGTACCGTACTGTAACTATTCTGTAGACCTTCAGTAAGTGTTCTATAGAAAGTATGTGTGACTTTGGGAAAGTTTACTAACGTTTGGAAAGGATGAATCTAAGTTCAAAAGAGCTAAAACAAGTGGAAGAAGCAGTTGCTGAAGACTGAAGAGAAGACTGAGTGACAGTGACAGTAGTGAGCTGTGAAAAGACTCTGTAGTGGCTCTGGTGACTCTTCATATCAGACATACCTCTTGGGAGGTGCATCCACGACCTAAGAAGGATTATTTAGAGTTAGTATGAGAGTATTGTAGTGAGGATATGATGTACTATTGATAGAGAGAGAGAAAGAGAGAGAGAGCCAAAGATAGTCAATTCTATCAAAACAATGTAACTGTATATGAGAGATTGAGAGAGAGAACTATGAAGACATTGAAGATGAATACTATGTGATTGATTTCCATTCAAAGATGGTGTACTCTTTTGTGTTCTTTGTTATATTGATGGATTTTATGAAGATGTTGAAGATTATGGTTGATTCTATTAAATCCGTGGGAGATACCTACTATGATGCTACACGAAGATTTGCTATTTCCTTTGTTTTGATGATCAAAAGAATGAAATAAAAGCTTGTTGATGTTACAAGATAGATTTTCTTACAAGAGAATTCCCTTTTCCTTGGTGTTCCTCTTGGGGCTCCATGTTTTTGGTGCACAGCCGGGGAAGCTTGCCATCAACAAGTATCAAAAGAGGCTGAAAATGAAGAAAATGACATTGCCAAGAAGAGGAGAATTCAATGGAAGTTTGCAAAGTTCCTTCTTCCACTGAAGAATTGGAGATTCTTATTATCAAAGCCACTTTCTACAAGCAGTTCATCCCACAATGGCGGAAACATATCACCATCATGATGCATGCTCCATGTGGTGGACTATTTCCTCTTTCTGTTGAAGCAGCAGAAACTTGCATCTTGGTGTCAAATTGTTTGGGAACAAACTGAAGAGCAGAAGCAGAGAGAATGACCATCCATGGAAGATTTGGCATTCATTGACAAGTTTCCATACATCATCAAGTGGGAGATTGTGAAGAAGCTTCAGAAGTCGTGGTCTATGGAGGTTCACGAAAACAAGAAGGAAAAGAGTTGGAATTTGTTCATGGATGCTCAACAACAAGATACGTGGGATGCTTGGTGTACTAATTATCTTCTGTTTGTAAAATAACGATTACTAATTAGACATGTGAAACTCCTTCTATTTCATATTTTTGAACCTTTGGATGTATTGCTTATATTTATGTACCCAAAGAGACTCATAGAAAACTTGATTCCATTGGATATTCAAATTTTCCTAAGGGGTACAAGTTTTATGATCTATTCTCCAAGAAAGTTATCATAAGTCGTGATGCTATTTTCAATGAGAAACTTATGGGCAACACATGGGGGTCTCATGAGGACACTGGGAGGACATGGTCATTAGAGGACGTTGATGAAAAAAAGTTGTTACTCATTGCTTTTCCTTTTCTATATGATGATGAACCTCCTTCACAAGATAATATTGACTCTTCAAATCACGATTCATAACTTGTACCTATTGTTGCTAATGATGACCGTAGCATTGATCTCTATGTTGATCTTCCAATTGATAATCTCAACTTCCTTCAACAAGTAAAGAAGGTTTTATCTTTTGCATTTGATATGGTGGATCTTGCAGACATGCACTCATGTCTTGGTATTCAAATTCAATGCTATTAAAAAAAGGGCATTTTAATACTATGTCAAACAAAGTTCATTGAAGATATTATTTATAAGTTTGGTTTGGATTCTGCACATCGTACTAGTACTCCTTGTCTTATGAGCTCTACCAAAAACTCGTACTTTCTGCACCAGACAACATCTTAGTTCTCAATGCCTTAAACATTGGACTGTAGCTAAATAATTTTTGAAGTATTTGAAAGGCACTAAAGATTTTGGGTTGGTTTATCGACACCAACAAAACTCTAATTCTATGCATTCAGTTCAACTTTTGGGTTATACAGATGTACATTGGGCAAGCTCTCACTTATCTATGCATTTTATAAGTGGGATTTGTTTCTTTATCAATGGTTGTCCTGTTTCTTAGACTAGCAAGAAAGAAAATTGTGTTATTGTTTCCACTACAAAGGCTGAATATGTAGCTCCATCTTTAGGCATAGCTCGAGAGTTAGTATGGCTTCAACAAGTTCTATCAGATATTGGCCATCGTCCTCTCTCCAGCATACCACTTCGATGTGATAACCAAAGTGCCATTAGTCTTGCTAAAGATTATGTTCAACATAACAAGTCTAAGCATATTGCAATGCATTATCATTATGTTTGGTATGAAGTAAAGAAAGGCATGATCATGATTGAACATTGTCCAAGTGATCAGAGGATTGCATATATATTCACTAAAGGACTCAATGAAGTACGCTTTACTCTGCTAGACTTGGAACTTGGAGTTGTCTCAACTTCAATATTTGGGAATTAATCTACTATGACATTGTAGTGCCATTGTACATACTCTTTGTAGACACCATACACTTCACACATGCATATACATCTCAGAACTCTTGGTCATCTTTGTAAATACATATTCAATTTCACTTCACATGCACAGATTCGCTTTACATCACACAATAATCCTTCTTGATCATGGTTGTAAATTTGTATCTAGGAGCTGGGGTTTTTCCCTTGTGCTCCCTAAGGGTTTTTTCATCTGCAACTGGAGACCTTTGTTTGAGTGGGGATATTGGAGCTATATATAGCTCACCCTATCTAGACTAGGTCTCACATATATATATGTAGATTGTGATTAATATGAAATAGTCTTCGGGAGTGTACATGGTGTGTTTCTTCTCTCCCTCTCGAGTCTCTACATATATTCTCTCTCTACATCTCAACAAAGACTACGATCATCATTATCATCTATTATTGGAGTAGTGATCAAAAGCTTTTGATTGTAAGACTTACAAACAAAAATTTAAGTACATAAATGAAGGTTTCAAAACATTTTATTCATTTTGAAAGCCTTTGACTAGTTTTTTCCCTTTCTGCTTCGCCTCCAGCTCAACTAATGGTAGTCCATAGGTACATTTTTAGGGATAATTTTATTTTAATTTTAGAATATTATTTAAAAAGCATTTTCTATTTTAAATACTTTTGTTGTGCTAGAGGTCTCCCTCATACTTTAAAAGTATTGTTAGAATTTTAGTCTCCCTTTGTATATGTGTGGATTAGAGGCATGCCTCACACTGTAGAAATAGGATATTAGGATTATTCATTTGTGTTATGTTGTATTAGAGGCTTGCACTTTCTTTCATAATACAAGCATACAATTTTCTTGGATTTGCTATTGCTAGTACTGAAGGCTTGCACTTGCATTCCAATAGTAAGTCTACGCTATAAAACATCCATTTTTATGTCTATTAAAGGCTTGCATCACATTCTACGAATGGATTTAAACTTTGTGGTATTGTGTACTTGTGTTGCATTGGAGAGAGAGAGAGAGAGAGAGAGAGGATTATTGCGTTCGTTACGTGGGATGATATGATGTCTTATCCTTGAACATTGTTGCATCCCGCGGATCCCACATGCAACGGCGCGTAATCCGAGCTTTGCTTATAAAGTGTGCGGAGAGGGGCGGCTCCCACTTCATCTGTCCCCGGTGGGCTCTCCTTGTTGCAGACCTCGAGTCGGTGGGGATACGATGCAACGGCCAGAGACGATGGCCGGGCCGAGTGAGCTCTCTCTCCATGCCACCCGTCGTCCGAGAGCGCTGTCTCTCAGCGGGGGGTAAGGCGTGGACGAGATGCTCCGGGAGGCTTGGGACGGCCCCCCTGCCCCCACCACCAACCACCTTACCACCTTAAAACCTTAACAACAACGAACGGAACAAAAACAACCAACCGCCGCAAGAAAGAAAGAAAGAAACTAAAAATAAATAATAAAGATAATAAAGCAAAAGAAAAGAAGAAAAAGTACCCTACCCGCCCGGCACGGCCATCGATCCACCCACCGTTTTTTGAGCTTAAAAAGAGAGAGCTTTAACCTTAGGTACATTATATTACATGCAACCCGTCCAAATGAGTGTCGGTGTATGCATTCGAATGCTTGTCTGTGTATTTTTAAAAAATTATTCTAATATGTTCGTCCGTACGTATTTCTGGACGGCTAGATATTTTGAAGATCCAGACATACTGATATGCTAGATATTTTGAGTGGCCGAAGTCAGCGGCACTATTCCTACATTTTGGTTTGCCTCATGAGATTGATTGTATAGATAATCTATAAGCTAGGTGAGTAAGGGCTCATGCATGAAGGGCCCAATGTTTTTTATGCTGAAACATGTGGCATTGTGTACAGCTACTATGAGTACATGCTTTTAGCATTGTTTTGGAGAATCTTTGCATCTTTGGAGGGAAAGAAGGAATGGATATCTTGAGAACACCTCCATGCATAATCCAATGGGCATAAGCTCAATGGCCATAAGTCTGGTCTAATATCTAGTGCGAATTCAAGTGTTGATGATATGTGTGCTGATTATCCTAATCAATCGGCATGATCAGAGCTAAATCTAAAGAAGGGTGGCATGCAAAGTGTTGGGCTACAGCAACACAACATGTTACACGTTGGCATTTTGGCTTGTAAGGCATGTTTGTAAGAAAGCACATATGGAATTGCAATTATGCTTGGCATAGTGATCAACTTAAGACAAACAAGCCTTAAGAAGTCCTATCAAGGGGCTCTTTCCACACTCAATCATCTGAACCTCATGATAGCTTGTGGCCTACCTCGATGGTGATCTTCTTCGACTACAAGGTTGGCTTTTAGCTATACTCCATTGGATTTATAAATTTGACTCTAAGAAGGCACCAACAAGCCGCGTCTCTCTCCATGCTTCCATGCTTAAGAAGACAATCGAGCAAAGGCAACATTGTTGCAAGTCCTACTCTCTCCTCATGAAAAGTACAAAATCCTTATCATGAGAGCTAGCACCGCCATCATTGAACTCCTTTAGTGTAGTCTATGGCTCCTCCCTACAACCATAAGGAGTTGAAAGCTCCTTGTTATCATAGCTATCATTCAACAATGGCATTTTATGGTGATCAAGGAACCTTAGAAAGAAATATGTGAAAACAAGAGAAGTGTATATCTACCAGTGCATGTCCTTTCAATATATCGATGTTGAGTCCAATATGAGATGCCATGACAAGGTTGTAGAATGGGGACTGTATGAATCATGAAGCTGACAAGGACTTTAAGAGGAATGTAGTAGGGAGTAGATGAAGTTAGTAGAAAAGTATGTACATGTAGTTATGCATGAAGATTTGGATATGGATTGTAGGGTATGAGTAGTTCAAATATTTATTGAGGTAGAACAAATACAGTTACTGTATCTAGTCATAGATATGCGAGAATAGGAAATTACTGAACAAAAGCCTGAGTAGACGGAGAATTTGGCAGTGGAAGCAATTCAACTGATTGTAGAGGAAGTGAGTCTATTTAATGGATAGGACATATGTAACCATATCAAAGATTTTGAAGAAAGGATGCAATAGTTTGATGTCCTAGAGGATTATAGGATTGAATGTTTAGAATGCATTGATGAAAGCAGTGTCGTGATGCTGCGCATCCACCACTGCGAACATGAGGGTGGAGTTTTTCACCAGGAATTTGAAACCATTAGTCAACGTCATTAGGAATTTATTTTTTGTTGTCTGTGTGTTTTTATTTGCATTTTTGCATGACGCACGAGCACATGTGGATAGGCTAGGCACATTTTCTTCATTCCATTCATAAATTTTGTGTGGATCATCATTCAATTGGTTGCATAGCATGGATTCAATTTTGCATGTCCTCTTCAAATCACAAATGATTGAGCACGAAGTTCTATTTCAAAGCATATTTTCTTGCTAGGACACATTGTACAGCATTAAAGCAGCATGTATGTCCTGAAGGCAATGAGGATTAACCGTTTGATGAGAAAGCCTTGTGATGTGCCGTATCAAATGCAAATGGGAAGTTTATTTTCAGTTCATTGCCTTGTGGACAGTACAAGCTTGTGCCTTATTACAAGGGAGAAATTACAGTCTTTGATGTTTCACCTACTTCCATTGAAGTAGCTGTTGGTCATGACAATGTTGTTATCACTGAGCCATTTCAAGTAATTGGGATCTCTATTGGTGGCCAAGTTGTAGACAGTTAAGGCACTGGTGTGAAGGGAGTGGAGATATTCGTAAATCATGCCCAAAAAGCCACAATTGATGTGAAAGGGTACTACAAACTTGGAGCTTCCACTTCTAGACATTGAAGTGATGTAGGATAATGCAGATACCGATACAAAGCTAGAGATTACTAATGATGTAGATATTCTTTCTAAGGATGATTTTTTACTATCTAACATGAAGGTGGATGCTATACTTATGAACATATTTCCTATAATTATAGAATCATACATAGTGTTGGAGGGTTGTGATTATGTAGAGGTTTTGATTCATGATTTTGCTATGTTTTTACTATGCAGATTGATGCTTAAGATGGAGATGCATTGATAGATGTAATGCTAGAGGAGACTATTATAAGTGCTATGGTTGACAGATCTAACATTCTTAATGGGGATGTGATGATGGATCATATTGATGCTAATGTCCAAAGGATGGATGATGCTATCAGAGTTGAAGGTATGAAAGAAATATATGCTTTGGATGAATACACCAATGAGCTCAACCTTCATTCAAATATGCTTGATTGGTGAATGGTACTTGACTTGGAGAAAAAGCAAGAGAAGGAGAAAAATGAGTCTTTAATATATACTATCATGGATTGTGGGAAAAAAAGGAATTTTCATTGCATGCTTTCAAGAATGAAAAGGAGGGTGGGGGTGCAACATGCATTCTGGTAAAGGAGGATGTTCATGTAGGCATTGGGGGAATACTTTTATGCACAAGAGTAGCCAATGTGTCTTCCCTCCTATTTTTCTTTTTGCGTATTCCCTAGACTACATTAGAACACACCTTGCTAAGGAGGCCAATGCTATAAAGAAAGGAGGGGAGCATCCGCACAATGGACTCTTGGTTGTCTACAAGAAGATTCTGAAGCTTAATGGCCTACCAAAGTTTTACTAGGGTTTCAATAGTTCCTGTGTTGAAATCATTGTGTATACCATGACCAATACTTTGGACTATATGACTCTCTAAAGCTAGATGTGCTTGTTGACAATCTTCATATTTTGGAGTCTCTTATAACTTTGACTCTATTGATGGATATCGACCGCCTACATGAAGAGGATGGTGTTCTCTTGTGTGGATCTATTGGGACCACTAGTGTGGTGACAATTCAACCTGTACAAGGCCTTCATGACAATTCAAGAGATGACTATAATAAGGCAGAAACTCATGAATTGTGGTCTAATATCTAGTGTGAATTGAAGTACTGATGATGCATATACTTATTATTCTAATCAATGGGGATGATCATAACTAAACCTAAAAATGGGTGGCATGCAAAGTGCCGAGTTGTAGTAGTAGAACATGTCACACATTGGGATTTTGTCTTGTAAGGAAGCAATGAAGGAAGTTAGGCTTTATCTCATGTATGAAAACATACTTGAAGTTTTGAAGTGACTTAATAAGGGTTAACTATTGAGGCTTAGTCTTGATCACTCTTGAGAAATTTTATGCTCAGATGAAGTGGAGGGCTAAGAAGAGTTTGCGGTTAATGTCGACCACTCCTAATCCCTGGAAACACTTGGATGAAGTGGAGGGTTAACATTGAGGATATTCTCATATAAAATTGTGATTTGGGTTCAAATCTTTTGACTGGGATTGTAATATGGGTTTCTTATAGTGTTGTGCATAACATTGAAAGTATCTCTTCCTATTCAGCTAGTACTACCACACCTCCTCCTCTTTCCTAAATCTCTTGGTAGAGACCCCACCTCTTATTGGCCTACATCTGCATCCTTTCAACATGAGTGTTAAAACCCGATGTGAGATGCTGTGACAAGGTTGTAGGATAGGAGACTTAGGTTGAAATGACCATCATATGCATCTTGAACTCTTCCCAATCACGAAACTGCTGATTTTCTCTTTGAATGAATCTCCACCATGAAGCTGACAAGGACCTAACAAGGAATGTAGTACGGAGCAGATGCGGTTATTGAAAAAGTGTATACATGTAGTTAAGTGTAAAGATTTGGATATGGATGGTAGGATACATGTAATTCAAATATTTATATGGGAAGTACAAATGTAGTTACCATATCAAGTCATAGATATCCAGGAATAGGAAATTACTAATTAAGAACCTGAGAGGATAGAGGATTTGGCAATGGAAGCACTTCAAAAGATTATAGAGGAAGTGGGCCTATTTAATGGATAGGATGTATGTAGCTATGTCAAATTTTTTGATAAAAGGATGCAAGAATATGATATCTAAGAGGACTGTAGGATTGAATGTTTTGAATATGTTGATGAAAGCGGTGTTTAAGAAACAAGTTTAGGAGATTCCACATATGTATGGTATATCCTAGGATAAATACATGTATTTTCTTAAAGTATAGTGAGAACGTAAGTGTGTCCAAAGAGCTAAGATTTGTATGCAAAATCATGATTTGTCGATTGAACTATTTGAGATTCCATTGTTGCATGCTAAAGTTGCAAAGCATAACGCAAAACTAGAAATAAAGTCAAAGATTACTGATATTGCATAGATTTTTTCTTGGGATTCTTTAAACTATCCGATGTGTAAGTTGATGCTACTATAATTGTAGAATCAAATGTATGCTGGAGAAATGTGAAGATGTAGAGGTTTTGATTGAGGATGTTGCTATGTTTTCTACTTATGTAGGTTGATGTTAAAGGTAGAGATGCATTGATTAATGCAATGCTAAAGGAGACTCTTGTGCACATCTACACTTAGCACTTTGATGGTTATTATGATCCTCACATGGTCAGTGACTTATCATTTATTATATTTAGTTTGTTGCACCTACTTTTATGACATAGTTATAGCACCAGTCTATTAGTATAGTTAGTTATATACTCTTGAACTTAGTATGTGACTTTTTTTAAATGTTTTATCTTATTTATACTTTGTATACATTGTATTATGTGTGGAAGAATAAGAAAAAAAAAACGTTCTTGCCTCCATCTCTCTTGTGTTCTTGGGTGAGCTTCTCCTTATGTGTATGGTGTGTGTTTGGCACATCAACTCAAAAAACTTCCCCTATGACATGATTCTTGTCATGGTATTAGAGCACTAGCACTGAGAGAGGCTAGTTTTGAAGGCTAAAGTGAAGGAGAAGAAGTAAGGATTCAAGCAAGCCAATGAGGAGTAAGAAGCTCTCCCATTCTTCCGCTCTCTCTCTCTTAGATAGTGCATGTGGAGGCATGGAAGCAAGACATAGCAAAAATCTTAGATTGCTATGAGATTTTGTGTGAAACAAAGTATTGTATATTTTGCAAGATAGTCATCCTACTTTTGTTGGCCATTTGAGGCCATTTTGGGCCTCATTTTAGATCCGCAAGGTTCAAAATAATAGTTTCAGGATATATTGCAATTTTAGCTATGTCGATAAAAAATGGATACACAGGTTATAGATTTCAAATTTGTAAGCTTTAAGGTGTTTGCCAAGAATCAAACACAAGTTTTATCTACAAACAGGTTGCATACTCAATCTACTATTCAATAGTCAATTAAAAAGGCTACTTAATAGTGTATTGATGTGCACTTGTTTTGAAAGGTTGTAGAAGATTTGCTTTCTGTTCTGTATCAATCTTGTGATAATCATAAATATCAATGAAAATCCAATCATTGAGAAGCTGGATAAGAACAATTATCCATCATGGAAGTTTTGTGTGACGAACTTCCTTATTGGAAAGAGCCTTTATGAGTTTATTTCAAGTAAAAAAAGAGCCAGAGCTGAGTAACCTTATGACTGCAAATGAATTAAAAGCATAGAAAGAATGGAATGCAAAGGAGATTTTGAGATTTTGATGAGTTGGTCTCTCTCATGATCACCAAAGGGATCAATATGTGGGGTGAATTATCTGAGAGAAGTTGTAAACAGGTTCAAGGATTTTACTCAAGTTTAGAAAGGAAATGTGGTAGATCCTCTTCAAGAGATCGTGGTATGGATGTATTGGTGATAACTAGCAAAACAAGTTAAATGAGCAATTTGGTGAAATGAATGTTTCAAGAGGCCATGAAAACTTTAGAGACAGGGGGAGCTCTAGAGGAAGAGGTGAATGATAAAATGGTTCGAAAAGATAAAGGATTTAAAAAATCTAGGTTGTGTGGATGAGTAATGATTCATGCCAACCAATTTTACACATTGAAAAAAATCATTTATCCTTGCATGATGGCCAAACAAAGAGTCTGTCAAATGCATTACATGTGCCATCAATCACAAAGAATTGTGTCTGTTGGCCAAAAGATAAAGCAAGAGTTGCAGGTTTGATTTAATGCAAAAGGTTGTTTGGTAGAAGACATTAATGATAAGTGCAGGTTGATCGCAAAAGTAAGTAGTGTGCATGGTGTGTCTCTTATCTCCCTCTTACATCTCTACATATCTTCTCTCTCTATATCTCAGCATGGTATCAGAGCTATCAGGATCGACTACAACCAATTCCTTGAAGAAGACAATCAAGAAGTATATCTATGTAGTATCTCTTTGGTTCTTGATTCATGTTCTTTTCATGCTTAAATTTGATGCATTGTGTATGTTATGAGAATCTTATGTTATGAATTTTAAGCATAGAAGAAGTTCACTCGATCATCATTTAGATTGCATATATATTGAACTATAGATATTCCTTGCTTGTTGACACCCTAAAAATTTCTATTCAGGAAACTCTTAACGGAACGCCTTTCTCAAGAGAACTAGTTTTTGTGATGTGCTAAGACTCACAGGCTTTCTTCTAGTAAATCCGTACCCAATTTGGAGTTCCACGTCAAAAGTTATATTAGTTTAGGTAAATTGGACTTGAAACATGAAAATAAATAGAACAACAACTTTTCATGCAGACTTCCATGACACAGGTCTCCTCACGATTATTCACTCTTGACTTTTTGCCAAAATTTTTCAGATCATCATCTATTCTTGGCCAAAAAGTGAAGCGATTATATTTTATCATCTACGTTGGGCAGGCTTATTCTCGCACACGTTTTGTCTATTATGGGTCACTTTATTCTAGCCCATCTTTCATCTGACTTGGGTCTCTTTCTTTTGGAGTATGATGTACCCAACGAGACTCATAGAAAACTTGATCCTCCTAGTTTAAAAGTCATTTTCATTGGATATTTAAATTTTTCTAAGGGATACAGGTTTTATGATCCATCCTCGAAGAAGGTAATCACAAGTCGTGATGTTATTTCCAATGAGCAACTTATGGGCAGCACATGGTCTCAGGAGGATGATGGGAGGACGTGGTCATTAAAGGATGTTCTTGGGTGAATGAGCGATCGGGGACATGATGCTGGGTGGATTCAAGTGAGACACATGCAAATATCATTTTTCTACATACATTCTCGATGTTACTTGAGCTAGTTAAAGAAGATGTTCTATGGGTTGAAGTAAGTACTTAGAGCATAGTTTGACAAGATCAGAGAGTATCTTCTCAACATTGACTTTTATGTTTTTGATGTTAATCACTCACTTTATGTGAGAAAGGGAGATATAGGCTTGGTCACCATGGTCATCTATGTGGATGACTTGATTATTACATGTAACAATGATAGTGGGATTACTAAAGTTAAGGACCTTTTGATGAAGAAGTTTGAGATGAAGGATTTGGGTGAGTTGAGCTACTTTCTTGGTATTGAGGTGATCAGATGTGATGATGGTATATTGCTATCCCAAAGGCAATATGACTTGGATATATTATCCAAGTATGGTATGGCAGCATGTGCTTAAGCCTTTTTAGTGCGATTGGAGAAAAATGTGCAATTGAATGTTGATGTTGGGGATCAGATAGAAGATCCTACTATGTTCAAGAGGATAGTATGGAGTTTGATTTATATGACTATCACAAGGCCACACTTGAGTTATGCTATTGGCCTTGGTAGTCAATTTATGCAAATACCTAGAAAGACTCATTTAAATGCAGTTAGACACATTTTGAGGTATGTGAAGTCCACTTTGTATTATGGACCTTTTTCTGATGCAGGTAAGGATATACATGTGTTTGCATATGTAGATGTAGATTGGGTCGGTGACATGCTTAATAGAAGATCTACCATCAGACTCATGTTTTCCTTTGGTAGTGCAATGGCTACATAGACTAGCAAAAAGCAATCTATAATTGCTTTATCGAGTAGAGAGGTTGAGTATAGAGGTGTTACTGTGGTAGCATGGAGGTGGTATGGTTGCAAAAGTTATTAGATGATTTGAATGTGTAGGGAGATGTTCCAGTTGTCATTCATTGTGACAACATGAGCAACATACAACTAGCTAGGAACCCTTTGTTCCATGGTAGGAGAAGACTCATTGAGGTGCATTACCACTTTCTGAGAGAGAAGATACTTGTAGGAGAGATTGAATTGGTCACACAGGATCATATAGATGACATTTTCACAAAAGCATTAGGTGTAGAGAAGCTTCAAAAATTTCAAAGCTTAATTGGAGTTGTAGAGATACAGTTGAGCTTGAAGGGGAGTGTTGAGATGGCAAGCTCAACACGTGCAAACATTGATGATGGACTACTCAATTAGATGGGTCTCCACATCTACACTTAGCACATTGGTGGTCATCATGGTCCTCATATGGCCACTTCCTTATTACTTATTATATTTAATTTGTTGCACCTACCTACAACTAGCATAGTTATCGTGCAAGTCGATTAGTATAGTCAGTTATGCATTGTCTAACTCAGTATGCCACTTTGATTTATGATGTATCTTATCTATACTTTGTATACATCGTATTGTGGATGGAAGAAGAACAAAAAAGTAGCAAGAAAAACGTTTTTACCTCCATCTCTCTTCTTATGTTCTTGAGTGAGTTTTCTCTTGTGTGTATGGTGTGTGTTTAGTGCAACAACTCAACCAAGTCCCCCCACCACACGAATTTGACATGGCTATATGAACGAGGGATATCATGCGCTAAAAGTGCCTTATGATAAAGATGGATATTTAAATTTCTATGTGTGTTAGAAGATACTTGTGACTTGGGTGTTTTACTCTAGTGGGAAATCACTTATGCGCAATTTTTGTTGGGTAGGTTATGATCATATTGGTGTTTGATGCACATGGCTATATAGTGTGGCACATCATGAGGATATGCAAGTTTGGAGGGGGTGGATTGCACGATGCTATGCATCCACTCGTGAAAAACATAGGAAGAAGGCTAAAGCTTTCTACTCATGGTACTTTGAGCTTGAGGTAGAGACTCAGGTAGGTTACTCATGAATATATGTGTGCATCACGTGGGTTCAAAATAAGGTATTTTTAAAATACCATTTTAATACATTTTTTACATACAAAAGGGTGTAATATAAATTTATTTTTTATAGATTGAATAGAAAAGGTTATGTTTTATTCAGGAAAAATTCACAAACAAGGATATTTAGAAATAGGCATTGAACGCACATGATGTAGAGGATATACATATAGTAGCTTCCCCGAGGGTAGAGAAGGAACCCTTAGATGTTCTTGTTGAGTTGTTCCCATGCCTCAATGCGATCTAATGATGAGAAGGAAGCTATGTTTATCACTGATTTTTTATACATTGTCAAAACTTATGCTTGATGAAATGATATGAGTTTGTCTTTCTAAAACCTACCCGTAGCAAGAATCAGGTTGAAAGATGGAAATCCCAAGTGGTACCATGCATGTTCGACATGTGGTTGTGATATCTCAATTTTGAGACACATGCCTCATGGAAGAAGAGATATCCTCATACCAGAATGTGTTCTCTCTTCCGATTTTGAGTCCCCTGAGTGGAATTTTATGTGGCAGGGGGCATGTTTGCTAGTAACTAAGGGGAAGCAAGAGGGCAGCTTGGTAAACCAGGGGAAAAAGCAAAAATATGAGGATTTTTTAAAAAAAATAAAGAAAAGAGAGGGAAAAGGGTTCTACACAAGACAATTAATGTATGAGAGAGAGAGAGAGAGAGAGAGAGAGAGAGAGAGAGAGAGAGAGAGAGAGAGAGAGAGAGAGAGAGAGAAGAATCTTGCAATCTAAAGGGAAAGGAGAAATATGATGCTAAAAAAGAAGAACCAATTTTTAGAAGAAAGAGGCCATGTAGCTAAAGTTATCGGAGCCGTGGAGCATGATGGCAGGGCTCTTGAAGCCAATTGGTTGATGCCAGTTCTTAGTTTTCAGATGATGGCAATAAGAGTCTTCCTTTTGTCTTTTTTTCTTCTACTGCTATGAGGGGCACAATGTATGAAGATTTTTTCTAATGTATGGATATGAGTGAGAGACATCAGAGGGATATTCTTCATCGTGTTGAGAGTGATGTATGTTAGTTATTTGCGTGAGACTTCCCATTCAGGAGAGAAGAATAGAAGTAAATGATCTCTACATCTGAAACTGGGTATGTGGTAGAGAATATGTATTATGGGCAAGAGTGAGTGATCACAAATATTTAATCATTTGTTCAATGGTGTTGTCTAATGGGTTTTGTTGAGGGGAGATCCTCAATCTTTATCCTGTTGTGTTGTCTTGGGGGTTGTTAGAGGCCACCAACTCCCCAATTCACCTAGTGCCCCCGTTGAGGATCTCCTGTGTTGAAGATCTTTTGCTGATCTTATCAGTTAGGAAGTATAACGGTTTGGAAACCAACCGATACACAAACTCAATCATAGTGGCTTTTGGATATGAACCCTTCTTTGGTACTAAAAATGAGGATGTTCATCAATTTATCAAGAGATTGGAGTGGATGGTTTACCAAGATCGAAGGGACACTGATGCAGATAAGCTTTGAATGATCAACATCCTACTTGAAGGTTTTGCAAGATTATGGTGGAACTCACTAAATGAAGAGACAAGGGCAAATTGAAATGAAGTCAAAATGAGTTCCTTACAAGGTTTGCAGCTAAGCCAAATCTTGAGAGTTTATGGAAATCTTTGGAAAGGATGTTTCAGGGAGAAAATGAGGAAGTGTCTAAATTTGTTGCAAGATTTGAAGAAAAATGGATAGAAATTGCACAAAGTATGGAGCAACATCTAATGAAGTTCTTGAAAAAGGACAAGCTTGTTTCATTGCTTAGGCCTAAAATTAGAGAAAAGATTTTGATCAAAGACCCTGATACATATGAAGATGCAGTCAAAATAGCCAAAGAAAAGCAAAGGAAAAGTCATATTGCTCATGATTGCCCTTATCCAATAAGAATAGGAGGGGAGATGTATCCCATGCCACAATAGAATGCTAGGCAAGATGCTAGATCTCAATAAGAATAAAGGCCACTTGAACCAGCTAGGCAATTGTTGAAAAGAAGACCTGATGAAGGCACATCATGTATGAATCTGATCAAAACTAGCATGTCTGATGATGGGGAAAATGTTGATATTTTAGCTAACAAGAGATTCAAAGAGAAGGATACTAAAACTGAAACTCAAAGGGTAGCAAGGATTAAAAAGGGACAACAGATTGCAAACAATCCAGAAACTAGCAAGAAAGTTAAACAACAAATGAAGATTCAAGTGGGGGACTTTGCTTTGGGAGTCAATCAAGTTCCTTACAACTTGCTTGAGGATTCAAAAGGTGAGAAGGCTAATGTTACATACGGTCAGCCTACTATAGATGAACTCATATATGCGAAGGAAATGGCATGGGTTGGTTAGCATCAAGAAGAAAGGAAAGACCCGAACTGGGAATGTTAGAGTGGTATACTTATCAAATGTGATAGATATTATATCTGTCATGGATGCATGGATACACGGAAGGAAAATTGATCAAGTTTATGTTGATGGTGGTGCACAAGTTTGTGTAATCGCTGAAGAAGCAATGCTACAAATGCATCTTAAAATGACATAGAAGTCATTGTTTAAGGTTAAAATGGCAAATAGATCAGAAGTAAAATATTAGGGAGTCATCGAGAACTTGAAGATGAACATTGGAGGCCAAAGAGCATGTTTGGATTTTCATGTTATGCTTGCAAAACTTGGGGCATATCCTCTCATTTTGGAATGATCGTGGTTGATTGATATGAGGTCTAGAAAAGACTGGTATAGAGGTCAATTGGAACTCTATCTAGAGAAGCCAGCTCATAAGAGGGTGATCTTTGACATGAAAACAGGGTCCGTCATTCAAAATGGATATGAAACTGATGTTGGAGGTGATGAAAGTAGTGATTCAAAAAATTCCAACCTTGATGAGGAAGATAGAGAATGGGAAGCTAGCCTACTCTCTACGGATGTTGACCTCTTCTATTTGTCAATCCAGGGTCCAAAAAGAGAGGAAAAAGTTATTAATATTGCTGCAAGAAGTACAGAACTCATGCAGGATGTTCAAAGAGTAGAGAGAGAGAAAGGGAAAGACTCCATATCCATGAGCCTTCAGGCTCTCAAGCTCATTCCTTCATTTCCACACACTAAACTAAAAAGCACACACACACTACAAGATAAAGTGACCTAGTGTAAATGTAGACTAGACTGACTAACTCTAGTCAGGTCACTGACTGACTACTAACCCGACTTATTTAATGTAGTCACATGTAGACAACTGTACACACTAGCTGTCATAGATGTCGGTCATAGATGAAGACACATTGACGGTGAGCTTGATTTCTAACACTCCCCCTCAAGCTCAAAAACAAAACTCAAATCATCTGCATCACTCCAAGTAGCTGTCTAAAGTGAATGAACTTATCTTTACCAAGTGATTTGGTAAAGATGTCTGCTACGTGGTCTTCAGTCTTCACATGCTCCAAGTCAATCTGATCTGCTAAAACCATTTCCCTGATGAAATGGTAGTGAACCTCAATGTGTTTTGATCTTGCATGATAAACATGATTGCTTGCTAACATAACACAGCTCAAATTGTCACAGTACAGCTTGACTTTGCTGTCCAAGTGTACTCCCAAGTCATTCAGTAACTTCTGTAACCACTTAGCTTCACAAGCCGCTAAGGCCGCACCATGATACTCTGCTTCCGTACTGGACAATGCAACTGTAGGCTGTTTCTTACTTTGCCAACTGATCATGCTACTACCCAATACAAATGCATAGCCACTGGTTGACCTCCTGTCATATGTGCAACCAGCCCAGTCAGCATCAGTGTACCCCATCAAGTCAAGGGTTTTCCCATATGCATAAAATAGCCCATGATCTGTGGTACCCTTTACATATCTTAGAATTCTTCTGACTGCATCCAAGTGTGGTTTGCGAGGCTTCTGCATGAACTGACCGATCAGCCCCGCAGCATAACTCAAGTCAGGTCTAGTGATCATGAGATAGATCAAGCTGCCTACCATCTGTCTGTACATAGTAACATTCTCAATCTCTGTCCCAACATCAATCTGTAGCTTGACATTCTGCTCCAAAGGCGTATCCATAGGCTTGCAATTAGCCATACCATATTTCTGTAACATGTCATGAGCATACTGCTTCTGTAGCAGCCATATGCCTCGAGGTGTAGAGACAACCTCAATCCCCAAAAAATATTTCAGCTCTCCAAGATCCTTGACCTTAAACTCAACCTGTAAACATGTCTTTATTTCTGCAATCCCATTTTCACCATCTCCTGTAATGATTAAGTCATCAACATAGGCAACTAGAAAAACATAGCCACTATTTGTCTTCTTCGCAAATAGACTATGATCAGCATCTCCCAATCGGAAACCATGTTGCTGTAAATAACTACTGATGCGAGCATTCCATGCTCTGGGTGCCTGTTTCAACCCATATAATGCCTTTTTCAACCGACATACATGTGCTGGAAATTCTGGATGTACATAGCCTTCAGGCTATTCCATGTAAACCTCTTCCTGTAATTCTCCATTGAGAAATGCATTCTTTACATCCATCTGCCATAGTTTCCAGCCTCTAGCTGCTGCCAAAGCAATCACAGTTCTAACTGTAGCCATCTTTGCTACAGGGCTGAAAGTATCCTCATAATCAAGACCATACTGCTGCGCATACCCTTTTGCAACCAGCCTGGCCTTATATCTTTCCAACGATCCATCTGATTTATATTTTACCTTATACACCCACTTGCATCCAATAAGTGTTTTTTCCTCAGGCAACTGTACCAAATCCCATGTACAATTTTCAGCCAAAGCTGAATATTCCTCATCCATAGTAGCACGCCAATTCTCATCTGAAACTGCCTCATCAAACTTGGTTCTCTAAAACCTGTTACTTTCGTCATATGGTGCATAATGACGGGCTGAATATCCAGTGTAAGTATACCTATCAACAGGTTGTCTGACCCTCTCTGATCTCCTGAGCTGTGGCTCACTGTGAGATTGCCTCTCATGAGACGGCACATAACGGCTCTGTCTAGCACTTGGCGTCATAACAAACGGAATCCCCAATTCACTATCTAAGCTGTCACTGCTAGATGAATCATAACCTGTAGTGAGTGGACCTGTTACATCTTCAAAAACCTTTTCTTTTCCCTTATCTGTTCTCCCCATCACTGACATATCCGTGTCAGTGGATGCAGTAGTGCGACTCCGTAATCGTCCTGTCCAAGGACTCACTGTAGATGATACATCACCTGTCTGACCAGTCATGGAAGTACTCTCTGCAGGAGTATTTTCAGCATGACTCATACTGGGTGAGCCATCAATAGGCACTGCAACAGGATTCCCATACCAAGATGCTAACTCATCAAATACCACATCTCTGCTTATGAGTGTCTCATGAGTATGCCGCTGAAGGTATTTGTACATATCACCTCGATCAGTGCCGATCCTTCGTTTCCCCCTTCTTCGTCTTCACAATCAAGTTCTTTTCAAAATTTTCGATCTCCCTCAGTTTGCATCTGCACTTCAGGAATTGAACTCCCCTCTGCATCCAATAAAGATACACAATTGTTCCCTCCTTTTCTTCGTGTGTAGCATCGGAGCTCCAGAATCAGATCATCATTCTGATTTCGAGTAGCAGAACCAGTTGGAGTAGGGAAAAGAGATGACGGAAAAGGAAGAGCAAACTCGCGTGTTGCCCGTCAAAGTGATCGTCCGTGATGCCCAAATGGCTTTGCATGAAGTGGCCTTTTTGCCAGATTGAAGACCGCCCCCCTCAGCTACTTCGTCGAATCCTCTTCTGTAGTCGATGCTTTTTCGTTGAAGCCTCCTCCTCCACAGTTGATGCCGTCCTCCCTAATCCATTCACCCTGCTTTTTTTATGTTTCCTTTCCCTCCCTCCGAATACTCTGTTTTTTTTTCCTAGATTAGTCTTCACCTCTTTTTCTGTCCCGCCCTCTTTAGCTTTTTAAAATTCCCCTCTTTTACCTGCGTCATAAACCAAAAAAAACCCACTTATTTAGCCACACTTTCCTCTCTTACAGACACAGAAAAGCAGCATCGTTTCCTCTTCACGTTGCATGTCCCTTCAACTCTAGGTCTTTTGCTTTGCTTCAAGCTTGGTAAAGTACGAACACAAAGCATCTCACAAGAGCATCTGCACTCCCCATTGCAAAGCACCTCCCAGTCAGATCAATGGCAAAACAATAACAACCTGCTGTGTGAGCATCAAGTGTGTATAATGTAGAAAGAGATGGATAAACAAGATATCCACCGTTCCATTCTCAGTTGTGAGGAAAAATAGTTCACCTCTTAAGGAAACTTACGCTTGTTTCTTCTGTAAAGTTGAATATGAACCAACTGAAAGAAAAATGTTCAAGCAAAGCAAAGCACAACGTCTACATCAAAATATGTACAAAGTAACAAATCTCATACACAACTTTTGGGTGGTTTTCACACCTCGAATGCACAGCAATACGACATCCACCCCCTCTAATCCTGCGCATCCTTTCGGATGGGCCAACTACCCATGATCGTTATCATCAAGATCCACAAACAAATCAATCTCTTCGCTATGCATTTTCGGTAGATCAACAAGATTATCTGTCATATCATCTGTCTCTTCCATTGGAGTTTCTTCTCGTTGCTCTTCTCTTGCAAATTCTTCCAATGCATAATCTTCATCATCCCTTTTCTTGAAAATCTTGATTCTTTTTCCAGCAATATGCACTCTAAGCACTGTTCCATCCAACTCTGTCAGCTCATATGTTGCATTATCAAAGACATGTCTGACTATGTATGGCCCAAACCATCTTTTCACCATCTTCCGAAGTGCAGTATGCTGATTTTCAAGGCTGCTATCAAAGACCAATACCCAATCTCCCTCTTCTATTGCTCTAGGCCACAAGCAATGCCTGCTGTCAAACCTGTCCTTATTCCTTAGTCTAGCAACCTTCAACCTGTCAATAGCTAGCTGAATATCCCAGGTCTCCTCTCCAACTGTCGAATCCGAAGAGCTAAGAGCTCCTCTCTCGTCAAATCCTCCTGCCAAGGTAAAACTGACCAAGTCAAAGCACAAGTCTCAATCGGCATAACAGGTTTCTGACCATACATCAACTCTGCAGGCATATATCCTATGGTAACACTATGAGTCGTATGATCAGCCCATAAAGCAAATGGTAGAAGTCTTGGCCATTCTCCAATCCGTCCTCTGCATGCTTTGGCTAATGCTTTCACTATCGGCGGATGCCCTCTTTCACTCTTTCCATTTCCCTCTGGATTATATGCTGTGGTTAGAGCCAACTTGATTCCTAGCTGAGAGAAAAACTCCCTAGCTTCATCTGCATCTAATTCACCACGATCCGCAGTGATCTTACCCACACAACCATACCTGCAGAAAATTTCCTCCAATAAGAACTTACACACTGCACTAGTGGTTTTCGTTCTCAAAGATCTGCCCTCAACATGATTGGTAAGATCCTCTCTAGCCAAAACAATGTACCTCATCTGCCATAGACCCATAGGCATGGTAACCAAATCAACTACCCACTTATAATGAATGCATAGCGGATAGGTCGGATGAAGCTCATCTCGATGACGCACTACTGAATACATCTGGCAGTCTCTGCAAGTCTCAACAAAGTGAGAAACATCTCTATACATGCCTTTCCACCAATATTTCTCCTTGATTTTCTCATAAGTAGCCCATACTCCTCTATGACCAGCCCAAGGACTCTCATGAAACTCCCTCATCACCTGTAACTGTGTTTCTCTATCGCAGACAACCCGCAAAGGTAATCCACCTCTTTTCTTCGGATGCTTCCAAAGAAATCCGTCCTTGAGAAAATAACCATAAGCTTTCCTTCTGATCTTCTTGAACTCTTCATCCGTCCATTCATCTCTTTTGTTTAGTGTACTAAGGTACCTGCCAATCTGCAACCAATCTCCAACATAAAGTTCTTCTATGAAAGCCACAATATCATAGACATGACAAACATGATCAACCATAGTGGCTGAAATTTCTGCATCATCCTCTTCTGCAAGTAGAGTCTCCTCATCATCATATCTGGCTCTAGACAACATATCTGCCACTGGATTATCCTTCCCTGCTATGTGTTTAAATTCCGGATTTAATGACTTGATGTATGCAATCCATCTCAACATAGCTATATCCGGAGTAGAGCAACTCGTAATCATACCAATCAATGGCAAGCAATCTGTCTCTACCACAACTGAAGCTCCAATAAAATACTCCTTGTCACATTTGAGAGCCGTGACAATCCCCAATAACTCCCTCTTGATTTGCGGATATCTCCTCTGTCTCTCGTTTAGGACTTTCGCCCCAAACCGAATAGCATACCTATTTCCATCTGCATCATCTTGACCCACAGCCCAACCTATGCCAATTGGACTAGTGTCAACTGTCAATACAATAGGCCTATCACAATTATAATCCGCTTTCCTGAGAGTAGGAGCGTTCTGCAATAACTTCTTCAATTTCCGCATGGCTTTAGTGTGGCTCTCATCCCAATAGAATTTCTGCCCCTTTCGAAGCAGCTGATACAAACAATCTGCTATGTGTGCAAAATGAGGTATCCAAATCATATAAAACACACAAGCACCAATGAATCTTCGTACCTCTGAAGTAGTAGAACAATACTCTGCAATCTTGCCTATAGCATTCACCTTATCAGGTGAGGGTTTCCTGCCATAATATCCACACATATGCCCAACAATAACAACCTCATTCACTCCAAAAACAGATTTTTGCCCTGAAAGTGTCAAGTTCACTTCTTCTAACCTGGCCAAAATCTTCTCACATGCTGAAATATGATCAGCCACAAAGTATCTGCATCCCTGCTCATTTAGGCTCTCATTCTTCTCTTCTTCTGCACACCCCTTAATGGGCACATCATCCAAGAAAGGCATAGTAAGCTGAGGTATGTAATCACGAAGGACCTTATGCATGGCATTCATCATATGCGCAATAGAATTAGTGGCACCTTGAGGCAAGGTACACATCCTAACAAGCCCAATAGGAGTTCTCATGGTGGTTATGTCCCTGCTTTCCAAAGCCAGCTGAAACTGATCATATCCTGAATACAAATCACCCAAAGAATAGATGGCACGTCCAGCAAATGCCTCTGCAAACTCATCCACAATTGGACCTATACCAACATTCTTGATAGTAACTCTGTTCACTAGCTGCATGTCCTAAATAAATCGAAGAGTACCATTCTTCTTTGGAACTGTAAACCACCTGTTTGAGTATGGTGCAGATGAAGGCTCAAGGATACCCATCCTGATTTTCTCATTCAATAAATCAATCAGCTTTGGCAAGTGTGCTTTAGGCACTGGAATAGGTCGGAGATTCCATGGAATATGAAGAATAGTAAAAATGACCATAGGAGCAACAATATCAGGATTCACACATCCAATCTCATGTGGGAAAAAAGCAAATCCCCTTCCATGACGCTCAAGCATATCCTGAAAGCATTGCTTCTCTATGGGTAGCAAGAAATCACCATTTCCAATTTTCAATTCAGCAAGTGTTTCTGCTGAAAATTTATGACCATTATGCTCCGGATTCCTCAAAATTTGCTGTTTAGCAGCCCTCTCTATTTGCTGATCACTGTCAGGTGGAAGCGGTACAGCAACCGGCTTCACCTCCTTATCCACAGTTTTGTATTTCGTGTCAACCCTGGCTTCATTATGTTCTTCTGCATTTCATAAACCTTGCTATAAATCAGCAATTCTGCACTCCAATGGCTGAATATTCTCAGCCCTCTGCTCTATGGACTGCATAGAAATAGCCCCAAACTCTGAATGCTGAAATATTTCAGCAGTAAACTCTGTTGGCTGAAAATTTTCAGCCCTCTGTCTCTCTGAAAGCTGATCATAACCAGCTGGAAACTCTGTTTGCTAAATTTCTTCAGCACTCAACACTTTTTGCTGAGTTACCTCAGCCTCTGACTCAATCTGTGACATAAAATCTGCAATTTCATGAAACATGTCCAGGGACTGCACTAATACATTACCATGACAATTCAGCATATCAGTTTTCAGCATATCTCCCATCTCTGTCATCGTATCTGCACAAATCACACTGTCATACATACCATCTATGTGCTCATCATCCTCCAAAATTCTTGCATTTTTCAAAATTTTCTCCTTCCTGCATATATACTGCCTGGCAGCTCTAGACAACCTAGAAGTCTTCTGATAACTCATCGAACTGTTTGCTGAAATTCCAACATAACCGAAGGAGGAAACACTACTGCCAGGAGGCGAGAACTCCAATCTCCTCTCCTCTGTACCACCGTCGTCTCGTGAAATGGCGGTACCTAATGAAAACCCGAATCCCTCACAGTGGGCAAAGGTGCATCTCTGAGAGTATCTCTGTTTCTAACATGGTTCACACATACAGTCATAAACTGAACTGCTCTCATACCATCTTTACTGCGAATCCGTGCATAAGCAGATCCATCATCCATGACCTTTGTTTCCATGCGCATCTCTGTAATGAATGGCTGACCAAGAATTATGGGATAAGAGCATGAATCCTGCACAAATAAATGAAAATCCTCCTCTACATCACCAATAGATACCCTGACACTAGGACAGGCAGCATACAAATCACCTGCAGTGTTATTGGCGGCTCTCATATGCCACCCATGCTCTACATCCATAGGCCATCTGTTACTCTCATAAACTCCACGAACTATGAGATTAATCTCTGAACCATGATCAACCAATGCAACATAAGGCACCTGTTTCTCTCCAATCTTTACCATCGTCTCTGTAGTTGTCCTAGCCCAATGGCTCCGCGAAAAGTGACTACGCGGTATCATGACAGGTTCATCAATTTCAGCATAATGCATAGGCTGAACCTGTCAAGATTGTGGGAGAGAAGGAAGGAGTCTCACTTGTAGCTTTCTTGCTTGCACAATGGGGGAATACACACAAGGGTGGAGGCTGAAAACAGTTTTCCTCTTCTTAGTTGTGTAAGCCAAAAAGAACTCTCATACAAAGAAATAGAAGAACCCTATATATGGGTCTCAAACCAAACTCAACTAACTAAGGTGGCATACTAACCAAGCCACGAACTAGAGTAGATAAGGATAGCTATCATGTAGCTATTATTCATGGGCGGTGTACCAACCGCGTCTGCAACTGACAAGTCGGTGACATAAATACACAACGGTCACCCTGGCGTATCACGAGTGGAGCTCGATATCTCAACACTCCCCCTCGAGCTCAATCCCAATTCCTGCACACCAAGCAGGTCTCTGAACTTGCGCAGCTTCTCTGCGCCCAATGCCTTCGTGAATATGTCAGCTACCTGATCCTCTGTGCTGACATAAACTAGATCAATAAGACCTAGTAAAATCCTCTCTCGCACATAGTGATAATGCACCTCAATGTGCTTTGTTCTAGCATGATAGACTGGGTTATTTGCCAAGTGTATACTACTCATATTGTCACAGTAAATGACAACTTGCCCATCTGTAGACTGATGCATATCATAAAGTAGCTTATGCAACCAAGCTACCTCACATGCAGCCATTGCTGCACCCCTGTACTCAGCCTCTGTGCTCGACAAGGCAACTGTAGGCTGTTTCTTGCTGCTCCAAGTGACTGCAGCACTCCCAAAAGAGAACACATATCCACTGGTAGATCGTCTATCAGAAATACTACCAGCCCAATCAGCATCAGTGTATCCATGCAACTGTATCTGAACCCCAGTCTCATAAAATAGTCCATACTGCAATGTGGACTTCACATACCTGAGTATGCGTCTAGCCGCATCCAAATGTGGTTTCCTTGGAGCCTGCATAAACTGACTTACCAATCCAACAACATAGCTCAAATCTGGCCTGGTAATAGTCATATAAATCAAGCTTCCTACTATGCGTCTGTACATAGTAGGGTCTTCCAGAAGCTCACCTGCATCTGCGCTCAGCTTCACATTCTGCTCCAAAGGAACTGAAATAGGCTTACAGCCTGTCATCCCATATTTGGACAGCATGTCCAATCCATATTGCCTCTGCAAGAGCTGTATCCCACTTGGTGATCTAATCACCTCAATGCCCAAGAAATAACGCAGCTCTCCCAAATCCTTCATCTCAAACTTCTGCTTCAATAGCATTTTCACATGAAGGATATCTTCATCACTGTCACCTGTCATAATCAAATCATCAACATAAATGACAAGCAGCATAATACATTTCTCTGTTTTTCTCACATAAAGTGAGAAATCTGCCTTGGAAATCTGAAAGCCAATAGTGACAAGATACTGTCCTATCTTGTCAGACCATGCTCTAGGTGCTTGCTTCAAGCCATACAAGGCTTTCTTCAACCTGCAAACAAACTCACGATGAACAGCATGCACATAACCTGGTGGCTGCTCCATATAGACCTCTTCTTGCAAATCACCATGCAAGAAGGCATTCTTTACATCCATCTGATGTAAAGACCATCCCTTTGATGCAGCCATAGCAATGACTGCTCTTACGGTTGCCATCCTTGCAACCGGACTGAATGTTTCTTCATAGTCAATGCCATATGTTTGTGCATACCCCTTGACTACTAATCTTGCCTTGTATCTGTTCACAGAACCATCTAGATTGTGCTTCACCTTATAAACCCACTTACAGCCAATTGCATTCTTACCTTTAGGCAAAGGTACTAACTCCCATGTAGCATTTGCTTCCAAGGCATCCATTTCTTCATCCATGGCTTTCTCCCATTTTTCTTTTCCCATGGCTTGCTCAAAAGAAGTGGGTTCTGGTTCCTGTATCACTTTGACCATATATGCATAGTGAATGGCTGTAAATCCATCATATTTCAGCCTATCCACAGGATACCTAGCTCTCATAGACCTACGCAAAGTAGGTTCACTCCCAGGTGCTCTCAAAACATCCCTGGTCTTCCTTACTCCTGGTGTAACAATAGAAGGAATACCCAACTCATCATCAATGCTCTGTTCTGAGCCACTGGATTCACCATCCACATAAGAGTGACCTGCATTCACATCAAACATGGGCTGATCAACCTTCTCTTTTCCTTTTCGTGATACCTGCATACCACTATCTGCATTACTTTGAGAAGATTCTCCTGATCTCAATCTGCCTGTCCATGGCGAAGAATGTGAACCACTGCTAGAGGACGCTCCAGGTCCACTAATATTTTGTGACTGCTGCTGTGAATTCTGTGCAGCATTACCATTTTGTGCATCTACATCATCAATCACATTTACTGGTTTATACCAGCTACTCATCTCATCAAAAACAACATCTCTGCTCACTGTAAACTTACGAGTAGAAGGGTTATAGCATCTATACCCTTTTTGCTGCAGAGAGTAACCAATAAAGATGCACTTCTCAGCTTTTGGATCCAACTTGGATCTCAACTCATCTGGCACATGTACATAGGCAATGCAACCAAAAATTTTCAAATGAGAAATATCTGGTTTCCTACCAGTATACCTCTCCTCTGGAGTCATTCCATGTATTGCTGCAGTGGGAGTCCTGTTCATTATGTAGACTGCTGTAGCAACTGCTTCAGCCCAATAAAAATCTGGTAGGTCTTTTTCATTGAGCATGGCACGAGACACCTCTCCAATATGTCTGTTTTTTCTTTCTGCAATTCCATTTTGCTGTGGGGTATGACTGCATGAATATTGCTGCTTTATGCCATGCTCCTGCAGGAACCTTGCAAACTCATTTGAGAGGTACTCTCCCCCTCCATCTGACCTTAGGCATTTTACTTGCAGACCTGTTTCTTTTTCAACCATAGCTTTAAGAGTTTTGAAATGACCAAAAACTTCACTTTTCTTTTTCATAAAATACACCCAAACTTTTCTGCTATAGTCATCAATAAAACTGACAAAATAATGACAGCCTCCAAGAGATGCAGCTTTAGTAGTCCACACATCAGAGTGGATTAATTCCAATGTCTTCTTACTCTCTTGAACATGTCTAGGAAATGGTTTCCTTGCCTGTTTTCCAAACTGACAGGCTTCACATACCTTATGCATTTCTGCAACCTTGAATTTTGGCAATCCTACAATAATATTTTGGGCCTGCATTGATTTAAGTCGCTGTACATTAACATGACCAATGCGTTTATGCCAGATATCAATATCTGCAACTACACCGGTCCCATGTGCAAACATTGCTGCACTCAATTCAGACATGTCTGCATCCAACGTAAACATTCTGCCCTTCTTCTTTCCTTTTGCTATCAAGCGACCTTTATTTTTCATATCCTCAACAAAGCATCCATGAGGATTAAATCTGACCTGCAAGCCCTGTTCAACCATTTGACCAACAGAGACCAGATTCTTGGTGATATTGGGGACATGAAATACATCGGACAGGTATTTCTTTTTCCCATCCTGCATAGACAAAGGAATTTTTCCAATCTGCACAATCGGATGTGCAGTATCATCACCAGTCTCCACAAATCCTGGTTTTTCCATTTTCCTTGCATCCTCCATCCATTCTGCATGACCTGTCATGTGGTTTGATGCACCTGAGTCAACATACCACACATCGTTGCTTTCTTCTGCATTTGTCACAGAATTGTTCATATGCTGCACCATAAACAAATGCTCATTTCTGTCATCACCCTGTCTACTAGAAGATGCATAATTTCCTTGTTGCAGTTTTCCATTCATGATGTCATTCTGCTTTTTATAGCAGTCTTTAGCCATATGACCCATTTTACCACAATAGTAGCATTCAACATTACTGTTTGCATTTTGGCCTCTCTGCCATCCACCACGACCTCTTTGGCTCCCCCTACCTCTAGAGTTACCACGTCCTCCTCCATAGGACTGGCTTTCTTGAGTTTGCTGCATATTCTGATTTCTACCACGGCCTCCAAATCGGCCTCCTCTACCTCTGCCTCTACCTCTTCCAGCATTTGAGTAGAAGACAGCTTCTTTTGAAGTTCCTCCTGAAGAAGATGCACCACCATTTCTCTGCTCCTCAGAAATTAGAAGAGCAATCAACTCCTCAAAATCAGGAAATCTTTCACGAACTGAAATGGATGTCCGAAACTGCGCATAATCCTTTCCTAGACCATTCAAGGTCACAGAAACTAAATCATCATCTTCCACTGGCGACCCAATGGAAGCAAGTGCATCTGCAATCTTCTTCACTTTCATGTGGTAGTCATTGATGCTCATACTTTCTCTTTGCACATTATGCAACTCTTGCTTGAGCTGCATTTTCCTGGCTTGCGTATTTGTGCTATACATTTTTGACAAAGTATCCCATGCCTCCTTTGGCATACTTGCATCCTGAATATGCACAATCATAGAGTCTGAAATACTGATAGACAGCCAGTACATAACTTTCCTGGCTCTCTCATGCCATGCTTTGAATGCTTGCATTTGCTGTTGATTGGGAACATCAGGAAGAACTGGTTCTTCTTCATTTCCTGCAACAAATTCCCAATATCCTTTTCCCATAAGGAAATTCGTCATTCTAAACTTCCATGCCTGGAAGTTGTTCTTGTCAAGCTTTTCAGTGACAATCTGTGAGAGAGAATCAGACGCCATTACAGAATACTGCAAAAAGTTCTGTCACTGCAAAGAACACAGCTTCAGCCTCACAAGGGCAAATCTGCAAAACTGGCGAAAGTGGTATTTGACCACACAGTCACTTCCTAGTGACGATTTTGCATAAACAGGAACCAAGGATGATTCTGTAACTCCCAATGTCTCTGCACATAAGCATACGATGCAATTTCTACAGTAACTTTTCACCGACCTGTAGAACAGTGGCTGCACAGCATAAAACTGGGCTTTTTCCTGAGTGCGTGCAGAAAACTTCCGCCTCCAAAACAGGCCCCGAAATGACCTCAAATCAAAAAAACAAGGTCGCCATGGGCTAAAGCCCTCTCCCGCAGCATATACTGCCCTCTTGCTTCACCGCGAAGGGCGTCTCAACCTGAGACAATGCACTCCTGCACTTTCCGGCTGTGCTACCTGCAGAGATCTGCTCCCAAAACAGAAAATGAAAGCAACACTGCTCCTCTTACCAGAACACCGCGAGCTTGGCTTGCTTTCTTGAGCTCCTTACCACGAACAAGGCTCTGATACCATGTCAAGATTGTGGGAGAGAAGGAAGGAGTCTCACTTGTAGCTTTCTTGCTTGCACAATGGGGGAATACACACAAGGGTGGAGGCTGAAAACAGTTTTCCTCTTCTTAGTTGTGTAAGCCAAAAAGAACTCTCATACAAAGAAATAGAAGAACCCTATATATAGGTCTCAAACCAAACTCAACTAACTAAGGTGGCATACTAACCAAGCCACGAACTAGAGTAGATAAGGATAGCTATCATGTAGCTATTATTCATGGGCGGTGTACCAACCGCGTCTGCAACTGACAAGTCGGTGACATAAATACACAACAGTCACCCTGGCGTATCACGAGTGGAGCTCGATATCTCAACAACCCTCTTCTCTACCTGTGGCAAAACAGAAGCATTATCAACCATAACCTCATCATCATCCTCATCCAACTCTCCAATCAAAACTCCCTGTGTATCAGTGGTAGCCAATGCATGTCTTTTCCTCTTCAGGACCTCCTGAAACTGATCCTGAAACTCTCTTTTTGAGATGCCCAAAATCTCAGAAATAGTAAAAGTCACCTCACTGCCAAGTATCTTATCATTAAAGATTTTCTTCATGTCTATAGATGTCTCAATATCGGACATCAATCTGAATCCTGGCTGCTTTCTCTCTCTAGGCTCTTGCCTCTTTTCTCTCTTTTGAGCATCCTCCATCTGTCGATCTGGCCCTGATCGTGAAGACGGTCCTGCAGTAGGTGGAGAAACAAACTCACCCCCTCTAGTCTTCTTAGCTGCACTTGGATTTTCTTCATCCCTCTTACGCTTCTCCTCAACAAGTACATCTGCACCATGAGATTTAGCCAAATAAGCATAAATAGAGTACCTGTCAACAGGCGAGTCCCAACCTGTCTCTGATCTGATGCTAGAGCCTGCACTAGTCAAAACAGTTTGCTGAATTTTCCCCTTGTTTGCAGTCTCCATAGCATAAGTCCATAGCGCTGACTGAGTCTCTGATCCCTTCTCAATCTGTACTCCATATGCAGAAGCATCACCTCTAGCTGTCACATAAGAAGTACGCGTAGCCATGTCCTCCACTAACTTCTTCATTCCACCTTTACCAAAGTTGGTAGCAAGTGGAGCTCCTGTCTCAGTCAACCAAATCTTACCATCTTGCCCCCAATATACCAAATTCTGCCTCCTTGCATCCTGGAAAGAGTCACAATCCCTGCAATGCTGATGCTCCGTACTATCACACCAAATACATCTCCGATCTCTCCTAGGTGCACTAGGAGCACTCCTAGGTGTAGTAGGAGCACTAGAAGAAGTAGTAGGCACAGTTGAAGCAAACTGCTCCTTCAACTTTCCCACTAACTCCGCTTTGACTGACTCAAGTGTCAAATCTGTGATGCCTTTGATTATGTCATCAATAGAGGTAGGCACCGATGGAGCGGATGGTTTTGGAGCAGAAGGTGTAGGCATCGGTCGTGGAACAGGAGGAATAGGTGGAGTGGCAACAGTAGGCACTGGCATAGGCCAAGAAACTGGCTGAGGAGGAGAAGAAATAACAGGGATAGAAGTAGGCATAGGAGCTGATGATGGTGTAGGTGTCATGGAACCATTCTGTAGGCGAGTCTTCCATATCCTCCTCTTGGTCAAAGTCGAGACTGCATCCTGTGCATCCTGCCAATCAGTTTTAAGACCCATAGGCTTCGTGCGATCTTCAAGAAGCTCACCCAATTCTTCTTGAAGAGCAGGATCTGTAGCTTGCAAGAAAAGCTCAACTTTTTCAACATCCAATGCTCTTTGTTCAATGGCATCAAGCTGACTATACCTCTCTTCGAATTCTCGAATCAACTCCGAAGCAGTGAGACCTTTGTTTGGCATGTAGACCCACTCTCGGAATGACCGCCGAGTAGCCATACCAAAGTCCTCAAGGAAGTATTCTTCTTTCAGGGCCTTCTTAAAATCTTGCCAATGTGTATTTTGAATAAAAAGATCAGTCACTTTTGTCCTCAAAGCAGGTGTGACAAGACGAAGGAAGTACTTACTCATAAGTCCAGCTGGAACTCCAAAAAACCCCATCTTGATCTCATATGTCTTCAAATATGCTGAAACATTACGCCCGTCAAATAGCTTCTTCTCATTTTCAACTGCTTCAATAGCCTTAGTCGCGCTGTTTGCATTTTCCTGCTCCGAATAGAGTTGCCTTTGCTGAGACAACTGCTGTTGATGCAATTGTTGTTGCTGCTGCATATACAATTGTGTTTGCTGATTTTGGAGCTGCATATACATGGACATATTCTGCAAAATCTGTTTTAGATCCTCCGTTGAAGTACTTGACGCAGCAGTCATAGATGGAGCTGAAGTAGAGGCAGCTGGAATTGTAGAAGAAGCTGAAATAGAGGCTAAAGTGTCTCCCATCCTGAAATTTCTACGACGCTTTCACATCGGGTTCACCAAAGATGTCGAAGGGTTTGTGAAAGCAAAGTCGCGTCTTCAGAAGACCTTGATAAATTTCAGGATAAAAGACCGATCAGATGAATAAACAAGATGAGAAAATAATGTCAGGACTCTGTTTTATTTCTGTCAATAAGAGTTTCAAGATTCAAGATGAAGAGATCCGAGCAGCCTCTCGAATGCATAGATCATATATACATTTCAAAGAAAATTTCCAAGAGTATGGTCTTCATTGATGAATAAGAAAGTGGAAGATCATGGATAATTTTCTGATTCAAGTTCCATCATGATGACTATTGTTGCCTTTCTGTTCTTTCAGGCATTAAAGGTCACAATCCATGTCCCAGTGCTGTCATCAAAGATTCTCAGCTACTCAATACCTTATAGCTGAATATTCGAGCTATGAATTAAGCTTCAGAATTTCCCTTCTCCCATAAATGGAACAGGGAATATGAAGCTCTTAAATTGACCTTTAATATACCAAAGATGCATGTATCCAACAGCTACTACAAGGATTCAAACATTGTTTTACCATCAAATTCCTTTTGTGCTGGACATACGCTTTTTCTGCAGAACATTTATATAACAGAGATACCATTTTCAGCATCATTAAAATTACTCCAAATAGGTAATGTGTAGGTTTTGGTGGTTCAATTTTCAAACAGAAATTGTTTTGTAATTGAAGATCATAAAGAGACAAGGTATGAGGGAATTCAAAGTCATCATTCTCAAAGACAGTTTCCTGAACTCTTCTCTGTGCCAGCTGTGGACATGGTTAGCCAAAACCACATTTATCTTGCATGAAACCTTGGATGTTTTATGCATGAGCCATACATTGTACATCAGTGTTGACTCCATAAAAAAAATTTAATAAATACAGGGTGCTGTCAAGCCCCAGCCCCTATCAATATGGATGACCTGAATCTGCACGAAGTCTCCTCAAGATTAGCTGCCATATCCACAATGGGAAAGGCCTCATGTACAAGCTCAGCCAGAACTCAGAATAAGAGCAATACATAGTTTTCCAAAACTTGGGCAGAAATTGCAAACAGAATCATGATTGGGAGGCCCTCACAACGTGGCTTGATGATCCTTTTTGAGAAAGAAACAAGGTGGTCCGACAGCGAGTTTAAACCTGAAAGCCAGTTATTTTCTAGGAGTTTCCGTATGAAAGAGCGCAGGCAACAGGAAGGATCGCAAGATAGATCAGCACAGATGATGCGATGCAAGAGGAAGAAGCCCCAGACATGCGCTTGCATTCACAACTTATGCCCTCCGGTTGCCAAGTCCATCTCCAAACTACACTTGCATATTTAGAAGCTGCATCAGATGCAGTTGTTCCATGTTCCAAATATCCCTCCAAGCTACCACATCGTTTCTAGCTGCTTGGGTACTATAATTTGCGCACTTGCAGGTAACCGCAGCCTCCTTCTATGTCGAAGAGCTCCTCAGCTACCTCTCTTCATTCGTCTTCCTGTCCGTTTTTGATACTGCCATTCCCCATCCCTTCAGAGCATCTCGCAGAATGATTGCATCCCTGTCTGTTGCATCTTCCATCCAAAGCAGCATGGCTCTCTCAAAATTACCACGAAGCTTCGATTTCAGCCTATCTAGAAGGTTCTGTTGATATAAGTTCTGGTAAATCTCGCCCAACTCATGCCGCTGAAGGTATTTGTACATATCACCTCGATCAGTGCCGATCCTTCGTTTCCCCCTTCTTCGTCTTCACAATCAAGTTCTTTTCAAAATTTTCGATCTCCCTCAGTTTGCATCTGCACTTCAGGAATTGAACTCCCCTCTGCATCCAATAAAGATACACAATTGTTCCCTCCTTTTCTTCGTGTGTAGCATCGGAGCTCCAGAATCAGATCATCATTCTGATTCCGAGTAGCAGAACCAGTTGGAGTAGGGAAAAGAGATGATGGAAAAGGAAGAGAAAACTCGCGTGTTGCCCGTCAAAGTGATCGTCCCCGATGCCCGAATGGCTTTGCATGAAGTGGCCTTTTTGCCAGATTGAAGACCGCCCCCCTCAGCTACTTCGTCGAATCCTCTTCTGTAGTCGATGCTTTTTCGTTGAAGCCTCCTCCTCCACAGCTGATGCCGTCCTCCCTAATCCATTCACCCTGCTTTTTTTATGTTTCCTTTCCCTCCCTCCGAATACTCTGTTTTTTTTCCTAGATTAGTCTTCACCTCTTTTTCTGTCCCGCCCTCTTTAGCTTTTTAAAATTCCCCTCTTTTACCTGCGTCATAAGCCAGAAAAAACCCACTTATTTAGCCACACTTTCCTCTCTTACACACACAGAAAAGCAACATCGTTTCCTCTTCACGTTGCATGTCCCTTCAACTCTAGGTCTTTTGCTTTACTTCAAGCTTGGTAAAGTACGAACACAAAGCATCTCACAAGAGCATCTGCACTCCCCATTGCAAAGCACCTCCCAGTTGGATCAATGGCAAAACAATAACAACCTGCTGTGTGAGCATCAAGTGTGTATAATGTAGAAAGAGATGGATAAACAAGATATCCACCGTTCCATTCTCAGTTGTGAGGAAAAATAGTTCACCTCTTAAGGAAACTTACACTTGTTTCTTCTGTAAAGTTGAACATGAACCAACTGAAAGAAAAATGTTCATGCAAAGCAAAGCACAACGTCTACATCAAAATATGTACAAAGTAACAAATCTCATGCACAACTTTTGGGTGGTTTTCACACCTTGAATGCGCAGCAATACGACAGCGGTGTATAACTGCATGTGAGCTGTCTTCTGATCCCATGTTTAGCAAGATACCTATCAAAGTAGTTTGAGACATATTCACCTCCTTCATCTGATCTCAAACATGATATGTAACAGCCCAATTCATTTTCAGCATGTTTCTTGAAGTCTTTGAATGCATCAAACACATCATCCTTATGTTTCAGGATATAAAGCCAAGTGTACCCACTGAAATCATCAATAAATGAGACATAATATTGTGCACCGCCAAAGGAAGCATTATGTGAAGGACCCCAGACATCAGAGTGTACCAACTGTAAAGGCCTAGTGCTGTTTTTTACATGTTTCATGAAAGGAAACCGTGCCTTCTTCCCAAATTGACATGCAGGGCATACATGACCAAAATCATTATACTTGAATTTAGGTAATCCAAGTACTACTTCTTTCTGCTGCATAGATTTCAGCTTTTGTACATTGACATGTCTGATTCTCTTGTGCCAGATCTCTACATCTCTGATGGCACTCTCATCATAAGCAAACATAGCTGCTTTAAGTTCAGGAATGGTCGCTTCCAAAGTAAATATCCTGCCATCCCTTCTACCCTTGGCAATTAGCTTGCAGCCATTTCCATACTCCTCAATGAAACATCCATCCTTGTTAAACCTCACTTGCAGATTCTATTCTGCCATTTGACCCACAGACAACAAATTCTTTGTTATGGTCGGTACATGTAAGACGTCATGCAGGCCTTTCTTCTTGCCATCAAGCATCATCAATGGAAAAATCCCTTTATGCTTTATGTCATGTTGGGTATCATCCCCAGTACATACATGACCATGTGTACCTACAACCATCTCATCAAACCACTCTCCATGCGGGGTCATGTGGTTTGATGCTCCAGAGTCAATGTACCATCTGTCATCTCTATCATGTCTCGATGCATTTTTAGATACATACTGCATGGCAAAGAGTCTATCAACTGACTCATCATGAGCACCACTGGAAGATGCATAGTGCCCATGCTGTCTACCCTTTGCCTTCATATCTCCTTGCTTCCTGTAACAATCCTTTGCAATATGCCCATATCGGCCACAATAATGGCAGTCCTTGTCCCTGTTGGATTGATCAGACGACTGCCATGAACCAGAACCACCACCTCTACCTCGGGATGATCTCCCCCTGCCTCTAAACCCACCAGATCCACGCTGGCCTTGTGTATTTGCACCATGCCAATTACTCTGCTGCTGCTGCTATCCATAACTATTACGAGTGTCACCACGACCTCGAAATGAACCACGACCTCTAGATCCTCTGCCACACTGGTAAGAGTACAACACAGTGCCTCTACTCTGAGATGCACTAGAACCTATATTCAAACCAAGTTTGACTTCCTCATGCAGCAACAAAGCAACTAGCTCTTCCCAGCTAGGGGGCTCTTCTCTGACAGAAATGGAAGTGTCAAAAGCTTTGTACTCTTTGCCTAAGCCATTCAAAGCAACAGCAATCATATCATCTTCTGATACACTTGAGCCAATAGTAGCAAGTTGATCAACTATGGTCTTAATCTCCGTGGTATACGTCTGGATGCTCTTGCCATTCCTAGACATGTTGTTGAACTGCTGTTTCAACTGGATCTTTCTTGCATGTGTCATGGTTCCATAATTTTTCATCAGTATGTCCCAAGCATCCTTCGGAGTCTCACATCCAGTGATTTGAATTACCATAGCATCAGATATACATAAGGAAAACCAATGCAGCACCTTGCATGCTCTTTCATTCCATAGCCTGTAGGCTCTTTTCTGTTCATTTGTTGGATTGTGTGCAGGCAACTCAGGAGCAACTTCATCTCCTGTACATAAATCCCAATAACCTCTGCCAACCAGAAAGTTTTTCATTCTGAATTTCCATAATGTAAAGTTCTTATTATCCAACTTCTCTCCAACTATCTGAGTGATATTGTCAGTCCCATGTGCATTAGCCATGATGCAATAGACTGTCTATCAAGTGTCTGACTCCCTGCAGTCCAATAAGTATGACTGACTAAGTTCAGTCTATAACAGTTTATGACAAGTAGACATAAAATACATGTTTTAGTCTTTCCCTTTATTCTTCTGCAAGTCATGCATCATTTGTCAATTAACCATATTTCAATGAAGGTTAAGTTATTTCCCATCCTTTTCTATGTTATCATTCACCATGCTTATGGCCACTGAGCTTATGCCCATTGGATTATGCATGGAGGTGTTCTCAAGAATTCCATTCCTTCTTTCCCTCCAAAGATGCAAAGATTCTCCAAAACAATGCTAAAAGCATGTACTCAGTAGTTGTACACAATGCCACATGTTTCAGCATAAAAAACATTGGGCCCTTCATGCATGAGCCCTTACTCACCTAGCTTAGATTATCTATATGATCAATCTCACCAAGCAAACCAAAATATATGAATAGTGCAGCTGACTTGATATCTCAAAATATATGATATCTCAAAACTTGATAGGATTAAATGGCATGCAAAGGTAAATGAAGGAAATATACATATGAGAGAGAGACAGAGAGATACACACACATGCAAAGCATATGGAAGGCCTACTTATTCTAGTTGTGGTTGTTTATAAGCCTGCTGGGGTGTCTACCTTATAGAACATGTAAGATACCACACACAAGTTCAAAGGAAATGATATTTTATTTGATTTTATTTATAGGATTATATCCATAAAACGGGTTTCTTCAAATAATAATTTAAAGAAAATAGGGGAAGATTAGTTTATGGCCTTATATCATGTAAAAACAGAGTATTTCTTTAATAGCCTTTGAGTGCACATTATATAGATGATTTTTTATAGGTGCACCCCTAGGTTTATAAGTCACTGCTTTATCTTCATGTTCAGCTTTGTCTAGTAAGTTCCCATCCCAATTGTTATTTTGATTCATGTCATTGGCCTTCAATGTTGCTTTTGTCTAGTTACTCTTTGTATTGTGTTCCTATCATTGTCATTCAAAAATGTTTATATAAACATTTAATATGTAGGCACAACAAGCAAGATTCTTAGAGAATTTTCAGTTGTAACAACTCATATATATACATCCATATGAAAAACATGTTGGAAATAGGATAGAAGTGGCTGTATGTAATGTACCCATTATGGTAACCTTATACTTCTAAATATTTTGTATCATGAATGGTTAATTTAAGCCTTGAGACTTGGTGAATTCGATGTTTCATTCAAGAAAGGTGATAAACAAAGCTTCTCTTGAATTTTGATGAAGTTAAAGAGAGTCATCTAAGACTACCCCTACCCCTTTTGGACATCTTGATTCGCTAATGTGTTATCAAATTCTTTGTTTAATTACCACCACTTTAGCATGAGAATATTCACCTTATGTTGTTTCTCCCATGTAAATGGCTCCACCCAAAATGTAAGACCCATGAAAGACACAAGGAACTATGACAAAATCTTCTTTACTTTGAAGCCACAATAGGCCTTCAACCTCAAACTTGTGCAATGGAACATGGAAAATTTGAAATTTTTCTTGTTAAACAAGATAAAGAAGGCTATAGCAGGCAATGATATAGCCAAACTATTGATTAAGTCAGTGTAGACTCATTGGAAGACATCAAGGTCATGAGTAGACTTGCACAAATGCTTGGCTCCACGGCTTTCATTTGGGAGTTCATGCTGATATTAAAGCCTCTACAATGTGTGCATCATAGTAAAAAGGGGAGATCATGCTTGCCAAAGTTACACAACAAGAATTGGTGGAGCATTGTTGAAGGGGTTTTAGTCGAAAGGTCGTATCCACCAAGGATCAGAGATAGAAGGAAGTAGAGATAGGAAATAGAAGAGAAGGAAAAGAATAGACAAGAGGTAAATAAAACAAAGACAAAGCACAATGAATTGAATCAATATGTATTGAGAGAACCTGAAATCCCTTATCTGGCACTACTCAGAAGCAATCTCCAAGCAGTAATTCTCTTATAGCTCCTTTATAGACCAAAAACGTACATCAAAATAACAACTCCTTCTCTGCTACTCAGAACCCCAAATCTGATGGCTCCGTTGGCTCCAAAAGGGGGGTAGAACCCTAGGACATCTGATTAGGGATCTCCTAGATCACTTCTTCTTCCTCTCTTAGTTCAAAGTGCTATTTACTGCCTGTCAAACTGCGATCGTGACGTGTGTGATTTCACTCCTTTTTCTTTTTTATGAAAAATCCAATAAGTGGTTGAAAAAGTAACTTGCTTTTTGCATGACACCCTAATCTAGAAGTTTTCCTAGGATTTTAGGATATTTACAATAAATAATATCTAACATATTAAAAATAAACTAAAATTGTCCAAAAATCTAGTATTTTTGGACCATCCATGCCAGGACACTAGCACTAGTGACACAGATGGCATTGACTCTCTAGATTAACAAGAAAGTCGAATGATGATGCACTCTAGAGTTTGTCACACTATATCCATGTAGTGGCATGACATCCACCCGCTCTGAACCTGCACATCCTTTGGTATATGCCAAAATCCTAGTTGTCACCAGCTTGTGAGTCCTCCTCATCCTCTACATCCATATCCTTTGCTTCTTCATCTTTCATATCTTCCTGGCTAGCCATTGTTTCATGGGCACTATTTTCTTCCAATTCTAGCAACTCATAGGTAGTAGATTATTGCCTCTTGAATAATTTGATTCTTTTTCTTGCTACCGAAAGTTTTATGGATGTCCCATCCAACTCATTTAATGCATAAGTAGCATTATCAAACACTTGTCTTACCACATAGGGTCCAAACCATCTTTTGGAAACTTTATGCATGATGGCACTATGCTAATTGTCTAAACTGCTATCATAAACCAATACCCAATCCCCATCTTGTATGGTTCTTGGCCTCAATCTATATCTTTTGTCAAACTATTTCTTGTTCTCTATCCTTGCTGCCCTTAACTTTGCAAGTGCTACCTCTATGTCTTCTGACTTTCTTTCTAATTGTCTAATGCGTAAGGCCAATAACTCCTCTCGATTCAGCTCCTCCTCCCAAGTAACACACTCCATGTGACTATCATTTCTTCTATTGGCATGATAGTTTTTGACCATACATCAATTCTATAGGCATATATCTTGTAACAATACTATGACTTGTTATGTTAGTCCACAAAGCATAAGGGAGCAATTGTGGCCACTCTTTTACCTTCTCTCCATATGCTTTTGCAAATGCCTTCACAATAGGTGGATGACCTCTTTCATTTTTTTCATTTCCTTTAGAGTTATAAGCTGAAGTTAAAGCAAGATTTATCCCCAACCATGCAAAGAAATCATGAGCTTCATCTACATCCATCTCACCCCTATCTGCTGTAATTTTTTCCACACAACCATACTGATAAAATATATCTTTTAAGAGAAAAGTACACATTGCATTTGTTGTCTTAGTATGTAGAGCTCTCCCTTCCACTTGATTAGTCGAGTCTTCATGAGCAAGTACAAGATATCTCACTTGCCAAAGACCTATAGGCATCATGACTAAATCCACCACCTACTTAAAATGAAGAGACAAGGAATATGTGGGCTGCAATCCATCTCGATGTTTCACAGATGAATACATTTGACATGTCGTACATGTCTCCACAAAGTGAGAAACATCCTTATACATACTTTTCTACCAATATCTTTCCTTGATCTTTGCAAAAGTACCCCAAACACCTCTATGGTCAGCCCATAAGCTTTCATGAAATTCTTGCATAACATTTACTTGTGAAGCTCTATCACCCAAAACTTGCAATGGCATACCCTGTTTCTTTTTAGCATGTTTCCATAAGTATCCATCTTTTAAGAAAACCCCATAGGCTTTCCTCTTGATCTTCTTAAACTCCTCATTTGACCATTCATCTCTCTTCGTTAATGTATTGACAATCGGTCTCAATGACTACACGAGCACCCATAAAATACTCTTTATCATGTTTAAGGGCTGTCACAATTCCCCATAATTCTCTTTTTACCTATGGATACCTTCTCTATCATTCAGTCAATGCTTTAGTACCAAAGAAAATTGCATATCTTTTCCCTTCCTCATCATCTTGCCATGTGAATAATTATTATTGGGCTTGCATCAACAATAATAATGATAGGCTTTCCATGTGAATAGTTAGCCTTTGCCAATGGAGGAGCATATTTTAAGAGTTGCTTCAATTTCTTCATTGGTTTTTTATGCTTCCTTGCCCAATGAAATCACTGACCTTTCCTCAGAAGCTGATGTAAAGCATCAACTACATGTGCAAAGTGAGAAATCCATATCAAATAGAATACACATGCACCTAAGTATCTATGCACCTCTAATACATTCGTGCATACATCTTGCATTCTATCAATCTCATATATTTTTGCTGGTGATGGTCTTCGCCCATAGGGCCCACACATATGCCCAACAATCAAAACCTCCTCAACTCCAAAGATAGACTTTTGTCTAGAAAGAGTTAAATGCACCTCTTTTAGACGCATCAAAATCCTCTCACAATCCACAATATGATTTGCAATAAACTGTTTGCATCCATGAGCATCCATTTCTTCATTCTTTTCATCCACTGCACACCCTTTGATTGGAAGATCAGTGCATTGTCAATTGTGGTATAAAATCCCTAAGTATTCTATTCATTGCATTTGTCATATGTGCCACTTAGTTTGTTGAACCCTGTAGGAGAATACACATCCGTATTAACCCCAAGGGAGTCTTCATGGTTGTGATATCCCTGCTTTCAACTGCAAGACGAAACTCATCATATCTCGAGTAAATATCACCCAAAGAATAGATGGCTCTGTCTGCAAAATCCTCTACAAATTAATCAACCACAGGACCTGCAGCCACATTTCTTATGGTCACTTTATTGACCGGTTGCATATCTTGAAAAAATCTCAAAGCCCCATTCTTTTTGGGCACAATAAGCTAACGATTTGAGTATGGGGCTGAAGAGTGCTCCAAGATCTTCATGTAAATCTTTTCATTTAGCAATTCCATTAACTTTGGATCCACACAACCTATTTCAGTTGGCTTAAATGCAAATGCCTTTCCATGCCTAGCCAACATCTACATAAAACAGTCTCTTTTAGCAAGAAAAAGAAACCCTTTTGCACCAGCTTTCAATTCTTGTAATGTTTCATATGTAAATGGATGACCTATATCTTTAGGATCCCACAAGCTTGGATGCCTTAACACTTTTTCATACAAGCCCTCACTTTCTAGTGGAAGTGGCAAAGCAATTGGTTTCACCTTTTTGTCAACTATCTTATACTTTGTCTCCACAAGTGCTTGAGCCCAATGTAATCCTTCTTACTGAGCAAACAATGCTACAGCATCATACATGTCCAAAGAACATACCGACAACACTCTGTTTTCAACCTCATTTTTTGCATGTATAGTTGCTGAAATTTCAGCCATAGTGTCATTAATATTCAGCCCATAAAAGATGCCTAAAATGCATTCATTTTCAGCTAATAATCCCAATGCTCTCAGTTCCTTAGTAGCCCGTTTCATAGATATGTATTCAGCCTTGCACATAGCTTCCGTAGGCTAAAACCAACATGAACTATTTGTTGCAAACTGAGAAAAACCAATAGTAAATACATACTTCATTCCATCAAGAGGTAAGCACATTCTCTAAGCATCACTATTGTAGCCCTGCATTACAACAGTGCTTAATGAAAATCTAGGTCTTTGAATTCCCTTGCATTTGGAGCCAAAGGAGACTCTCGAAGTGTATCCCGATTTCTAGGATGATTAACACATACAGTAAGAAATTGGACTACTTTCCTCCCATCCTTGATTCTGACTTTTGTATAAGCAAAACCATTATCAAGCACCTTTGTTTCCATACGCACTCCTATAAAATAAGGTTGTCCCAAAATCACCGCATATGAGGAACTATCTTGCACAAAGAAGTGTTGCTCTTCTTGTACATCACCAATCGTCGCTTTTACATTAGGACATGCAGCATAGAGCTCTCCCGAAGAATTATTTGCAGCCCTTATATGCCAGCCATGATTACTGTCCATAGGCCATGCACCATTTTCATACAATCTATGCTCAATGATGTTAATCTCAGACCCATGGTCAAGTAAAGCAACACAAGCAATTTCACATTCCCCTATTTTCATTCATGTTTCAATGGTAGCCCTAACCCAATGATAGACTAAAAGTAGAAGCATCATGTACAGTCACATAAGCATTTCAGACAACCAAGTCTTTCAACAACTTCTGCATACCTCCCTTTCCAAAATTCAAAGCAAGAGGCAATCCCATTTCTTGTGCATGGATCTTACTATCTTTCCAAAATATGAGTTGGCATGCCAATTCCTCCTGTTAGGCATCATAATCATTTCTCTCATGTTGCAAACTATCACACCACATGCATCTTTTTCTTGGCTTAAGGGTTGTTTCTCCCTTTCCTCTTGTCCTTTTTCATCCAATTTTGCAACCTTCAACTGAAGATCCCACATACCTTTGACCAATTCATCTAATACATCTTCCCTAACAGTGGGAACAATAACAAGTACAGCCATAGGGTTAGCCACAGAAGTGGGTGGTTTACTGGATACATCAATTGTTTTGCCCGTAACAATGGGCAAGCTAGAGACATGCAATCTTTCTCTTCTTCTATGTTTTTTCACAAGTGCAGTAACAACTTCCTTGACATGTCTCCACTCTGTTTTAAGATATGTCTCTGTAGTCTAATCCTCTAGCAAATCATCAAGTTTCTCTTGAAGCTCAGGATCTACTGCTTGTTGAAACAATTCAATTTTCTGACTTGCAAGAGTTTGCTATTTTGCAAGATCCAACTACTCAAATCGACTTTCAAATTCTCTTATTAACAATTCTGTAGCCACAAGACCCTTATTGGGTTGTAAAACCCACTCCTAAAAAGTCTTGTGCGTAATTAAATTTGTATCTTGAATGAAAAATTGTTTCCTATGCGTCTTCTTGAAAGTACCCAGTCAGCATCATGCATGTAAAATTCAATAATTCGTGCTTTTAGTTCATGTACAGTGATCCAAACAAAATACTGGCTCCATGCAAGTTGAGCCACTCCAAAGAATTCCATCTTTTGAGCATAGGTATGTATATATGCAGATACATCCTTGACATTGAACAACTTCATCTCATGCTCAACTGGTTGCAGAGCATTCATCACAATAGTCACTATTTGAGCAGAATCATGCATTACGTGCTGTTGTTGTTGAACCTGCATAAGCATGTTCATATTCTATACTAGCTTCTGCAAAACATAACTAGAAATTGTGCTTGAAGGATCTCCCATCTTGTCTTTCCTTTTGACGACCTTTCACATCCGGTTCACCAATGTCGGAGGGGTTTTAGTTGAAAGGTCGTATCAACTAAGGATCAGAGATAGAAGGAAGTAGAGATATGAGATAGAAGAGAAGGAAACGAATAGACAAGAGGTAAACACAATAAAGACAAAGCACAATGGATTAATGTTAAGCCAATTAGCTACATCCCCAAGGGCTTAATGGAGGACATCATGGTAGAAAGATTCGCAAAGTCAAATATGAATGAATTGTGGCTTGAGGCTGTCACAAAATCCACCATGAGTATTAGTAAAGTTTGATTATTCTATTATATTTGAGAATTTGTCACACCAATGAGGACTCCAAAATGAAAAATATACAAGTATTCCAAAATGCAATTTTATGTCTAGAATGTGAGATAAGCCTCTAATATACACAAAGGATAGATTACTCTTAACACATAATTCCTTCCTCAAATATGATGCAACTCTTTAACAAACACAATTTAAGAACAAATCATTTGAATGCAATAAGATTATTAAATTTTTGTTGTAAATGGAAATAGTAGTCTCTTACACAACACAACTACAAGCATCACCATTTAAATCCTTTTCTAGAGTGTGATTCAAGTCTCAACACTCCTAACAATAATATTTTTATTACCTAGATGTACTATTGGAGTGTGAGTGCACATCTCAAATAGCAAATATTAGGTATTTTATATGCTTGTATTGTGAGTTAGTGTGAGAACCTCTAATGCAACACAAGTATACAATACCACAAAGTTTAAATCCATTCTTAGAATGTGATGCAAGCCTTTAATAGACATAAAAATGGATGTTTTATAGCTTAGACTTACTATTGGAATGCAAGTGCAAGTCTTGAGTACTAGCAATAGCAAGTCCAAGCAAATTGTATTTTTGTATTATGAAAGAAAGTGCAAGCCTCAAATACAACATAACACAAATGAATAATCCTAATATCCTATTTCTAGAGTGTGAGATATACCTCTAATCCACATATATACAAAGGGAGACTAAAATTCTAAAAATACTTTTAAGGTATGAGGGAGACCCTAACACAACAAAAGTATTTAAAATAGAAAATTATATATAAATAATATTTTAAAATTAAAATAAAATGATCCCTAAAAATCTACTTATGGACTACTATTAGTTGTGTTGGAGGCAAAGAAGAAAGGGCAAAAACTAGTAAAAGACTTTCAAAATGATTAAAATGTTCTGAAACCTTCATCAACACAATATTAGTGAGTTTGGGAATCTCCCAATTCCCATTTTTTGAATACTAAAAAGATGGCACCCGGATAACATGCCCATATGTTTCTCGAAACCATATGATGTGACCTATCATTGGAAAAAGCACTTGAAAAATGGAATCTATTGAGCTATAGAGTGCTCGATTTGGAGTTATAGTGTTCAGGTTATGACAAATCCAAAGATTTGACCATGTGTCCCAAACTTAAGGGAAATTCCCATATTCTCCAATATGGTGTTCATCTATGTACTTAAATTTTTGTACATAAGCTTTACAATCAAAAGCTTTCGATCACCACTCCAATGAGAGATGATAATGATGATGGTAGTCTTTGTTGAGATGTAGAGAGAAAAGATATGTTAAGACTTGAGAGGGAGAGAAGAGACACACCATGTACACTCCCAAAGACTATTTCATATTGATCACAATCTACATATTTATAGGTGAGAGCTAGTCTAGATAGGGGGTGAGCTTGTTATATTTAGACTTGTTATGTTGAACGTAGTCTTTAGCAAGACTAATAATCACATCGAAGTGGTGTGCTAGAGAGAGGAGGAATGGCCAATATTTGATAGAACTTGTTGAAGTCATAATGACTCTCGAGCCACTAAAGATGTAGCTACGTATTCAGCCATTGTAGTGGAAACAACAACCCAACGTTGTTTCTTGCTAGTCCAAGAAACAAAGAAACCATTGATAAAGAAACAATTTCTAGTTGTAGAACGCATAGATAAGTGAGAGCTTGCCCAATTTACATCTGTATAACTCAAAAATTGAAGTGAACATTTGGAATCAAAGTTTTGGTGGTGCCAATAAAATAACCCAAAATCTTTAGTGCCTTTCAAATACTTCAAAACTCATTTAGCTATAGTCCAATGTTTAAGGCATGGAGAATTAAAATGTTGTTTGATGCAGTAAGTGAGAGTTTTTGGTAGAGCTCACAAGACAAGGAGTACTAGTAGGATGTCTAAAATCCAAACCAAACTTTTGAATAATATCTTCAATGAACTTTGTTTGACGCAGTAATAAAACACCCTTTTCTTGATAGCATTGAATCTGAATACAAAGACTTAAGTGTATGTCTCCAAGATCCACCATGTCAAATGCAGAATATAAAACCTTCATTACTTGTTAAAGAAAGTTGAGATTGTTAGAAACAAGTATGGTATCATCCACATATAGAGCAAGAGTAACAAACCTATCATTGTAGTGCTTGACATGTAAGTTAGGATCTGAAGAACAAGATATAAAACCTTTTTTTGTAAGGAAGAGATCAATCTTTTGATATAAAGCTCATGAAGATTGTTTGAGACCATAGAGTGCTCGATGAAGTTTGCAAGCAACATTTTCCTTATGTTTGACTACAAATCCCTCGAGTTCCTCCATATGTATCTCTTTCTTTAATTCCCCATTAAGAAAATCAGTTTTCACATCCATTTGATGAACCTCCAAATCAAACTCAACAACAAAAACTAACAAGACTTGAATACTAGTAAAAGGAACAATAGGTGAGAAAATTTCTTGATAATCAACTCCTGCGATTTGTGAAAAACATTTGGAAACTAGCCTTGCTTCGATTTTTTCAAATGTTCCATCTACTTTTGTTTTAGTCTTATAAACCCACTTGCATTTAATAGCAGTACGTCTAGGTGGTAACTCAGTTAGAATCCATGTACCTTTAGAGAGAAGAGATTAATTTTTAGTTTCCATAGCCTCCTGCCATTGTTCCTTTTGTGGGGATGACATGGAATCACTATAGGAGACAAGGTCTTCACAAATATTGAGAGCATTCTCAAGAATATCAACATCAAAACATAATAGGTACCATGTAAATGTTCAATTGGAAGATCAATGTAAACATTAATGCCATGGTCATCATCATCAACAATAATAGGTATAGGATGTGAATCCTAATTTGAAGAGTCAATATTATCTCATGAAGAAGGTTCACCATCATATAGAAAATGAAAAGTAGTGAGTAATTAATTTTTTTCATGAATGTCCTCAAATGACCACGTCCTCCTAGCATCCTCCTAAGACCATGTGTTGCCCATAAGTTGCTCATTGAAAATAGCATTACGACTTGTGCTTACATGCTTGGAGGATGGATCATTAAACTTGTATCCCTTAGAAAAATGTGAATATCTAATGAAAATAACTTTCAAACTAGGATGATCAAATTTTCTATGAGTCTCTTTGGGTACATCAATATAAGAAACACATATAAAGGTTCAAAAATATGAAACAAAAGGAGTTTTTCCTATCCAAGTATCAATCAACATTTTACAAGGAGCAGTCCTAGAAAGATGATTTTGCAGAAATACTGCTACTAAGAGTGCTTTAGCCTAGAAATATCAAGATAAGCCAGAATGAATGAGCATACATCACATGGCATTGAGGATAGTCATGTTTTTACATTCAACAATACCATTCTATTGAGGAGAGTAGGGAACCGTATATTCATGATGAACACCCTGATTATTATAATAATCATCAAAATATTTTGAAATGTATTCTCCATCATTATCAGTGCAAAGTTTCTTGATGTGACAACCAATATGAAGTTCGACCACTTTTTGATCTTGCTTCAAATATAATAAAGCTTCTGATTTGTATCGCAAGATAGAAAAAATGGTGTATCTTGAAAAGTCATGAAATATCGATCTTGAGATTTTGATGGAGAAAAAGATCCACGAATATTAGTGCGAATAAGATCAATAAAATATCTGGAATGAGTTTGGGTGGAAATGAGAAAGGGTTTGTGAAAATGCTTTCTAAGTGTACAATATTTACAAATACCCATGTGAGGATGAGCTTTGAATTCCATACCTTAAACAAGGTCACACCGATAAAGATTGACAAGCTTACAAAAATTAGAATGATCAAAGCGATGATGCTATAATTTACTGTTAAGATCACTAGGACACTCTATTACGATCTGAATCAAAACGCCTCTTTAAACATAGATGAGTTGGATGATAAGGAGAATAATCACTAGATAAACATGGTTGTTTGTTTGTTATACCATTTTCTTCATCATATTATTTTTCCTAGCAATCATCTGTAGTGTGATCATTTCTACTGCAATAAGAACAGCATATGTTAGGAAACTTGAGACGAGAGAAGTCACCACTATGACGACTCCTACATGTAAAGCATGGAAAGGAATGCCTTTGAGCAAGTAAAGCTTGGTTGATTTGTTCTAACTATGTCCTCTTGTGAAATCATAGCTATTTCTTGATTTGTGTGTTGTCATTCATGTCATTGTGAATATTCAATCAAAGATATACAAGCTTGATCAAAATTGATCCCATCTTTGTTACATAATATGGTAACAATATTATCATAAGTAGGATCCTTTACAGTGTCAAGAAGCTATGTCACTAATTGCTTACGTGGAATGGCATCACTAGCAGAGCCAGTAAGATAATTGATAATGTTCTTAATAATTTGATATGTGTTGCCATAGAAGCTCCGATGTCATATTGTAACTCAGTGAGATGACTACGAACATAAAGTATCTCTATAATAGTTTTCTTCTCAAAATTTGTAATCAAATACTCCCATATAGCTTGTGAGTTAAAAGATTACATACATCAAGCATAAGAGATTCTTGAAGAGTAGAAAGAATATACCGACAAGCTACTTTATCGCCTCTGACTCACTCGTTATAAATAGTTTGCCATTCTTCAAAGTTAGCTCCTTCAGTTACAAGGGTATTATCATGAGCCTCATCAATTGGTTGAGGCAGACATTCATAATTACCGAGAACAATATCATGCAAGACATTGCCTTCAAGGATTAGTAGCATGTTTACTTTCCATCCAAGGAATCCTTGTCCTTAAAAGTGAGAGATAGAACGTTGTCCAGAAGGAAATCTGTAGACCATTATAGAATTTGACATATCTAGCTGAGAGAATAAGTACAATATGAGATCATAGAATTTGCACACCATAGACAAAATGATGACAAAAGTACAGCACAACAAGTCGTGCATAGAAGCTATGCTATAAAGAAAGGCGTTTAGTTCAAAAGCATACTCCAAAAGAAAGAGACCCAAGATAGATGAAATGTGGGCAAGAATAAAGCAACCTAGAATAGACAAAACATATGCGAGAATAAACCAACCCAACATAGATGACAAAACATTATCCCTTTACTTTTTGGCCAAGAATAGATGATGATCTTGCAAATTTTGGTAGAAACTCAAGAGTGAGTAATCATGACAAGACATGTGTCGTAGAAGTCTGCAAGGAAAGCTATTGTTTTGTTTGTTTTCCTGTTTCGAGTCCAATTTACTTGAACTGATATAACTTTTGACAAAGAACTTCAAATTGAATAGGGATTTGCTAGAAGAAAGCTTGTGAGTCCTACACATCAAAAAAACTATTTTTCTTGGAAAAGACATTCCTTTAAGAGTTTCCTAAATAGAAATTTTTGGGGTGTCCAAGCAAGACATATCTACAATTCAATATATATGCAATCTAAATGATGATCGAGTGAACTTCTTCTATGCTTAAATTGCATAACATAAGATGCTCATAACATACACAATACATCAAATTTAGCATGAAAAGAACATGAATCAAGAATTTGAGAGATACTACATAGATATACTTCCTGATTGTCTTCTTCAAGGAAATGGTTGTAGTTGAATGTGATAGCTTTGATACCATGCTGAGATGTAGAGAGAGAAGATATATAGAGATGCGAGAGGGAGAGAAGAGACACACTATTATGTAGACTTCCAAAGACTATTTCATATTGATCACAATCTACATATAGATAGGTGAGACTTAGTCTAGATAAGGTGAGCTATATATAGCTCCAACAATCTTTTGTCTGAGTTTTGATGGTACTATGCCTGTGTCATGAGTTACAAGACTTTTATGCTCTTTAATAAATTTTGCGCCTTGAAATGATGGTAATGGAAATTAGTAGCGGAATAACCCTTAAAATACACAAGTTAGTGGAGCCACGGAAACATTGCTTTGTCTTTTATAATGAGCCCCCGTTGATATGTGAATGGGAGTCGTTGTTACAGATTTAAATAAAATGCTTAATGATAAGGCTTTAATGGACCTAATCCACATGAATGATGATAATTTTCATGCTCTCACAATAGTTTAAAATGGCAATTTGGACTAATTGAATTAATTGTAAACTAGATTAGAAGGTTGTGCTCAAGCTATGAGGGCATCTCACATCATATTATGAGTTGAAAATCGATACTTAACAATACATGGACTCATTAGGACTACATTGACATAGATTGTAGCATGAGGCAACTAAGGTGGGAACTCCAAGAGCTTTATAGAAGGAGCGATTAAGCTTGGTAACAATGGAGGATGGAGAGGACACAACTATGCTAGACATGACCATACTATTGTATACCTTGGTATGTGGTTTCTTATTTTTCTTCTCCTTTCACAATGAGAGGAAGGATGGCCCTTGCCACTATTCTTCTTTTCCTTCTCATTTGAAGTAACTATAATAGTCATATTCTCTCCATTTAAGAACTACATGAGTAGATGGGTTGCCTTCTTCTCTAGCTTTTCTTCTAAACCATGGATAGAGTTCTCATACTATAGGGTTTGGTTAAGAAGAGTGATATATATGTGTGTGTGTGTGTGTGTGTGTGTGTGTGTGTGTGTGTGTGTGTGTGTGTGTGTGTGTGTGTACACACATATCATGTATATGCATGTGTGTGTGTGTGTGTGTGCATAAAGTATTACAATGGAAAAGGAATAAAGCTACTTTAGAAGACCAACTCATGAAGGTCTTTGAAGACCATACCATGCTAAAAGTGAGCCTATCAAGCCCTTGAGAATTGGAGACCATTGATTTTTTCCCTTACTTTGAAGAAGATATGAGCTTGAGTGTGTTGTTATAGAGTGGTTTTCCAAACTTGTACCCTCTCTTATGGGTAGTTAAATAAATATTTTACTAACTTGTTCTCAAAGCACAAAGAAGATGAGCAAGATGTTGATGTTGCAACCTCGAGAAGAACACTGTTGAGCTATTTTGTATGACAAAATGAGGTTGTTTTGCATCTTAAAATTGTATAATAAAGGGATAAATTATTGAGGAACTTCGTGAGCCTTCCATGATGATTATGTGATGCAAATTTTCCATGGTACCATGAGACTCATATAAGCTGAGAATTTATGTATTAATCTTGCATTGTGTAAAATGGGTTTCTTTGCGAGTTCATGTGTTGTTGGCATTTGGCTTTGTGGAAGAGGTGCTTAGAGTGGTGCTACTTATCTTGTATATGGCTGTGTAGGGGTTACCTCTTTTTTGGTATCTGTAAAGTCTTGCTAGGGCTTTTGTGAGTGCTTGTGGGCTCTTGGCCTACAAGAAATTGTTATCATTTGATGTTGCTTTGGGTGGTCTTGTGGAGCTCAATTTCAAGTTGTCTATCTCAACTCAATAGAATTCGTTTTGCTCGCTTGTGTGCCTATTATTTAGTTTTATAATCAACTTTTTGTTTAGTTCAATGATATAATATGATTGGCTTTTGGTGAGGTCAAAACTCTTACTTATGGAGGTAAGATATTTGGCCTATGGGCTCATGGATAATTGTGATTAGCTATTGCAAGAAGCTGTGATGAAGCTTGCCATATTTCTTGTGATCTTTTTATTATCTTTTGGAGTTTTCTAATCCCTAAGGGTGTCTCCCCTACATGCGATGAACCTATTGTATACCAAGATTTTTTTTATCATTCTAGTAAGGATATATATCATATGCTTGTGTCCTACATAATAACCCTTGAAGACTGATGTAAATGATATCCTTAAAGATAAGAAAGATTGATTGTGTTCGGTTGTCTTGCCTTGTGAGAGTCACTTTAAACATTGAATCTCATGATATCTCATCCCCTGTTACTAGATTTCAAGGGTAATGCCATTTTTGTATCTTGATTGGTTGGGTGGGTGATTAGGCAAAGTTAGCAGTTGTAAGTGTGGTATTGGTACCCTTTTCCCATTATGCTACTATCTTATATGCATGATTTTTATCTTAAAATATTAAAAGAGGGATGGAGATAAGTGACAAAACAACAATAGCAAGAGTCCAATAGTAAATCAGTAATGAGCACTAATGAGCACTCTATTTATGAAGATGAGGTGCCTTTATAAAGACATTACAACTAGTGGTTTTGGCAGGTGCTTTTAGTATCTCCAATCACACCTAAGTAGTTTCCATAGTTAAATGGAGTAGGTGAAAAGTGAGCTCCTATCTACACTTGTTATAGAGAGATTCTCCCTTTATTCATGCATAAAAGTATAGAATAGAACATACTTGTTCTTAATAGCTATCGCCCTTCTACAATCCCCTCAATACATATCATGAGTTTGGATTTAACCCCCCCCTCTTAAACTAATGATGTAGACAACTTTATGCATGACCATCTTTTGCAATAGCTCGGTTACCACATTACTTGCAAGGGACATGTGTGTCTCAGAGATGTAAATGGTTCACTAGACTTGCAATTTTAGATAAGTTAATTTCAGCCAAGGCCTATATATATAAAGTTACAAGGTGTCTATATTTATGAATTGCGAGAATTACAAAAGAGAGTCCATGCTTTCTCAAGTAGTCCTTCATATGTTGAAATATCAAAAGAAGCCTTCTTTCTCTCTTTTTTTTAAAATTCATGGAAAGGCGTTTGTGGTGGACCCTAACTTTGGCATACCATAGGAAAGCTCAAAGCTCTATTGTGGGGGTTGGTTTAGTGAATCAACAAACTAAACACCCCAAAAACGTAACCACTTCTTGGTTGTTAGTAACTAACTCATGTATTTAAGCATGGATTGTTTAGAAAAGGAAGGGAGGGAAACATGAGAGTTGAAGCTCTATTTGATGTATCTTTTTCCAATAATTGATATTTGTCAATATAATGTGTGTTGTAGAGCTTTTTGGATAGGAATTTTATACATAGTTATTGGTGGAGAGAGCAAGCATCACTCATCATGTTTGGTAATCTGAGAGATGAAATTATGATTTCTAGCCTAGATTCTTTGTTGCAATCTTACAATGTAGCATTGCAACAACTATCTAAACCAGCAAATTTCTACTAATCAAGCCATTTTATCTTTGTTATCCAATCAAGCTACCTCTTCCTCTTCCTCTTCCTCCTCCTCCTCCTCCTCCTCCTCCTCCTCCTCCTCCTCCTCCTTCTTCTTCTTCTGCAACCCAATATAGGAAGGTTCACCAATTCTACAAGCTATAGACATATTATCTTAGTTAAATCCCTTCAAAAGTGTTGCAGATTATCATCAATGGTGGCAAGAAGGAGAAACGTTCAATGAGGTGCAAATGGTTTTGGAAGGAATTGCATCCACATGGTATATTCAACAACTTGACGATGTAAAAAATAATTGGAATTCTTTCAAGATAGCTTTAGTACCAGATTTTGCTCATGACAATGCATCAAAAAGTGCTCCCCAACAGCTTTAATGAGTGTGAACAAAAGGAGCATGAAACAATTTCTCAGTTTGCTATGCATTTGAAGGAAACTGTGATGAGATTTTATATTAAAATGATAGAGGACATGAAGTTATTTTTTTAATGGCCTAGACTAACACATGATCATTGTAGAGGGTTAAGTTCAAGGTCTTGAGACTTTTGCATATGATATTTAGATTGCTCAAGGAATTGAAGGAAATCTTCTCAATGAAGAAGGAAGAAGATATTTTCAACAAGAAACAAAAAGGGCAAGGAATATATTTAGTGAGCAATCCATAGGGTTTGGTCGTTTGAGTATCGCCTTTTAGCATAGCCAAGATGGTAGCTAGGTCAACAGGTGTCGTCATCCAAGTGTCCATCTCTACCCTCACTGCACTAGTTCTATTCCCTAGGAAAATCAACCCATTGCCCCAGTCCTCTATGACACGTGCATTCCTCATCCAAGGTCGGCCTAATAGTATGTCGTAATCCACTCCCTTCATGACAATGAAGTTTACCGAAAATTGCACATCGGCAGTCTTTACCGGCCAATTCTTTAAGACCCCAAATGTTCTTACCCTCATTCCGTTTGCTAATGTGACATTAAATCTAGCAGTCTCTATAGGAGGGTTTCCCCATGCCTCTAGGACTGCATGGTTTAGCACACTAACACTGGCACCTGTGTCTACAATTCCTTTTCGAGTCATGTCTCCTAAGGCTAGGATGGGAAAAACTGCGTGCATTTCAGTGCCTTCCCAAAAAGCATTGATGTGCAAAGACTTAGGATTTAAGTGTAGAGTTAGACTTGGGATCCATGTAACTGCATCATGATCTTGCGGATCAGCACCCGCAAGTCCTGTGTGACCCTCGATCAAGTCTTTTAACTCCTGCCACAAGAAATGATTTTGCCTAAGCAGATCCTCCAAGCTTAGAGTTACTAGAGTGGACAACAAGGTTGTGAGGAGGTTACTGGACCCTTGTCTTCCTCTAAGGCTAGCAGTTCTAGGCCATGCGTTCTGTCTGCCCTGGTAAATTCCCCCCCGGCCTTGCTACTGAGTCGCTCCCAGTGGTGCAGGTATACTCACAGCTTGTGGTTTTGAGGGTGAGACTGGTGTGCTCACACTAGAGAAGTCGTCCATAGGATCTTCCAATATGGATTCAGCATCCTCGAGGTGCTTTTGGGCATCCTTGACCCACTCCTTGACCTTGGCTATAGCCTCGAGTTGTCGTTTGGGGTGGGGGTATTCCCCTACCTTGGCACTCCCTAGCTCAGCTGTCTTGGGAGCCGAGGTCTCTGTCTCTGCGTCTGTGACCTTCTTTCCTGTTACTAGCGTAGTCGTTTCCTCGGTTTTAAGGGTTATCTTTGCATCGGTTCTCTTTTTCCGTCTCCTCCGACTTTTCTTCCCCATTAAGGTTGCATCAAGGTTACTTGCCCCTGGCAAGGAGATGCCTGCTTGTTTCGTTTTTGATGAAATGTGGCCTGGGTGGCCGCAAGTCCAGCATGTGACTAGATCCTGGCTGGGCCCTCCAAGGCCTCTGCCTCTTCCTCTTCCTAAAGCCATCATCGGCACTGGCCGATAGTCCATTAGGACTGGGTTGCCCTCCTCGTCATAGGATATGTACGGATTGACACATGTCTCTTCCTCGGTAGGCTCCTCCACAAAGTGAATAGGAATCACTAAATGGGTGAGTTACAAAAGGCCCTGGTGGCTTGGGTATACATGTTGGGTTCATCTCCAGCCTAGGCATGGCAGGTCTTGAGTCAGTCGGGTGCTAGAAGAGCTAACTGGGCTCCCCTACCAAAGAAATTAGGTGGCCTATTACCTAAGTATGGAGGATTGTACTGCTGCGTGTATGGGAATCTCCTCAGCATTCTGCAATGCACTGCATCATGCCCAAATCTACCACAATTTGAGCACGGCCGAGATCTAGGATCTTGGCACTCAACTGGGAGGTGATTGCCGCCGCAGTATACACATTGTACATGCGATCTCACAGGCTTCCTCACGAGCTCTTGCAATCGTGCAATCTCCATTCTCATCTCTGGCATCCCTTGGTTGTGATCTACACTCTTTCCCTTATCCTGCACGCTAGCAGTTGCTTTTTCCCCCAAAGTGGTTGATCTCTTAGGGTCCCTCTGGCTTGCACTATCTCGGTTGGTAGTCCTCATGCTACGTTCCCTGAGTTGATCATCTACGCGTATTGCCTCCTCGAAGACTCGAGCTAGCACATCTCGTTGTAAGGTGGAGCTACTGGCCAAAGCCTTGTAGAGCTCCTCACTCCGAATCCCGTCATGAACACTGTAGACACTGCCCTCTCGGTAGGTCACTCATTGGCAGGGATTCTCTTGTAGAGGCTACGCACCTGAGTGACGTAATCCCTAACATCTTCCTTCTCCCTTTGACTAATATTCATCAACCTAACGATGAGGTTATCCGAATACCCTGCCTCCGAAAACCTCTTGATGAAGAGGCCCTTAAGGTGAGCAAAGTTTGTATGTTCTGCGTCATCCAGACTATAATACCAGGTCCTCCCCTTGTCGCCTAAGCACAGGCCGAAGGCTTGAGCTCGCTGCACAGGGTCAGTAAGACCGTTCGCCTCACATACTTGCTCGAAATGCTCCATGAAGCTGTACGGGTCACTGCTAGGTTCGTATCGAGCTAGTTGTTTTGCTACTATGGGGATTCTAGCCTGCCCTTTAGCCCCTTGCGTGACTCCCAGTCCTGACAGTAGCGTGGTGGCTACTAAATTGCATAAAAAAACCAGGGTATTTCAGCCCACTGACACCCCAAAACAACCCTCAAACAAGTGGTCTCAACTGTAGATATAACTGTCAATACATAAGCTATGTGTTTGCTTCAGCTAAAGCTTATGTAACCTCACTGCCAGGGTACATACATGCAGTCTCAAAACTGTAAACTGTGAGCAACCAGCAGCAATTTCAAGTCCAAAACTGAGTGGTAATCATGTCATACATGTTCCAAAATCTCCTTGGTAGCTGCTAGTACATTTGGCAGTCAAGACATGATCATAAGGGCACAGAACAGTGCATAACCAGCACATACAAGTGTCAACAAATTCAGTTTCAGGTTGCAGTCAACCAAAATTCAGCATATCAAGCTCCAAGCAGCTCCAAAATGTCTTTTGACCATGTCATACATTTACTTTGTAGTGGCAAGTTCAATACATGAGCATCTGAGTAGGCATAGACAACCTGTCTTCATTGACCAATGGCATAAACCTCATGAGCTGTTTGTAATTAACCAGGACAGTGTAACTGTATTTATTTCAGCTTCAAAATTCGGTTTTCAATGATGCTCATTGCTTGCTTCAATTCTCCATGCATTCAGCATGTATAGGCCAGTTCATATAGATGATGGAACCCCCAAGATGACCTGTATTGCTTCAGTAATGCACAATACTTGTCATTGACTGTGTATGTCAGTTTTCAGCCTGTCATTGATTTTCAGTACTGAGTATTCTGAGTAAAATATCTCAGCTCCAAGACATTTGATCCAATGTATACATGCTTTGACACATTCTTGTGCTCCAAAGATGCCTTCTGAGTGTAGTACAAGGCTCTTGTGTGTCAGTAATGACTGAATGCATGCTGTCCATTCATGTTTACAGCAGTTCGGAAATGATTACAGGTCTGTGTCTGTCACTTCAGCTCATAACAGAGCTCCCACACAAGCATTTACTCCTTGCACACTTCAAATACCTTCAATAGTGAGCATACATGCTCTATGAACCTTGTCCAGGTGCCCCACTGAAGATTGACAGGTTGCTGTCCACTCAGATCAGCAGGCGCAGATTTTCAGACCAGGGGGCACAGAATTTCAAGCACAGGTTGCTATCCACTCAGATCAGCAGGCGCAGATTTTCAGACACAGGTTGCTGATTTTCAGGAGGCAGTCCATGCTGATTTTCAGGAGGCAGTCCACGCTGATTTTCAGGAGGCAGTCCACGCTGATTCCTTCCTTTGACTATGGCTTCATTTGCAAGTGTCCAGCTTCTTCCTCATTCCTTACTTCCATCTCCTTTGCACTGCAAGTTGTCATGCCCATTCTCCCACAGCCTCATGGATGAGGCTCTGATACCATGTTCAAAGAGTAGAGAGAGAGAAAGGGAAAGACTCCATATCCATGAGCCTTCAGGCTCTCAAGCTCATTCCTTCATTTCCACACACTAAACTAAAAAGCACACACACACTACAAGATAAAGTGACCTAGTGTAAATGTAGACTAGACTGACTAACTCTAGTCAGATCACTGACTGACTACTAACCCGACTTATTTAATGTAGTCACATGTAGACAGCTGTACACACTAGCTGTCATAGATGTCGGTCATAGATGAAGACACACTGATGGTGAGTTTGATTTCTAACACAGGAAACATGTGACCAACAACCTGAAATGAATGTTGGACTACCCAAGCTTATGAATATGCTGGGAAATGACTTGACTAGTGATGAAACAAATAAATATTCAACCATTTTTCAGAAATATGTGAAACTATTTGCTACAAAATATCACCAACTGAGGGGTACTAACAACATTGTGCACCATATCAAATTGAAAGAAGGTTATAAACGAGTGGTTTAAAAACTTAGGAGACTTGGTACAATTTAGGAAAAGGTACTTAAAGCTGAAATTGAAAAGTTACTTGATGCGGGATTTTTCTATCCTATTGATGATGCAGAGTGGGTGTCTCATGTTTTAATCAGGCCAAAGAAGAATGGAAAGTGGAGAGTATGTGTTGATTTCAAGCCTCTTAATTCAACGACTAAGAGGGACTACTATCTTCTTTCGTTTCAGGATGAGATCTTGGATCAAATGGTTGGTCATGTATTTTACAGTGTATGCAATGGATACTCTAGATATTTCTAGATTAGAATAGTAGAAGAATATTAGTAGAAAACAATATTCATTACCCCATGGGGATGCTTTTGTTATAGAGTAATGCCGTTATTGGTTTGATGAATGCATATGCTAGCTTTTCAAGATTGGTTAACTGGATATTTTCCCCTTTCATCAAAAAATCTTTGCGGGTGTTTATGGATGACTTTTGTGTGTACAGCTCGAGGGCATTACACTCTCAAAAACTTAATGAAGTTTTCTGTAGGCTTGATGAGGATGGCGGTCAGGTGAACCCTGGTAAATGTAAAATACTAAGAACTAGAGTGATACTCTTGGATCATGAAGTGTTTGCTAATGGTATTTCACCTGAGCCTAGTAAAGTTGAGGCTTTACTTCTTATGGATTCTCTAAAAACTATAAAAGAAATGATGAGCTTTGTTCAAAAGTTGAGGTATCTATCAAGATCATTCCATATGCTGGCCAAGTATGTGTATCCTTTACAGAAAGCAACTCAAAGGGATCCTTTAGTTTGGACGCAAGTTGAAGAGATTGCATTCTTGCATATTAAAGAAAAGTTAAGCACTTTACCAGTTCTTATGCCTCCAAACTCGGATGAACCTTTCTTCATTAGCATCAGTGTTGGAAAAAATGCAGTGGAAGCCATTTTAATGCAGAAGGGAAAGGGGATGTCTTATATGAGGCCTATGTTTTATATAAGCAGATCCATTGGAGTGACTGAAAAAGCTTGAATGGAAGAAGAATTGTTGGTATGGGGGTTGGTATATGCAGTTAAAAGATAAAAATCAGACTTGATTCAAAAACCATTTATAGTACTTACTAATTCTCAGTTGCTTCCACAGGTTTTGCGATCTGCTGAAAATGCTCCGAGAGTTACTGAGTGACTACTGGCTCTACAAGAATTTGAATTTACATGTTTGAAGGAGGATACTATAAGAGCTAGCTTAGCTGATATTTTGACTTATAAAGAACATGTTGAAAGTGCAACTGTTATTAGACGGAAACTAATTTTTCATCTGCAAATTCATGACGAAATGAAGGATAAAGATGCTCTCTTGTTTTTTGATGATTGTTACATAAGAGTGCTGAAAAAGGAAAGACTAGGTTTTGTCATTATGGATGATAAAAATCGAGAAGTATTTTTTGGAAGTCAAGAAAGTAAAAGGATACAAAGTAACAATGAAGTTGAATATGTGAGTTTACATGCTAGCCTGAAACAGTGTATTTAGCTAGAATACATGAAGATAGTTGCAAAAGGAGGTGCTATATTGGTGGTCAAATAGGTTCAAAATTTTTGGAAAGCCAATAAAGATATTTTGAAGGATTGGCTGTTTAAGATTAGAGGCCTCATGAGGTAGCTGCAAAAATTTGAATTTTGGCATATTAGCAAGGAGAAGAACCGTAGAGCTCATGAATTGGCTAAAGATGCTCTTTCCCAGTATGTTGCTATCATGAGGGTGGATAATCCTAGATATGAGGGCAGGGAAAGCTGTCATGTGATTGAAGAGTTTCCAAAAAGTGGGGAGTGAAAGTCATTGGCTAATAAATATAGAAGGTATGCCATTGTCAGAAAGGCCAGGGCATATGTGCTCATAAATGATCAGTTGTACATGAAGGGGATTGATAATATACTAAGGTGCTAGATAGTTCCGAGGTTCCTGCTTTCTTATCTTCTTGTCATGAGAAATCATGTGGTGGTCATTTTTGTTTTGAGCTTACCAAAAGAAAAATTATGCTAGCAGGACTTACTTGGCCTAGTGTGAGCAGCACTGATGTTGCTCGTGTAAAAGTTATCATGCTTGCCAATTATATACAAAAAGGGTACTAATTCCACAATCTACTAAAGCCATTATTGCCTATGGACCATTTGAGAAGTAGAGTTTAGATTTTATTAGACCTTGACTTGTACAAAAATAGGAAAGTCTTACATCCTTACTACAGCTGACTATATGACCAAATGGCTTGAAGCTAAGGCTACAAGGAATTGCAAGAAAGATGACATAACTTAGTTCCTCATGTAGGACATATGCTGCAGATTTGGAATACCACTAGAAATAGTAACAGATCAAGGTCCTAGCTTCAAAAATAAGCTATTGAGAGAATTAACATGGAATTTAGACTTGAAACTCGGATTTGCTACTCCTTATTACCCTCAGTGCAATGGACTAGTGGAAGGATTGAATGGAATGTTACAAAAGATTCTCTTTAAGTTGGTCGAAGATCATCCTAAAGATTAGGACAATTATCTATATCAAGATTTGTGGGCTTATAGAACAATGCAGAACACAAGTACAAGATTCACCCCATTTCAGTTAGTATATGGTTAAGATGTTTTATTACCTATGAATGTCATGTTCCCCACGATGGAGTTTTTAAGAAAGCATCAATTAGATTAAATAGACTTGGGAGTTGACAAAGAATTGAACTTGCATACCCTATAGTTGGATAGGCAACAAGCTGTGGATTGTTATGAAAAATAGATTGTGAAGAGAAGGGAATGGTTCAATACATAGTTGAAGAAGAAGAATCTTGTAGAGGGAATGCTGGTTATGAGATATGACAATAGCTTCGACTCCACTTTACAAACCAAGTTTTGAGTTAGACGGGAAGGACCTTTCCTCATCAAGCAAAAGTTTGAAAATGGCACTTACTTGTTATAAGATTTAGATGGGGTTGTTCACAACAATAGAATCAATGGGTATCATCTAAAGAAATACATCTGTAGAATCTTGTAAATAAAGGGGATGTAAGTAATGTACATACTATACATAGAGTAGGTTGCTTTCAATTTATTATTTGGGGCAGATTCAATTTTTTGAAATTTGGTGTTAATCAAATGGTTGTAGATAATGGACAGTATATTTAAGGTGTGCTTTGACACCTACTAAAGGTCTCTGCTAAGTTTGGTATTGATTTGAGTAAGAATGTGAAAGTTATGGTCTCTAGAAGGTCGATGTTTGAAGCAGAGTGCATGCAAAAATTTAGGACTACAGGCTATGCCGAGCTATTTTTGGATAGCAGCTCAAAGAATTTGGCTCTGAGTTGTTCTAAAGATTCTAGATTAGAAAGAGAGCTACAACTTTACTTTTTGAAGCTTAGTGATCTAAGACCTAGTTAGAAAGTTATGAGCTATTCTGTGTAGTGCTCTATGAGACAAATTTTCACGAAAATGAGTTTTTATTTGTCAGATGTTTTCGAAGCTTTTAATAAAGGTTTGTTCACACTTTGTGTTCCAAACCAGGGGGTGACTAATCATATTGGGTGAAAATGAGTGGTCAGGGACATGATGCTATGTGGAGTCAAGTGATGTAACATATGCAAATATCATTTTTTTGTCTTTCTAACACCTAGCTGTAGCAAGAGTCGGGTTGATAGAGGGAAATTCCCAAGTGGTACCATGCATGTTCGACATGTGGTTGTGATAATTTTAGTTTTGAGACACACGTCTCATGCAAGAAGAGATATCCTCATACAGGGAATGTGTTCTTGCTTCCAATTTTGAGTGCCTGACTAAAATTTTACATGGCAATGGGCATGTTTGCCATCTAGTAACTAAGGGAAAGCAAGGGGCAGCTTGGTAAAATAGAGAAAAAAGGAAAAACATGAGGAGTTTTAAAAAAAAATAAAGAAAAGAGAGGGAGAAGGGTTCTACGAAGAAGAAGAAGAATCTTGCAATGTGAAGAGAAAGAATAAATTTGATGCTAAGAGGAAGAAGAAGAAGAACCAATTTTTAGAAGAAAGAGGCCATGCAACTAAAGTTATCGCAGTCATCGAGCATGATGGCAAGGTTGTTGAAGCCAATTGGCTAATGCGAGTTCTCAGTTTTCAGATGATGGTAATAAGAGTTTTCCTTTTGTTTTGTTTTCTTCTATTGCTACATGGGGAACAGAGTATGCACATTTGTCCTAATATATGGATATGAGTGAGAGACAACATAGGGCTATTCTTCATCATGTTGAGAGTGATGTATGTTAGCTATTTGCATCAAGCTTCCCATCACAAGAAAGAAGATTGAAAGTAAAGGATCTCTACATCTCAAACTGGGTAAGTGGCAGAGAATATGTATTATGGGTAGGTATTGAATGCACGGACTCGAGTTAGCGGAAATTCGAAAGGATTTGCAGCTAGAAAAATGATGAATTAGAGCTCATAATGTTAAGCTCCCGGAACTCTTCATCAATGCAAGATATGTTGAGATGTATCTGTTGGTATGCTCAAATGGTAATCTAAAATCAATGAAAATGTCCTCTCATTTGCAAGTTTGTACTTCTTGGAGTAGAGAAGTTATATGTTTGTTGTATCGCACAACAATGTATTTTTGCTGTGCTCTATGAGGCAACATGTGAATTCAGTAGCATATACACTACCAACTTGGTTTCCCATGAAATTCATCATGATTATCCATTGCTATATGAATGTAAACTTTGTTTTGATGCAGTAATGGAATGTCTACAATAGTGAAATGCTTGTAGTAGCTAAATTGGTATGAAAATTCATCGTATAAAGCTTTGGTTACCTATGTTTTTGGTTTATATTTATGTGTGCTCTGAGAAAAGAAGAATAGAAAGGATCTACAAATGATTTTGCACTGCTAGAGGAAACCATGCTTTGTGGGGTAGTTTTCGCATGAGGTTGCCATCCCTAAAAAATCAAAGTTATGTGAATCATAAAGCTTGTGTTGTCAAAGTCTCAGCCATGGTTGTTTTCACATCAAATTGTCTCTAAAAATGGTAAATTTTGAGCTTAAATGTTTAAACTTCTTAAGTTCTGAGTTGAAGTCCTAGTGAGGAGTGAGTGATCAAGAATATTTAATCATGTGTTTAGTAGTGATGTCTTGTGTGTTTTGTTGAGGGGAGATCCTCAGTCTTTATCCTATGGTGTTGTCTTGGGGGTTGTTAGAGGCCGAGTACCCAATTCACCTACCATAGATTGATGCCCCGACTCATGATCTTCGGTGTTGAAGATCTCTTGTTGATCTTATCAGTTGGGAAGTATAAGGTTTGGAACCCAACCGATACACAAACTCAAGCATGGCAACTTTTGGATATGAACCCTTCTTTGGTATTGAAAATGAGGATGCTAATAAGTTTATCAAGAGATTGGAGTGGATGGCTTACCCAGATTGAAGGGACAATGATGCAAATAAGCTTCGAATGATCAACATGCTACTTGAAGGTTTTACAAGATTATGGTGCAACTCACTAAATGAAGAGACAAGGGAAAATTAAAATGAAGTCAAAATGAGTTCCTTATAAGGTTTGCAGCTAAGCCAGCTCCTGAGAGTTTATGGAAATCTTTGGAAAGGATGTTTCAGGGAGAAAATGAGGAAGTTTCTAAATTTGTTGCGAGAATTGAAGCAAAATGGATAGAAATTGCACAAAGTATGGAGCAACCTTTGATGAAGTTCTTGAAAAAGGACAAGTTTGTTTCATTGCTCAGGCCTAAAATTAGAGAAAAGATTCTGATCAAAGACCCTGATACATATGAAGATGTAGTCAAAATAGCCAAAGAAAAGCAAAGGAAAATACAGTTGAGGTCAGATCAATTAAAAGATATTGTTATGCATGCATTTTTATAGCCTAATCAAGTTGACACTGTTGTGGGAAATGCAGGACAATAAGTTGTGAATCTTCATGGGGCATTTGAAAGAGCGGAGAATGGGAATCAAAAACTACATGAACAATTGGCAAATCTAAATTTGAATATGAGCCTATTGCAGGCAAGGCAGCCTCAAATGCAACCTAGATTTAGAGAACCTCCAAGAAATCGATGGGAAAACTTTGAATTCCCGATGATGACCTCGACGTTGATCTTTATGTTGATCTTTCAATTAATAATGAGCATGGTACCTACGATGTTTATGATGCTGATATTCTTAAGAATGCTCTCAATATTTGTGAAGACCCTTCCCCTTATACTAATGCCATGTCATCCCCACAAAAGGAACAATGGCAAGAGGCTATGGAAGCTGAGCATTAATTTTTTCTCTGTAAAGATACATGGGTTCTAATTGAGTTACCACCTAGACATGTACTGCTATTAGATGAAAGTGGATTCATGAGACTAAAACAAAAGTAGATGAAACATGTGAAAAATTAAAAGCAAGGCTAGTTGCCAAAAAAATTTCACAAATTGCAGGAGTTGATTATCAAGAAACTTTGTCACCTATTGTTCATATTACTAGTATTTGGGTCTTGTTAGTTTTTTCTATTGAGTTTGATTTGGAGGTTCATCAAATGGATGTGAGGACTGCTTTTCTTAATGGGGAATTAAATAAAGAGATATACATGCAGCAATTCGAGGGGTTTGTAGTTAAACATAAGGAAAGTCATACTTGCAGACTTCATCGGGCACTCTATGGACTCAAACAATCTTCACGAGCTTAGTGTCAAAAGATTGATCTCTTCCTTACGAAACAAGGTTTTATCTCTTTTTCTTCATATCCTAGCTTATATGTCAAGCACTACAATGATAGGTTTCTTATTCTTGCTCTATATGTGGATGATACCATAATTGTTTCTAACAATCTCAACTTCCTTCAATAAGTAAATAAGGTTTTATCTTCTACATTTGACATGGTGAATCTTGGAGACATGTAGTCATGTCTTGGTATTCAGATTCAACACTATCAAGAAAAGGGTGTTTTATTATTGCATCAAACAAAGTTCATTAAAGATATTATTCAGAAGTTTGGTATGGATTTTGCACATCCTACTAGTACTCGTCTTGTGAGCTCTGCTAAAAACTTACTTTCTGTAGCACCAGAAAACATCTTAGTTCTCCATGCCTTAAACATTGGACTACAGTTAAATGAGTTTTGAAGTATTTCAAAGGAACTAAATATTTTGGGTTGGTTTATCCGTGCTAACAAAACTCTAATTTTGTTCGTTCACTTCAACTTTTGGGTTATACAGATACAGATTGGGCAAGCTCTCACTTATCTAGGCATTCTACAAGTTGAAATTGTTTCTTTATGATTGGTTGTCTTGTTTCTTAGACTAGCAAGAAACAACATTGTGTTATTGTTTCAACTACAATGACTGAATAGATAGCTACATCTTTAGCGACTTGAGAGCCACATAAAAGAGAATGTGACCATGTCAGCTCATCTAAGCCACTTTATAAGAGCTTGGTTTTGTAGGGCATTGATTTCAAAGAGGATGTCACTCTGTTGTTCTTGCTTGGAACTCTTAATGAGTCTTGGGATGTATTGCACATTGTCGTATGTGTTTCTACCACTACTCTAAAGCTATCTGATGTTGAGAGCTCTCTTCTGCAAGAAAAGATAAACGTAAGAATTTGGATGTCTCATGTGTGTCTCATGCTTTGACCGTTAAGAGGATGAAATGATGGAAATGCAAAGAATGACTGTGGTAATGGCCATGGAGGAGACTCGCATAAATGATCCAAGTCTCGTGGAAAGTCACATAGCAAATCCCATGGCAGGAATGCCAATTTGACATGTCATCATTGTGGAAAGAAAGGCCACAATGTCATGAATTGTGCAATGAAAGGCGCAGAGAGAAGGGGAAGGAGAAAGTGAAGGATAAGTCTTCTGATCACAGCATAGTACCTACTACTAAGTCTAGTAAGATTGAAGAGATCAATATTATGTAGCTCGAGGATTTTGATTGGGATTATGTCCTTGCAGCAACTTCATCTAGTGCTTCACAGATGACAAAGATACACTCTATGTATGCACAGTGTTGCTCTTAGACTCAGGTGCATTCTTTCATGTGACACCTTGCCGAGAGTGGTTCCATTCATACCATTCTATTTCGAGTCCGATGCACTTGGATGATGACAGGTCTCTTGAGATTGTTGGCATTGGTGATGGGCTGCAGCTTCCTTCTAGCATCAGTTTTGTTATGCATGTTGTATGTCATGTACCTACCTACATTGACATGCAGTCTCATGTCCGTTAGACAACTTGATGGCGTAGGATATCATGTATCCTTTGGAGACTCTGGATGGAAGATTACTTGTGGTAGGCTTGTGCTTGCGAGAGAGGTGCTAAGGCTAGTAGCCTCTACCCCTTAGTTGTTTTTGGATCTACAGTATCTACAGTTGATCATGCTTTGTCTTTGGGGTCTTTACCTCATGTATCTCTTTGGCATGCCCGTTTGGGACACGTCTGTTAAGGGAATGAAAATGCTTTCTGGTTTGTAGTACTTACCACCCCTTGACTATTCTCATTTTGATTCTTGTGATCATTGTCGTTATGGCAGGCAGACTAGATCTACGCATAAGAAGTATGGTATGTCACGCATTAGTGAGCCCTTAGCTTTGGTTCATTCTAATGTCTATGGGTGGTGGGAAGTATTTTGTTACTTTCATAGATGATTTTTCACGTAAGGTATGGGCTTATCCCATAAAGTAGAAGTTTGATATCTTGGCAGTTTTTCAGAGATGGCTTGCTTTGGCAGAAAACTAGTTTGGGTATAAGCAAAAATGCCTTAGGACAGATAATGGGGATGAATATATATCATGTGATTTTGAGCAGTTATGTGATGAGAGGGGTATTAAGTGTCAGTTTACCACCCCTTATACTCCTCCGTAGAATGGTATGACTAAGCGAATGAATAGGACCATCTAGGAAAGGGTTCACAATATACTTAGCCATGCAGGCCTATACCAACACTTTTGGGCTGAGGCAGTTACGATTGTCGTATATATCATTAATAGATCACCCTATAATGGCATAGATTTTCAGGTTGTAGAGGAGGTATGGACAGGAAAGCCTACCTCTTATGCACATTTACGTGTCTTTTGATCCGAGACATTTTGCCATGTGCCCAAGGATAAGCGTAACAAGCTAGATCCTAAGAGTGTTAAATGCATCTACCTTGGTTATGGAGATGTAGGAGAGATGGGTTATCATCTATGGGATCCAGAGGCATGGAAAGTCATGCGTAGCCATGATGTAGTCTTCCATAAAGACAAGATGCATAGGCAGCCTAAGAGACTCGTGGAGATACGTAGGGTTATATTTCAAGAGGAGCCATGTGCTCCCATATAGCCAACTGGACAGCCTACGACAGTAGCACATGCTCATGGCCAGGGTGTTGGACAAAATGTTGGGTAGGTAGTAGAGCTTGCAGTGCGGTGTTCTACTATAGATGGATGCCCACCTGACAAATTTGAGCCCTTCATACACTATGTTTTGGTTACAAATGCAAAAGAGCCTCTCAACTATGATCAAGCTATGTTCAAGGGTGATAGTCACTCTTGGGAGAGGGCTATGCAGTCTCTGATAGACTCCTTACATTAGAATATGACTTGGGATTTGGTTTCCTTACCTGCTGGCAAGAAGGCTCTGCCATGCAAATGGGTGTACAAGCTGAAAAGTACCCTTGGATACCCCAAGCCGGCATACAAGGCTAGATTAGTAGTAAAGGGTTTTAAGCAGGAGCATGGTGTTGACTTTGATGATGTCTTCTCTCCTATGGTTAAGATGACCACCTTACGCTTAGTCTTTGTAATGAAGGAAACCTAGGAGAGAGAAGGAGAGAAGGGAGAGACTATAGAGAGGAGAGAGAAAGAGGAAGAAGGTGAGATAAGAAGAGAGAGAAAAACTAGCAGAAGAGAGAGAAACACAGGAAAAGAGAGAGAGAGAGGAGGGAAGCCATGAAAGCTAGGAGGAAGGAGAAAAGAGAGACTTGATTATTGATAACCCATCCCTAATTGGGTCTCTCAACACCTTATATACCCTATCAGTATAACTGGGTATTCCAATGCTAACCCGTGTCCTACCCATCTATCCCCACTCTTTTACATTCCATCCCGACCCCGAAGGTTTTTTCCCTCAAAAACAAAAAGAGAACTTATGGCTCACAGTGAAAAAGGGGGGGGGTGCACAGTACTACTCTCCTCAACATTACAAAGGAGGATATAGGAGAATCTCATGTGGAATTGGGGCATAGAATTGTGTATATGATGTAAATGACATGTGCAAGTTGATAGCATATGAGTTTGGCCTCCAATTCTTGAGAATTAGGGGCTGACAAACAGTGGACAGCATGCTGTCCAGAATAGGCCTGCTAGAGAAAACTGGTCATAACTTCCTATGGGCATCTCTGATTGAGGCATCTGACATGTCAAAATGAAGCTCGTTGAGGGTACTTTCAGCCTAGGTAGGTCATGCAAGGGTGCACTTAATGCAGGCCCAAACCGTTCGAAAATAGATAGCTGTCTACTGCAAAATAGGCCCAAATTGAGTGGTCTTTAGCCAAGGTTTCCGCTTCAAGGTGAGGGGACTACACCGAGGGAGTGTTGATGTAGATAGAGATTTCTTTCAATCCCCAGGATCAAATGGATAACCTGCATGGTAAGCATCACTAGCATACAAGTCATCCATGCAAGCATGGGTCTCTACACTACCATCGGGGTCAAATGGAAAGTGGTTATCCTTTCCATGCATTGGGTTACCATCCACAAGTAAAGCTAGAATGATCAGTACCACTAGCTGTTGCATTGAGTCTTCCATAAGCATCATATGATTAAGCTCGATCTGTGCTTGGATGCTGTCAATAACAAATGGGGTTGCATAAGCTGAGAAGTGTACTGCATCAACCCTTATATGTGACATGTGTATAGACTGAAGGGTCTCCTAGAAGGACATGTTTTCTTGATCTGTAATATGAGCATGATCTTTAAGATCTACATGATATTCTTTCTTGAATGAAAGTTCATCTTGCTTTGGACCCACATCGAAATGGTCTTTAGCAAGATATATCCTATCCTTGGCATAATGCTATTCGAATACAAATAGGAGTTTTGCATTCTGTGCTCTACATTTGTCTTGATGATCACAAGATATCGGCTTAGCACATCGATAGCATAAGCCCGCAACATGCAGTCCCGTATCATATCACTAGTAAGGTGTCTAATGCGTTTAGCCTTAGATAGCAATCTACACACATGCTCATCGCCATTGGTCAGCTCAGTAATAGTTCTAACATGCTACTCATAGTCATCTTGCTGCTCATGTACAACAAATGGCTGCCCATGACCATAATTCTCATACTGTCCATATGAAGGGTCATGCCAATGTGGCTGCTACTCATAATGATACTCATGCTACTGTCCACACATATGCTCATCACCATTGGTCAGCTCAATAATAGTGTTGACATACTACTCATAGTCATCTTGCTGCTCATCTACAACAGATGCTCATCACCATTGGTTAGCTTAGTAATAGTTCTGACACGCTGCTCATAGTCATCTTGCTGCTCATGTACAACAGATGGCTACACATGACCATAATGCTCATGTTGTCCATATGGAGGGTCATACCAATGTGGCTGCTACGCATAATGATACTCATGTTGTTCATATTGCATATGGTAATAATATCCCTGCTGCTCATTTACATCTATTTGCTGTTGACTATTACCAAAACTTTGGCCATATTGATGCCCATAAACATGCTGCTTCCCAAGATTTCATGATGATTGTCCAACATGACTACAATGGTGTCCTTGCATCCTAGGCTGACCATAAATATGATGAGTAGCAAGTCCATGAGCATAGCTATCGGCATGATGCTGGTCATAATCACTGACTTGCTGCTCCTGCATTGCATAAGAATCTCCATATGCATGCTACTGACCAATGCTATATGAGCTACCATATACATGTCCATGATCATGACTTGCATAAGAACTATGTTGTTGCATAAAGGAGTGCTTGTAAGCGTAATCATGCTATCCATAATGGCCATAATCATGCTACCCGTGATAGCCATACTGTTGATCAAATCCATTGGAGTATGATCCACCCTCATGAAAAGGTACATAGCCTAGGTGTTGCCCAAAGTCGTATTGTACAATACTTTGGTTATCAAAATTGCCCATATGTGATTTAGCTTAGCACCGATAACTGAGCTATATTGTTTGCCATATCAGAGCATCAAAAGATCCCTAGTGTTATTACTGAAAATCAGATCTGCACACTACTGTTTGCTATTGTATGCTGCTCACTCTATACAACACACTGTTCACTGTGTGTTAAAAGTTAATCAAACTTATCATCCAATGCTTTCCCTGGTTTTGATAGAAGGAATTCTACATGAAATTCTACATGTTATGTTCCTTTGTCTATTTTGTGTAAAAGTCCCTTCGAACTATGCTTTCCAACACCAAGAATTTGCCCAAAATCTTGTTAATCATTTGCACAGGACTGGCTTGATTTCTTGGCATAAGAACTTTACTTATCTGCAGAGTTCTGAGGGAATTGAAATTTCATGTACTTATGAACATCTACACATTCATGTTGTTCTTCCAGTTCAAACTTTTCAATAGTGTCATCACTGAACTCATCATGGTTGGAAGTGGCTTGAACAATAGTCTCTCTATTGTCTTTTGAAGACTCAGGCCACAATCCACAATAGTATGAGGAATTTCCTTCCTTCAAGTAGGATTACCTCCTATCTTTTGGAGATTATCTATGAGCTGAGCTACATAATGCATGCATTACTAGAAAGTCCAGTGCCCAGTTGGCGACTTCTTTAGTTGAGCTTTGAAGCTCCATCATTCAATGTTGTAAAGCACATTGGAATCTGCTGTAGGATTTGTATTTTCTTGGGGCACCTCGAGAGAACTTCTATCTTATGTGTCTTTGCTCCAGCTCTGTCATTCAGCCAACTACTACTACTTTCTATTGGACAAAGGAAAAGTTCCAAGTGCAGTGGTAGAGGATCTCCTCTTGACATCGGCCTTCACATTTTCTGATCCTAATGTACGATCAAACTCATTCAGTGAATTGCATTACATCACTTCTTGGCTAATTCTGTCACATCGTAGGAAGGCAGAGCTAAAGTCAGGTGTACATCCTTCCATCTTTATCATCTCCAACCTTCTCTCAACTCAGCATCATATTTGCAAAACTACGGATAGGATTTCATCTCTTGTATTCACATGAAAACTTTCAGTTTTTGATGTGAGCCGAAGTGCATTCTGCGTGCTCCATTTCTGCACCAGACATTTCCTTCCTAATCCTAGCTACCTCATGTTAACCCCAACACGAAGAAAGCAAAAGGAAATAAAAAAGACGCAGGGCAAAGGTGGAAAAAAGGTAGCCGATTGAAGAAAGAATAGGAGAAAAGGACAAAAGCACAAGGGCAACCTTAAAAGTCCAAGGCAAATACAAAAGGGGAAATGCACATTTTAAAATAAAAAGGCGCACCCTGAAATCGTGTAAAAGAGCGCCGGGCCCTCACCCGTGCAATTTGTAAAAGTAGACGGGCGGTGGAAAGGAATCTAGGAAGATAGAAGGACAATGGGAAAAAGGGCCTAGGCTATGGCCGGCCATGTTAAAAAGGAGAAAAGGGGATGACCGCCCAAAAGGGATTCAGGGTTTTGTATATAAAGTGGAAAAGTGAAGGAAAAGCTCATTCTTGTGTGTGGCCAAAAGTAGCTCTCCTCTTCTTCTTCTTCTTCTTGTTCTTGCTTGCTTGAGCTTGTGCTTGAGGGAGGGAGTGTGAGAGTATGAGGGAGTGAGTGTGTGAGGGTGAGGGACCTAGGAGGAGAAGCTCTCCATCTTCTCCTCCCTTCTTCTCTTCTCTTCTCTTCTCTTGTCTTGCTCGCGGCAATGGAGCTTGAAGCGTGGAGCTTGAGGATGGAGCTTGCTTGAAGCTTGCACTTGGATCGTGGAGCTACCAGAGTGTGTGGGAGAGGAGGTAACTTGAATGGCATGGAGGTAAGCTCACTACACCCGTAGATATGGATGGCGCGTCGGCAAAATGCAAGGGCTTTCACTCAACCGCCAAGACCGATGGGCCGCTTATTGTTTCAAGTGTTCCAAGCCGAGCACTAATAGCTACCTCTCACATAGCCGATGCGCCATCCATATCTACGGGTGTAGTGAGCTTACCTCCATGCCGTTTGAGTTACCTCCTCTCCCGCGCACTCCGGTAGCTCCACGATCCAAGTGTAAGCTTCAAGCAAGCTCCATCCTCAAGCTCCACGATCCAAGCTCCATTGCCGCGAGCAAGACAAGAGAAGAGAAGAGAAGAGAAGAAGAGAGGAGAAGATGGAGAGCTTCTCCTCCTCGGTCCCTCACCCTCACACACTCACTCCCTCACACTCACACTCCCTCCCTCAAGCACAAGCTCAAGCAAGCAAGAACAAGAAGAAGAAGAAGAAGAAGAAGAGGAGAGCTACTTTTGGCCACACACAAGAATGAGCTTTTCATTCACTTTTCCACTTTATATACAAAACCCTAAATCCCTTTTGGGCGGTCATCCCCTTTTTTACATGGCCGGCCATAGCCTAGGCCCTTTTTCCCATTGTCCTTCTATCTTCCTAAATTCCTTTCCACCGCCCGTCTACTTTTACAAATTGCACGGGTGAGGGCCCGACGCTCTTTTACACGATTTGAGGGTGCACCTTTTTATTTTAAAATGCACCTTTCCCCTTTTGTATTTGCCTTGGACTTTTAAGGTTGCCCTTGTGTTTTGTCTTTTTCTCCTATTCTTTCTTCAGTCGGCTACCTTTTTTCCACCTTTGCCCTGGGTCTTTTTTATTTCCTTTTTCTTTCTTCGTGTTCGGGTTAACATTACCCCCCTCCTAGACGAGTGTCAGTCCCATGGCACTCACCGTCGTTGGTAGCAGGCTATAGCATGCACCGAAGACGTGGGTGACAAGGACGCCTGTGGTTTCCGTGGAGGAGTGTTGGTGGTAGTGTGGGAGAAGGTCCTGGGGGCCTGTTGGTGGCCAAGGTGGTTGGTGGAAGGTTGTTGGAGTTCGTGGTAGGGCTAGTCTGTGTTGGGGATTGCATTGATGGCCGGCAGAAGTGTTGGTTTGTTGGGGATTTTGCACATGACGATTCTTTGTGGGCTTGTCGGATGGTGAGGGATAAGCATTTAGAGTTGCGTGTTGATGAAGAGCGAATGACACTTTTGTTGGAGCCTTCAACACCTGCAATTGAAAACCTCTCATGTGGTCTCTCCCGAAGGGTAATGCTAGTCTTCGTTATTGTGCACAAGACATATTTTGATTAGTTTGGGAGACAGGTCGAACTCTAAGCAAGCCTAGAGTATTGTCCTGCACTTGAGGACCCAAACTGTGGATTTACTTCGGTGCAGATAGTATGTGAGTGCTTGTGCATACTTAGATATTACGTAGTTAGAAGACTGCGGGTTAGTTTCTCATAACAATGCATGGATGAAGCAAAGTTGTCCATGTGGAGAAGAAATATACGTGAAGGTAATGAGACATCCTTTGCATTGTAACGCACGACGTAGTAGAATTGAATACAAGGACACCACACTCTCAGGAGCTGGAAACTGTTGGACTTGCTTGATGAGTACGGTGTACTTTTCGTGGCAAATCGTGTGGTGCTTATCACCACTGATTGCAATGGTACTCCGGCAGAGTGCAAGAGAGAATTGTGCAAGTGGGTCAGGGTGATAGGTCGAACCATAGGCGAGGCAAGCTCCCCAGGTATGTCCTACCCTTGATGTGCCCTGAACAATTGTGGGTGATGGTAAAGGGCTAGGGGACTACGGACAAAGCTAGTCGACCAAGGTCACTAGACATACCTAGTTTGAGGACCCCTAGGTGCTGTGCTGTGATTGTGGGTGCTTTTTTTTTTTTTGGACTTGCCTGAGTACAACCATTACAATATGTTGAGGCTATCAGCCTTTCAATGGGTTGGACAATGTCAAGCTTTGAAGGCACAGAAAATGGATAGTACAATGATGATTGCGCCCTAGCCTCGTTGTTAGAGAAGTAGTTGGCAAAAGGGGGAGATACACTTGAGATATTGCAAACCTCCTTGCAACATATGTGATGTTGGCATGATTGAGGTAACGACCGCTGTGAGCCAACTATAGAGCTTGACCCAGCAAGGGAGAGTGGCCCATGTGATGTGGGTGGTTGGCAAGGGTGATTCGTGCTTTCGGCAGCATGGCTTTGCCGCGGCTCCTTGTGGGGTCGATGGTCTTGCAGTGATCGGGCATTGAACACTTCTGCGCAAAGACCTGTCTCATCCTGTATCCACTTGTCACTTTATGAGAGTACATGCATGGTATATGCCGCAACTATAATAAACCAGTGTAATGCAAGGAGACATCACTTATTGGAATTCTATGGTGTTGACTTAGACATTTATCACCTGTGCTTGATTAGCTTTTTCTTTTGCTAAGGACGTGAAATATATTAACGCAGATATGAAAAGTTCGTACAATTCGGAAACATGTCAACATTTAACCTTTTAAAGACAAAAAGTTATGGCTAGGTAGCATTTGATAAGCCCTTTATACAGCATGGGGCTACTCTATTTGTACGAGTCGGGGCGAGTCTGGGTGGCCGGGTGATTGGGGCTCTACTGGTGTGGAGCTCCTGTGGGGTGGGGTAGGGAACACGTCGGCCGGGACATGAATGGTGTAGTCCCGGCCCGCTACCGTCTCCAGAATGTCTTTAAACAATTCGTTAAATTCTTCTCTTTCCCGAGCTGCCCTTGAGCATCTGGGGCCCGAGCGTAAGCTGGGGGTTCATGCCACTAGTGTTGCTACCTATTGCGCATTTTGAGTCTCAACTTTCTTGACTCGAGGATTCTTCGGCCTTCGCCCTGGACAGTGGCGCTTAGGGCCTCGCTTCTTGGCATACCTCTTGATGGTGGGCACATAGCGCTCTGATGGAGGGGCGCATGCCACATGCTATCGTCTTTTGCGAAGAGCGTCTTTGCATGCCAGATCTCCATGATTCTCCATGCGTTCTGCCAAAAAAGGAAGCCTGCAAGATGCAATCCAAGGGTTAGACCTGGATATAGGATACAACTGTTTGCATGGAAGGGATTTTAGTGCAGTTATGAAGCGCATATGACAAGAAGGGGAGGGGTGAGGCATGCGGTGTTTGTTGTAGAGGAGTGGCCCCCATGCTGATGTTTGCGTTGCCTCCTTTCATTAGCAGATATTAGTTTATGCTAAGTCGCGTGGAATGGTTGTCGTGGAGTGGGATAGGGCACATCCTCGAAAGGATAGACCAAAAAGGGAAGCACGTGTATTGAAATGGACTACACCCTGTCTACACCATCAGAGTTGTTGGTCAAGGTTTCCTATGGCGGCAGTGTGGGTTGCATGCCCTTCACCTGGAGGTGGGGCTGGTCACATGGTTTTTGAATGTGTGATGAAAGGAGGACTTGGGGAGGTTAGTTTATCTGACCCCACTCTTCCCCCTGCACTTGACTATCATTGCTTGTGTGTGTTGACATTGTTTATACACGGTGACACAAAAAAAAATGTTTATTTATATACATATTCATGAATCCATGTCACTTCACAAGGATAAGAACCAAGTGTAGAACTCGGGGTTGCACCGGAGCGTGGCACACGCATCTAGTATTCGCAGCAGCTTACTTAATACTGATAGATATTTTGCCACGTAGAGTAGCATGGAACCTTGACCAAGTCTACTGGCAATATGTAACTCCTCCTCAGTGAGAACCTTATCAATCAAAGGGCCCTGTAGCCTAGTTCCAGCTAAGTCCGTATCCCGAATGTCAGTCAGCACTCGAAGGGAAGTTGGTGCCACATAGGTTGGGTCTCTTTGAGACCGCCATTTGGCCAATCGCTCTTCTAAGACCGTCATGATCTGAGCCCCTAGTTCGGCCATTACAACACGGCTTTCACACCAACGCTACTCAAATTGACTCTGGCCTGCTGACAGCCGCTTTAGTTGCTCTATGTCTACGAGATTTGGTCGGCAGAGCATTTCATTGAACGTGACGGTTAAGCGCAATTCGTCAGCCTCCTCGTCAGGGATGAGTCGCATGCGTTCATGTAGGAGCCTGTCGTAGTGCCCGTTAAGATGTTCTTGTTCTTCCCATGATAGAGGAAATGTCAAGTAATCTCCCGGTTGGTCTTTAGTTTCCAATCAATCTTCTTTACTCAAGAAAGATACTAAATTAGGATGATTATTCATCCTCTTGCAAAATAACTTGCGTAAGGACCTGCCGACCTCGTTGGGAGAATTTGGCCATTCGCTTGTGATCCAATCACAAGATCATATGACTCCACACTTGCCGCGCAAGTGTCGCATCGAACTATGAGACTTATTATACGCATTGAACGGAGTCACGAAACAATCTGTTCCTGATTACATTAGGTTGACGTCGTCAGTCCTAGAGTTCCAAGTTCCCTCTCGAAAGATTCTTAGGAACAAACCCTAGTTCACTTTCCAATTACATTTCACTATCCCTACATTCAGTGAATGTGGGCATCCATTTCAGTTCGTGAAAGATATCCTGATTTTGAGGAGTTGATTGCTCTTCTAATTTCTGAGGAGCAGAGAAATGGTGGTGCATCTTCTTCAGGAGGAACTTCCAAAGAAACTGTCTTCTACTCAAATGCTGGAAGAGGTAGAGGCAGAGGTAGAGGAGGCTGATTTGGAGGCCATGGTAGAAATCAGAATATGCAACAAACTCAAGAAAACCAGTCCTATGGAGGAGGACGTGGTAACTCTAGAGGCAGGGGGAGCCAAAGTGGTCGTGGTGTGGGGTCTTCTCCTACTAGTGGGTTCCTTAATGTTATTAGATATCCTGGTGTGTTCCTTGTTATTCGAAAGCAGCTGCGATCCTTATTCACACGTTGTGCTTAGTGCTTTCATGGTGCTTAGTGCAAAAACAGGCTTTTCTCTTTTCTTACTGTCCAGACTTAGTGGGGCACAAGAGTGAAGTGCCGATGCAGAAAGCATTTAATGCAAACTCCACCTTGTTTCAACCCACATTCCCAGCCTAATTTGAGTTCTCAACTTGGTTCTCGGCTATTCTACGATCTTTCTGTGGGTCTGTGCTGCGTTTTCTATTCTGCCCTAAGTTCGATTGGTCTTTGAGGGTCTAATGGTCAAACTGGGTCTTGGGGGTATTCAGGGTTGCGTCCTGGGGGTCAGGTTTGTGGCAGGGCCAACAAAAGATCCTTATCTTTTCCTTCTGGCAGGATGGTCCGATTCTGGGAATCCGACAGAGCTGGTCCGACTCTAGGAGTCGGATGGTCCGATTATTGCAATCAGACAGGTCTGATCCGACTCTAATAGTCGGATGGGGTTGGTTGATTCTGGACTCATCCGACCTTGGTGGTCTGATTTTGGGAATCGGACCAGGAGGGTGGTTCTATTTTCAAAGTGGTCTGATTTTGGACTGGTCCGAGTCCGGCTACGATGGTTCGACTATAATGGTCTGACTCTAGTGGGCAGTCTGAGTGCCACCTGGCACGTTCGATCGAGGTGTCTGATTCTGGAAATCAGACAGGGATGGTCCGACTCCCTCAGTCAGACTGTCTGATTCTGGGAATCAGATGGTCTGACCCCAGGACTCGGGTGGTCCGATTCTGGGAATCGGACCACTGCGAGTTGGTCCGACTACATCGGCAGCGGGCGCGATTCCGACGCGTTTGGATCCCTCTTAATGTCTACTACACACAATCACTACAGACTTCCCATATCTGATTAGAGCACTATTGAAAAACAGCAGACTCACCTGGAGCAGCACAAATCGATGGCACCCAAAATCGTGGTAGCGTTTCCTCTTCCTGTGAACCAGAAGCTCTCTCTCTCTCTCTCTCTCTCTCTCTCTCACAAGGCTAACCAAAGAAATGAGGTTTGTCCTGGCCTCCCAAGCCTCTTAAGGTCCTTTCCCAGCACTGCAAAATCTTACAACCAGTTCCCTTTCCCTGTTTCACCCAGAAACTTGAATCTAGTCCCCTGTTTCCCTGTTTTCAACAGCAGCCAAAACCTTCGTTTTCTCTTTTTTTACCCTAATCTAACCTTAATCTAGTGTAGCCAACATGCAAAACAGAATTATCCAATGCTTCCAACAAACCCAAATACTTACTTGTTTCACGGATTAAACCCTCCTAAATCTCCTAGTTATCTTGAGCACCGGTTCAGGCTGCAAACCCTACTTCTATGCACGATTTGATGCGCGCGGTGCTCAAGGCTCAATTCCGTCTGTCCCGAAAACAGAACCAAAATGGAGGGGAGCTTCAAGCTCTACCCCGAGACCTACGGACCACTTATTGCTCAAGTGTTTAAAACCGAGCGGCCATGGCTACCTCTCACATAGCCGACGCGCAATGCCTACCTTACGGGTGTAGTGAGCTTACCTTGCTGCTCGATCGAGTACCCTCCTGTTTCTTTCACACCGGTAGCTCCATGATCCTTGAGGCAAGCTCAAGCAACCTCAATCCCTCTCCCATGAGCTTCATCCTCCATAGCCACACGCGAGACAAGAGAAGAGAAGAGAGGAGGGGAAGATGAAGAGAGGAGATGGAGAGCTTCTTCTCCAAGATCCCTCACTCTCGCACAATCACTCCCTCACTCCCCCACACTCTCTCAATCCCTCTCTCAAGCACAAGCAAGAAGGCAAGAAACAAGAGAAGAAGAAGAAGAAGCTTTGGCCACACACAAGAATGAGCTTCCCATTCACTTTTTAACTTTATATACATGCCCTACTTTTCATGGGCGGTCATCCCTCTTTTTTACATGGCTGGCCATTAGCCTGGCCCATTTCTCATTTCCCACCGTTCTAGTCTATCCTATCCCCAACTAATGCATACAATTTGCACAGGAGTGAGCCTGGCGCTCTCTTACAAGGTTTTGGAAGCGTTTTCGCACTTAATGGTGCGGTTTTTACTCTTTTACTCTCCTTGGACGACTCTGACTTCTTGAGGATCGTGACGTGCGTTTAATTTTTTCCAGGGTCTAGTTGCCAGTTAAGGCGCCTTTTTCTTCTTTTCTTTTTTCCATTTCCCGCTCCTCTATGCTGCGATAAACAGGTTGAATTGTACAAGCAACAATATGTAAAGCTAGAAGAGGGTGCAAAAAGAATACAAGAACAAGATGAAATAAGGATGCATGAAGAGGATGGTGAAAGGATAGAGGAGGAATGATAGGATTTTACTCAGACTACACTACTTATTACTGAGGTTGAGATTAGCCATACCAAGGCCTATGCTAAGATTAATGAGGTTGTGATTAGCCATACAGTGGATGCCTTGAAAAGCATGAAGTTGATGAGATAGAAATTGCAAGTGTGTACTTTGTGAGTGCTTATGAGGAGGCCTATAATGCTCATGTATTACTTGATGTAGTGAATCAAAGAGAGATTGAAGAATTGATGCATGCAGATGGTAAGGAGGACACACTTGTAGTCCATGTGGAGGTTCAAGAGCTAGAGGATATGCATACAGAGAATGATGAATGTGATGCTACAGAGTTTGAGATGTTTCATATCCTTTAAGAGATGAAAGTATGATCTCTTCTTATGCCTTGACAGGAAATTCAAAGGTGCTTCAAGATATTGAATGTCTTGATGCTTTTAGTAACGCTTTTATTGATTTGGATGTGGAAAGTGAGAGTCGACAAGAGTAGCTTTTACTGCCATGGATTAAAAGAGAACAAGAATGTCCTTTGTACATGGGCATATTGCAAGCATGTATATGGAGGTCAAAATTCTCAAGTGTATGAAACCCACACAAGGCCTAAGGATTCACGAGGGGGTGCTTGGTGTGGTACTCTAGATGTAAAGATGTCTATTATTGAGATCTATTTTACATGCGGACATTTGCTTATGTGCATGTTTCGAGAGGAGTTGACTATATGGGTGTTTGACCCAAGTGTTTTAATAGGTTTCATATTCGAAGGATGTGAAAATTGGAACGGGGTGGATATCATGTGGATTATCATCCTCCTTGTGAAACCTCCGAATGCATCATATGTTGGGTCAACTACAAGATAATGGGAATAGTACACTAATTAGACTAGAAACATTTTGGTGCTAAATGATGAAGATAGACATTTAGATCTAAGTAATTCTTAGTAAAACCTTAGCTTTATAGGCTAAAGCCATTGCATCCTTTAGGAGGCTATTTTTGGGAACACAAAGAGAATTCATGCATGTAGGAGAAAAGAAAGGCAACTAGATGAAGTGGGTCCCATGCTACATGTTGGTATCCACCACCTCTTGGAAGAACATCGAGCAAGTGTAACCAAATGTGTTGGATATGTGAGCATGGTTGTTGTTATAAGTAAGCAATATCACAACAATGGAAACTTTCTTCTTAACTAAGAATATGAGTCTAGGCATGCCTTGAAAGCAGACGGGTATCTCTCCCTGTGCTGCAAGTCTAGATGCATGAGGTCACACAAAGATATGAACAATGGATATGAAAATATAAATAGCTCCCTCCAACGCTCATCATCCTCCCTTGTGTAGAAAAATAAGTGATTCCATCAATGGATGGAGGGCCATAGCTTAATGTATCATGGTGGGATGCCTTCATTTTACCTAATGGAAAATGGGGGCCGCCTTTGAACGAATTGGAGTCGATGCACACCAAAGAAAAGGAAGGAAAGTCCATATGTCTCAATCCATCAAATCATCCTCCCCTTCATGAACCAAAGTAGGTACTACAACCATGAACAAAGAGCTCTGAAGAGTCTCCCAAGTAGTCATCACTTGATAAATAGCTATTTGAATGAGGGGTGAAATCCACCATATTTGGGCTCTCATTTGCCTATGTCATGCCTCAACATCACCCAGCAAGAGGCTTGAGACCAATGGAGTCAATAACTGCTCATTTCCTACATGATTTGTATGTTGAAACAATAAAAAGGTGGGACTATCACTTGACTGATAGACAATTAATATTATGAATGTGATGAATCCAAGATTGGAATACATGATTGCAGTAAAGAATAATATAGTAATTTAAACCCTAGCATCTATGAGAAATGGGACCAAAATAAACAGCCATAGGATCTCTTTATAGTGGGAATTAAAAGTAGATTTCTAGGTAACCAAACTTGTTGCAGATCTTTGTGGTAGCCTAGAAAGAGTTTTGTGATTACAGGTATGTTGAGTTTCCTTTAGTGAGCATGGTGAGGTGGACTGCATAGAATCAACAATTGAAGGTACATCACATGCCCGACTAAACCATCTTTGGTGGTTGTGGAAAAATTAATATAAACTATATTGTATTTATGAGAACAAATATTACCTTTTATATGGAGCCTACTCCATGCTAGACACTCTAATGATTTGATGTTTGATTATTTTTTTCCTTGCAACGAGCACATGTATGGGGTGCAACAATGAAAATCTATGGGGCAATCATTGTAAACACATGGTGGGATTTTTTAGTGTAGGTTGCTACGGTGAATAGTAGGTTTTTCCTTGCCTTTTTTTTTCTGTTGCTCCACTCATACAAGTGGTGTGGTAATGCTAATTGCACATGCCTTGTTAATTGCTGTGATTGTAGTAGAGTGCAAAAATTTCAATGAAGAACAAGGTAGTAATTTAAAGCCTAGCATCTATTAGCAATGGGACCAAAATAAATAGTCACACAATCTCACCTTGATGGGGGTTGAAGCAAATGCATAGGTAACTGGACTTGTTGCAGATCTTTGGGCCAGCTTGATTGGAGTATAGATATATTGAGCTTCCTTTTAGCGAGTGCCCTGAGGTGGACTACATAGAATCAATGATTGAAGGTACATCACATGTTCTACATAGAATCAATGATTGAAGGTACATCACATGCCCTACTAAACCATCTTCACTAGTTGTGGAAAATTTTGCATTAGATGTACTATATTTATGAGAGCAAGTATTACCTTCTTTATGGAACCTACTCCATGATGCTAGCACTAAGATGATTTTATATTTGGTTTGTTTTCTCTTGCAACGATGTACAAGTATATGGTGGACCAATGCAGATCAATGGGGCAGTCTTTACAGACACATGACGATTGCTTAGTGTAGGTTGATGCATCAAGGAGTAGCAAGTTTTGCTTGGACTTTTTTCTTTGTTCCTCCACTGGTACAGGTGGTGTGGCAATGCTAATTACACAAGCCTTGTTAATTGCTATGATTTGAGCACAATGCATAAAGAGAGAGAGAGAGGTTGCAGCAGGCCATGCAACTGTCAGAGAGAAAGGCGCATGAAGGAGAGCATGAAGAACAGGGAGTATGCTAGAAGAAGATACGTTATGGCAACAATCATGGGAGGAAAGTGAAGACAGTTTTTGTTGAGATGACAAGCTCAACACATGCGGACATTGATGATGGACCGCCTGGTTAAATGGGTCCACATGTCTACACTTAGCACATTGGTGATCATTATGACTCTCACATGGCCACTAACTCATTACTTATTATATTTAGGTTGTTACACCTATTTACAGCTGGCATAGTTATAGCGCCAGTCGACTAGTGTAGTCGGTTATGCATTGTTTGACTTAGTAGGCCACTTTCCTTTATGTTGTATCTTATCTATACTTTGTGTACATTATAAAGGGTGTGGAAGAAGAAGAAGAAACCAGCAATAAAATGTTTTGGCCTCCATCTCTCTTCTTGTCTCTTGAGTGAGATTCTCCTTGTGCATTCTGTGTGTGTTCGGCACAGCATCTTGAGCAAGTCCTCCCACCACGCGATTCTTGACATGGTATCAGAGCTGCACCACTGAGAGAGGATGATTTTGAAGGCTGAATTGAAGGAGAATAAGCAAGCTTCGAGCAAGCAAGCCACGGGTAAGAAGCTCTCGCATGCTTCCACTCTTTCTCTTGGATAGTGCCTGTGGAGGCACCGGAAGTAGGGCAGAGCAAAAATCTCAGATTGTAGTGAGATTTGATGTGCACGAAGAGCATTGTGTATTCTGCAAATTAATCCCTTTAGGACTTATCCAGAGTTATTTTGGGCATTTAAGACCGTTTTAGGCCCCGTTTTAGAGCCGCAAGGTTGCAGACAACAGTTTTAGGGTACACTGTGATTTCGGCTGTTTTAACCGAAAGTGGGTGCGCAGGTTACAGATTGCGAATTTGTAATTCTTGAGGTGTTTGTAGGAAGAAAACATAAGGTCTATCTGCAAACACATTGCAGATTGCATGTATTGTTGAGCAGACAGTGAAAAAGGCTATCTGGTGTATTGCTGTGCACTACAGGTCGAGGGTTGCAGAAGATTTGCTTGCTATTTGGTATTAGTTTTGTGATAATGGCAGAGAACAGTGGAAGCCCCATCATTGAGAAGCTCGACAAGAACAACTACCCTTCATGGAAGGTCTGTGTCACAAACTTCCTTATTGGAAACGGCCTCTACGAGTTTATTTCATGTGAAGAAAAGGAGCCGGAGGTGAGTGATCCTCCAACTGCAGAAGAGACAAAGGCATGGAAGGAATGGAATGAAAAAGACAAGAAGGTCATGTATTGGCTGTCTGCATTAATTGACAATAATATGTTGGGACATATTAGAAATGCAGAGAATTCATATGTAGGTTGACCATACTTGAAAGTATGTTTTCTGTAAATACAAAGACACGAAAGATTCAACTCAAGCAAGAGTTGAATACATTGAAGAAAGGGAAGATTTCTATCAATGAGTATGCACTGAAGGTAAGGAGCATTGCAGATGCATTGGCAGCGATTGATGCAATGCCCAATGATGATGATTTGGTGTCGTCTACCTTGGGTGGACTTAACAATGAAAAGTCTTGGAAGTCTTTTGTAACTTCTGTATATGTCAGAAAGCCATTTCCATATTTCAATGAGTTGGTCTCCCTTATCACTGAAGAGATCAACATGCAGAGTGAGAAATCTAAAAGAAGTGGTGAACAGGTCCAAGTTTTCTACTCCAGTTCAGGAAGGGGACGCGGCAGGTTCTCTTCAAGAGGCCATGGTAAAGGACGTGGTAGTGACAACCAACAAAACAGATTGAATTAGCAATTTGGAGATATGCAGGTTTCAGGAGGTCGTGGTAACTTTAGAGGCAGGGGGAGCTTTAGAGGAAGAGGTGGATGGCAGAACAGAGGTTCTAACAACTCTGGTATTCTGTGTCACTACTGTGGAAAAACAGGTCATATTGCAACCCAATGTTATGCTAAGAAAGATGATATTCACAGTGGTAAGTTGCAGCAAGAAAACTATGCATCGTCCTCATGATAGAATGAAGACAAAAATGAACCTATGTTTGTTATGCAGCATATGCTGAATGCTGTTACAGGAAAGGGAACACATGATGATGTTTGGTATGCTGATTCAGGTGCATCCAATCATATGACCAGCCATGCAGAATGGTTTGGAGAGATGCAAGATTTGCAAAATGCAGGTTATGTACAGACGGGTGATGATTCATGCCATCTAATTTCACACATTGGAAAAGTTCCCTTGTCCTTGCATGATGGTAAGACAAAGATTCTTTCAGATGTATTACATGTGCCATCTATTACAAAGAACTTAGTGTCAGTCGGTCAAATGGTAGAGCAAGGGTTGCAAGTCAAATTTAATGCAAAGGGCTACTTTGTAGAAGACTTCAATGACAAGTGCACGTTGGTAGTAAAGGGAAGTAGAGTTGGACGTATGTTTACTCTGGATGCTGGAATTCCTACTATGAATGCTGCTATGTATGCTAAAGGAAAAGGTGTTGTTGCAGATATTGAAATTTGGCACAAATGCATTGGACATGCAAATGTACAAAGGCTGAAATTAATGCAGTCCAAAGGGTTGGTTATAGGTTTGCCTACATTTAGAGTTGCAGAATTTCATAAGGTATGCGAAGCATGTCAGTTTGGTAAGCAGGAAAGACAACCCTTTTCACATGATAGAGATGTAAGCAAAAATATCCTTGATGTTATGCATACAGACATTTGGAGGCCTACACAAAATGTATCTCTTGGAGGCAGTTCATACTTTGTCACATTCATTGATGATTGTTGTAAAAAGCTGTGGGTATATTTTATGAAGGAAAAGAGTGAAGCGTTTGAGCACTTTAGAACTTTCAAGGCTGCAGTTAAGAGAAACAGGCTTGAAAGTAAAGTGCTTGAGGTCAGATGGAGGGGGAGAGTACCTCTCGAATGAGTTTAGTGATTTTCTGAGGTCTCATGGGATAAAGAGACAGTTCACATGCAGATATACCCCACAGCAAAATGGGGTTGCAGAAAGGAAAAATAGGCATATTGCAAAAGTTGCACGTGCCTTGATGGTTGAAAAGAATATGCCTAAGCATTTTTGGTCTGAGGCTGTTCATACTACTGTTTATATTTGTTGGGGGTAAAGGCGCCTCCGCCGTGCCGCCCCGTGTATTACTACACTGACAGTACCCGCCACTGCACACTGCAGGTGGCGGGCGCCCGTCACGTCACTTTATTCTTTATTCTTTTAGTGACAGTTTGAATAAAGGAAGGCCCGGTCACACATTGTGACTGTTGGAGTTCCCATTTCTTGTCTCTCTCTTTCTTGCTCTTGCTCTCCCGCCATAGCTCGCGTGCAAGCTTCGATCCTTCTCACCTTTCAACTGGTATCAGAGCTTGGCATTCTCTTGCTCGAGCTCGACTCGGTGCTTCCTGACCTTCGCATCGACTCGCTTCACGCATTGGGTCTCCATCCCGGCAGCCATAGCTGACCTCTTGAGCTCCCGACTCTCCCCGGCTTCCCGAGCTCCATCCTGGCCTTCTTGAGCTTCATCAGGGCCTTGCCCTTGAGGTATTGCTTCAGCATTTGCAGGCATTTGAGTGTATTCTCAGATTGAAACAGGGCAGGAACAAAGGGCAGCCACTCTTCTTGAGCTCCATAGCTCATATCTTCCCTCCCCTTTGCATTGGGCCTTCATGGCTTGGTATGTGCCTACCTTGGGCCATCATTGAGCCCCCCATTACCCCCTTTTCAGCCCATGTGGAGCAACAACAAGTTCAGCACCAACAAGGCAAATTGCATCATTTTTTTCCAGGCTGTGAGCACTCATCTACTTCAGCTCCACACTTGGCCATTGCTTCTTGCTCTCTACCTTGATCAAGAGGGCTATAGACTTCATGTTTGATGTCATTCAAGCTTTGGGTATTGGTCTTGATCTTTTGGGGCTGATTTCTTCAGATTTGGGACTGTCATAAACTGTCATAACAGGCTGAAAACAGGGCAGCACCATTGGCATTAGCATTTGTTGCTTCTACTCCATTCCGGTTGTGCTATTTGATGCCCGTATGCGGTCTACATGATGCCTAGTGCCTTGGGAATGTATGCACATGATTATGCCATGATTTTGGCTTGAAATATTGGCTGATTTGGGACTGTTATTTACTGTTATACAGTGCTGGAAACAGGGCAGCCACACTTGGCATTGGCATTTGATGCTTATACCCTACTCCGGTTACCTTGTTTGATGCCCATATGCGGTCTATTTCCTACCCGGATGTATTGGGGATGTATGCATTTGGTTTGACCATGATTTTGGCTTGAATTCGGGGCTGAAATCTACTGTTTAGAACAGTAAATACATGTTGGAATAACAATGGGCTGAAGGTACTTTACATGCTTTGGCACTTACCTACCGATACCGGATGTATGCTTTGAGCTTTGGCATGATATCTCTGACATTTGGGGACGACTTGGAGCATATGTATGAGATTATGGGATGCTTTTGAGCTTTGCATTAGCTCCATCTTCACTGGCATTTGGACCGACTCAGCATGCTCGTGGACCGCCTATGCCTCATGTCTCTGCTTGACAGTTAGGCTTTTGCATTACATGCTTTGGTTCGTGACATATGCTATTTGGTTCGTGTATGCCATACCGACATTTGGAGCTTGGATTTGGATGTATTTGAGCATTCCCGGCTTACTTGATCACTGATCTTGGTTGCTATTTGGATGTCATTGAGTTGACCGAGAGCTTATTTGGGCTTATGTATTGCTTCATGGTTAATACGACCGGTGCTTCATGTATGTCATGCTCTCTCGGATGCACTTGATGCATTGACAGGGTCACTTATCACTGGTGCTTTCTCTTGGGTTGTTTGAGCTTCTAAGCTCGCTTTGTACGCCTTTTGTGCAAGTGGGAGCATTTTACATGCTTTCTTGACCTTTGACAGTTGCATGCTATTGGAGCACTTACATGTATTTGGAGCAGTTTATGTCTTGAGCAGCTACATACACATTGAGACTTTGGGATCATACTCCGATCTTTATGGATATGCATTGATGTACTCTTGGTTCACAGGATGCTTATGAGCTGAGTCTCATATTTGGATCTTTCTCTTTGAGCAGATACCTATTTGTGTCAGGTTTTGGCAATTACAGGAACACTTTGCCTAGAGTGTCTAGGGGTGTGCCTTTCACTGGCAGATGTTATTTTGACATGCTTGGTGTTGAGCTCATGTTCTTTTCACTATCATTGGCCTTGCTTATGTCCGTTTCATGCCGGCTTTGGACCTAGCATTGTTTGCTTGACATTGGATCCTATTTTGGGACAGTTTGCTCTCTAGACTGCATACCTGCAATTTATTACAGCAAGCAGTTATTGGTGGACTGAGGTGTACTTTTCATGCTGAAATATCCTGATTTGGTGTACCGCACCTAGTACTAAGTGGGCAGCAACTTTTGGCACACTTTGCTCACCCTTTGGACCCCATTTTGGTCATTTTTGGGCAGTTTCTGCAGTAAAACAGCAAGCAGTTTTGGACTGTTTGGGCATTTCCAGCCTGCATAATGGCGTCATCTTCGCATGATAGTGCCATCTTTAACATTACAAAGTTGGATGGTACCAACTACTCTTACTGGAAGAGTCAAATATGGCAGGTTTTGGTGCAGAAATCTCAGATTAAGCCACTTCGGTTGAGTGGGGAGCAGCCTGAAACTATGGACATTGACGACTGGCTTGAACTTGATGAGCTATGCAAGTCCACGATTGTATTGTCTCTCACTGAACAGGTACATTATAATGTATTTGAGGAAGCACAGAGTGCATGGGATCTATGGAATAAGATCAAGAATCTTTATGATAAGAAAAGTCCGGCGAGTCAGATGTACTGGTTGAAGCAGCTTATGGATCTGTGCATGAAGGATAATGCGACTATGTCTGCTCACTTGAGCCAGTTCCATGCTATACTGAAGAACCTGACTTTGCAGGATATCACCTTTGGAGAGGAAGTAACTCCTCTTTTCTTGCTTGGAACTCTGAATGAGTCATGGGATGTATTCCGCACTGCTCTTTGTGCCTCTAGTGCTACTCTAAAATTGGCAGATGTTGAGAGTGCTCTTCTTCAGGAAGAGGTGAATCGCAAAAACTTGGATGCCTCTCGTGGTAGTCATGCTTTGACAGTTAGAGGCAGGAATGACAGGTATGACCGTGGTAATGGCCGAGGCCGTGACTCGCAGAAGGGTCGGTCTAAATCTCGTGGTGGCAAGTCGCGTGGACGCAATGCAAATGTCACTTGTCATCATTGTGGGAAAAAGGGCCATATTAGACCACAGTGTCATGAGTTGCGCAATGAGAAGCGCAAGGATAAGGGGAAAGATAAAGTGCAGGAGAAGTCCTCTGATCGCAGCATAGTACCTGCGAAGTCCAACGTCAAGATTGAGGAAATTAATGTCACGCAGACTGAAGAGTCCGATGGTGGTGATGAGTTTATACTTGCAGCTAGTTCTTCTGATGCTTCACACTTGACTGAGACACCTAGTATGTATGCACAGTGCTGGTTATTGGATTCAGGTGCGTCCTTCCATGTGACGCCTTACCGTGAGTGGTTTCACTCTTACCGTACTGTATCTGGATCAGTCAAACTTGGAGATGACAGGTCTCTTGATATTGTGGGCTGTGGAGATATTCAGTTGCAGTTTTCCACTGGCAGTTCCTTTTTGCTCAGGGATGTACGTCATGTACCTGCGCTTACGTGTAGTCTTATGTCTGCAGGACAGTTGGATGATGCAGGATTTCATGTCTGTTTTGGGGATTCTACCTGGAAGATTACCAAAGGCAGACTTGTGCTTGCTAGAGGCGCCAAGGCTGGCAGCCTCTATCCTCTTGTTGTATCTGGGTCTTCTGTAGACCATGTTTTGGTAGTGGGCTCTATCCCACATGTATCACTTTGGCATGCCCGTTTGGGGCATATGTCTTTGAAAGGAATGAAAATGTTATCTGGTTTGCAGTATCTTCCGCCTTTGGATTATGCATGTTTTGACTCGTGTGATCATTGTCTTTATGGTAAGCAGAATAGGTCTACGCATAAGAAATCGGGTAGGCCATGCATGAGTGAGCCCTTGGCATTGGTGCATTCCGATGTTTGTGGGCCTATGCCTTGCATGTCTATGGGTGGCGCGAAGTACTTCGTTACCTTCATTGATGATTTTTCTAGGAAAGTGTGGGCTTATCCCATAAAGCAGAAGTCCGATGTCTTGGCAGTTTTTCAGAGATGGCTTGCTCTTGTTGAGAACCAGACTGGGTATAGGCTGAAATGCCTTAGGACAGATAATGGGGGAGAATATGTCTCGCATGCTTTTGAGCAGTTTTGTGATGACAGGGGTATTAAGCGTCAGTTGACCGCCCCTTACACCCCACCCCAGAATGGTTTGGCTGAGCGCATGAACAGGACTATTCAGGAGCGTGTGCGCTCTATGCTTAGCCATGCAGGCCTACCCCCGAGTTTTTGGGCTGAGGCAGTTAGTACGTCAGTGCATGTCATAAACCGATCGCCTTCCAGTGGATTGGATTTCCAGGTTGCAGAGGAAGTTTGGGCTGGTAAGCCACCCTCTTATGCGCATCTCCGTGTCTTTGGATGTGAGGCATTCTGCCATGTGCCCAAGGACAAGAGGAGTAAATTGGATCCAAAGAGCATTAAATGCATATTCCTTGGCTATGGTGAGTCAGGAGAGATGGGCTATCGCCTATGGGATCCGCAGGCGCGGAAAATAGTGCGCAGCCATGATGTCGTCTTCCATGAAGACAAGATGCACAGGCAGCCTGAGAAGGTGGTTGAGATCCGCAGAGTGATCTTTCAGGAGGAGCCTAAAGCTCCAGCACAGCCAGTAGTACAGCCTGCAGCAGTTCCTCCACAGGGCCAAGATGTTGGACAGGTAGTTAGACAGGCAGCAGAGCCTGCAGTGAGACGGTCTGCTAGAGATAGACGTCCACCTGACAGATTTCAGCCCTCTATGCATTATGTTTTGGTTACAGATGCAGGAGAGCCTTTCACTTATGATGAGGCTATGCGCAGGGGTGACAGTCACTCCTGGGAGAGGGCTATGCAGTCTGAGATAGACTCCCTGCATAAGAATGAGACTTGGGATTTGGTTGCCTTGCCTAAGGGCAAGAAGGCTTTGCCATGCAAGTGGGTGTACAAGCTGAAAAGTACCCCTGGACACCCCAAGCCGGCATACAAGGCTAGATTGGTAGCAAAGGGTTTTAAGCAGGAACATGGTGTGGACTTTGATGAGGTCTTCTCTCCTGTGGTTAAGATGACCACCCTGCGCTTAGTCTTGGCTTTGGTTGCACAGCTTGACTTAGATCTATATCAGATGGATGTCAAGACGGCTTTTCTACATGCAATTGGTCACTTTATTCTTTATTCTTTTAGTGACAGTTTGAATAAAGGAAGGCCCGGTCACACATTGTGACTGTTGGAGTTCCCATTTCTTGTCTCTCTCTTTCTTGCTCTTGCTCTCCCGCCATAGCTCGCGTGCAAGCTTCGATCCTTCTCACCTTTCAATATTATGAACAGAACTCCCACAGTTGCAGTTCATGGGATGACTCTTGAAGAATGCTTTACTGGCAAGAAGCCTGATGTATCGCACTTGAAGGTATTTGGCTGTGTTGCATACGTTCATGTGCCAGATGAGCTACGAAAGAAGCTTGATTCAAAGGCATAAAAATGTGTTTTTATTGGATACTCTTTAGATCAGAAAGGGTATCGTTGTTATAACCCTATCACAAGTAAGTTCAGAGTGAGCAGGGATGTCATCTTTGATGAAATGAGTAGTTGGCATGCATCTAGTGGTGATGCATTGGATGATGATGATGATCATGGCACTCATGTGCAGGCTGAAAAGCAAGAATCATGGACTCTTAGTGGACCAGAGACATCATCTGGTAGTCCTTGGTCTGGGAGACTAAGGAGTATCTCTACATCTTCAGGTGCATCTAGTAGCACTACACGTAAAGACAAAGGAAAGAATAAAGGGTCAGATGGCATTGATGCAGTTCTTGATGGAGACTCCAGTGGCTCAGAGAGCTTGGATGATGAGCTTGGTATTCCTTCTGTCGGGACACTAGGTGTACAAAGAGCTCATAGTAATGTAAAGACTCCATTGAGTGATCCAGTGGTATGTAGATCTAGGAGGGTCAAATACCCTGTTAAAAGATTTGGTTTTGAAGGTTATGCAGCTCACCATTATGCTTATATGGTAAAACTAGTTGAGGATGTTGAGCCCACATGTTTTGAGGAGGCTGTTGGTCATGCTCATTGGGATGCAACAATGGATGAGGAGATGGCTGTATTAGAGGCCAATAAGACTTGGGATATAGTATCATTGCCGAAGGGCAAAAAAGCTATTGAATGTAAGTGGGTTTATAAGATTAAGCACAATGCAGATGGTTCTATCAGTAGGTACAAAGCTAGGCTGGTTGCAAAAGGCTATGCCCAGACATATGGCATAGATTATGAAGAAACCTTCAGTCCAGTTGCTAGGATGGAAACTGTCAGATGTGTGATTGCTTTGACAGCAGCCAAAGGTTGGAGGTTGTAGCAAATGGATGTGAAGAATGCCTTCTTGCATGGTGATTTGCAAGAAGAAGTGTATATAGATCAACCAGCAGGTTATGAAGATTTAGAACATCCCACGTATGTGTGCAAGTTGAAGAAGGCGCTCTATGGGCTCAAGCAAGAACCTAGAGCATGGTCTGACAAGATCAGAGAGTATCTTGTCAATATTGGCTTTTATGTTTCTGATGATGATCACTCACTTTATGTGAGAAAGGGAGATGCAGGTTTGGTCATCATTGTCATCTATGTGGATGACTTAATTATTACAGGTGATAGTGATAGTGGGAATGTTGAAGTCAATGACTTTTTGAAGAAGAAGTTTGAGATGAAGGATTTAGGTGAGCTAAGGTACTTCCTTGGCATTGAGGTGATCAGAGGTGATGATGGTATATGGCTATCCCAAAGACAGTATGGCTTGGATATGTTGTCCAAGTATGGTATGACAGCATGCAAACCACTTTCAGTCCCGTTGGAGCAGAATGTAAAGTTGAGTGCTGATGTTGGGGATGAGATAGAAGACCCTACTATGTTCAGGAGGATAGTGGGGAGTTTGATCTACATGACCATTACAAGGCCAGACTTGAGCTATGTTGTTGGTCTTGTGAGTCAGTTTATGCAAGTACCTAGAAAGCCACATTTGGATGCAGTCAGACGCATATTGAGATATGTGAAGTCCACATTACATTATGGACTTTTCTATGAGGCAGGTACAAATGTACAGGTGTTTGGATACACAGATGCAGATTGGGCTGGTAGTATGTCTGATAGAAGATCTACCAGTGGATACATGTTCTCTCTTGGTAGTGCAGCAGTTACTTGGAGCAACAAAAAGCAACCTACAATTGCTTTGTCGAGTACAGAGGCTGAGTATAGAGGTGCTACTATTGCAGCATGTGAGGTAGTATGGCTACAAAAGTTATTGGCTGATTGAGATGTGCAGGTGGAAGGTCCAGTTCTCATTTATTGTGACAACATGAGCAGTATACAGTTGGCTAGAAACCTTGTGTTCCATGCTAGGACAAAACATATTGAGGTACACTACCACTTTGTGAGAGAGAAGGTACTAGCAGGTGAGATTGACTTGGTGTATGTCAACACATAGAATCAGATAGCTAACATCTCCACGAAGGCATTGAGTATAGAGAAGCTTCAAAAGTTTCGAAGCTCACTTGGAGTTGCAGAGATAAAGTTGAGCTTGAGGGGGAGTGTTGAGATGATAAGCTCAACACATGCCGACATTGATGATGGACCGCCTGGTTAAATGGGTCCACATGTCTACACTTAGCACATCGGTGGTCATTATGACTCTCACATGGCCATTGACTCATTACTTATTATATTCAGGTTGTTACACCTATTTACAGCTGGCATAGTTATAGCGCCAGTCGACTAGTGTAGTTGGTTATGCATTGTTTGACTTAGTAGGCTACTTTCCTTTATGTTGTATCTTATCTATACTTTGTGTACATTGTAAAGGGTATGGAAGAAGAATAAGAAACCAAGAAGAAAATGTTTTGGCCTCCATCTCTCTTCTTGTCTCTTGAGTGAGCTTCTCCTTGTGCATTCTGTGTGTGTTCGGCGCAGCATCTTGAGCAAGTCCCCCCACCATGCGATTCTTGACAGTTTTGAATAGCTTTTGGACTGCCTTGGCAGTAGAAGGATGATTACATGATTACATGCCAATCCTAATTATTTCCACCAATTGAATGACTATCACAAAGAACTAGTAGGGAAACTAAATAATAGGGATGATGAAACATTTCCTAGTTAGAGAAACTAGGGAATCCCTAATTTCTCTAACTTATGTGAATTTTTAAGTAGAAAATTATATGCCAAATTTTCAACTAGGAAATTATATAGAGATTGCCTTGGGGGGATCACCTTATAGGATAGTTTAAAAACTTATTTTTTTAATTGTGTATCATTTTTTATATCCCTTTTGTGAATTTTGGAGGAAATAGTTATATCTTTTTTATAAATTCAAAATTCAAAGAGTGTAATTTCATGGCTCTTTTTATATAAATCAAATTAAAAGCATGATGTTGAAATACTTTAACCATGGAAATAGTTATATATTTTTTATAAATTCAAAATTCAAAGAGTGTAATTTCACGGCTCTTTTTATATAAATCAAATTAAAAGCATGATGTTGAAATACTTTAACCATGGAGTTTTATTTATGATCTAAGATGAAAATTTTATCTCTCCAATAGAACTTGTGTGTGATAATGATTGACGAAGAAGGATGTTGAATATAACAGACAAAAATATGCCATAAATGGCAACATATCGCTAGACTACATAAAATACTCAAATAAACATCATAATGGTCTTAATCAAATGTCTAAAATACCTAGAAATGTCAAGTATGAATTAGACTCACACGAGCTAATCAGATTGCTAACATCCTCTCTTATATCATGGGCAATTTGATATAATAGAATCATATAATGATAATGACTCATCATAGTCTATACAATAAAGACCACCAAAATAGGACCATGGATATCCAAGTAGTGGGTGATGAAGCCACCACTAAGGTGTTTCAAAGAGAATCTAAGTGTCAATGTTGAATGTCTAGTACAAGATTATCCCATCAAAAATGCCTCTAAACACACGTGACCATAGATTCCTTGCCTTTGGTTAAGATCACCAAAGCGTCACCTCATATGAGCATGAACTAGGAGCTAATAGTGCCGTGTCAAATAATAGCTTATCATGAACTTGGATTTCAATCTTAACTCTAAGATTTCAAAACTTGTTAGATTTCAATTGGTGTGTTAGGGATGCTCCTTTCTAGAACTTGTGTATTTGTGTATCTGTATAGATGAGGCGTACTTACCCCATCTCACCACATGCTTACACATCCTCTCTTGCATTGGAGAGTCATAGGGATGATCGTATCACTAGTATTGGAAAGAAAGAGGAGATGCCAAGTCCTTTTTGGGGTCTAAAGAAGATGGCCATGTCTGTTTCTTGGCCTTGACCTTGTCCATGATTCAAGTTAGAGTGTCTGAGAAAGATGATGATTGAGTAGAGGAGTTAGGATCTTGCTTCATCTTCATCTCTGCCTTCCTCGAAGCCTCTACCTCTTTGTAATCCTTGTGCAAATGTCCCTTTTTATCACAATGATAATACATGGCTAGGCCTTCAACTTTTTATGCATGTCACCCCCCTCTAATGCTATAAACGCCTCACATATGGGATGCTCTAAATCTTCACAAACTGTCACTTGCTCCATATACACCTCTTCTTACAACTCATTATGCAAGAATGCATTCTTGACATCCAGTTGCTACAAATTCCAATCTTTGGGTGCTATCAAGGAAATCACACATCTTGTCATGCTAGCAACTGGAGTGAATGTCTGTTCATAATATATATTATATGTCTGAGCATAACCTTTTGCAATCAGTCTAACATTATACAACACAATATTAGTGAGTTTGGGAATATCCCAATTCCCATTTTTGGATACTAAAAAGGTGACACACGGATAACATGTCCATAAGTTTCTCAAAACCATATGATGTAACCTATCATTGGAAAGCACTTGAAAAATGGAATCTATTGAGCTATAGAGTGCTCGATTTGGAGTTATAATGTTCAAGTTATGACAAATCCAAAGATTTGACCACATGTCCCAAACTTATGGAAAATTCCCATATTCCCCAATATGGTGTTATACCTACTAACATAACTATTTATATTATGCTTGATTTTGTAAATCTACTTATAGAAAATAACTTTCTTGCCCTCAAGCAATGGTACCAAATTCCAAGTCTTATTGGCTTCTAATGCAACCATCTCATTCATTGCTACATCCTAATAAGCATGACCAATAGCATCCTCAAAGAAAGTGGGTTCAACATTCTCAACCAACTTTATCATATAAGCATAATGGTGAGTTGCATAACCTTTAAAACCAAATCATTGAATAGGGTATCTTACCCTGCTAGACTTGTGTACCATAGGATCATGTGCTCTGTGTACACCTGGTGTCCTGACTGAAGGAATACCAAGCTCATCATCCAAGATCTCTGAATCATATTGGAATCTCTATTAGATCCCAAATGACTAGTAGATGCATCATTACCATCCAACACTTTCTTATTCCCTTTGGCTTTACTTGTAATACTTGTAGATGCACCTGAAGATGTGGGGCTACTCAGTCTCCCGAACCAAGGGTTAATTGTAGATGTAGTACTAGATGATATTTTTGGTCTACTAAGACTATGATTTTCACTTTTTATTTTGCACATAACTATTATGATTGTCATAATCATCCAATGTATCAGCACTAGATTCATATCAACAGCTTATCACATTAAAAAAGTGTCCCTGCTCACTCTAAACTCACCTATGATGACTGGATTATAACAACAATACCCTTTCTACTCTAAAGAGTATCTAATAAAAATACATTTTTCAGCCTTTTGATAAAGTTTCTTTTGTAGCTCATTTGATACGATGTCATGAACATATGCAATACAACCAAACACTTTTAGGTGTGACACATTGAACTTTTTGCTGATAAAGCATTCTTCAAGGCTTATCCCATGAATTATACCTATGGAAGTTATTCATAATATAGATATGAATATGAATAGCTTCATATCAAAAATATTTTGGCATATTCTTTTCAACCATCAATGTTTGTGCAACTTTTGCAATATGTTTATTTTTTCTTTCTACAATCCCATTTTGTTGTGGGATATATTTGCGAGTAAATGGTCTCTTTATCCCGTGAGACCTCAAGAAGCCATTGAACTCATTAGAGAGATAATCTTCTCTTCTTTCTGACCTCAAGTACTTAAATTTCAAGTATGTATCTATTTCAATAGCAGCCTTGAATGTTTTGGAGTGCTCAAATACATCACTCTTTTTCTTCATGAAATATAGTCATAGCTTTCTTGAAAAATAATCAATAAACAAGATAAAGTATTTGTTGCCACCAAGAGATATATTTTTTGTAGGCCCTAAAATATGTGTATTTACAACATCAAGTATATTTCTACGCATATCTCTATCATGAGAAAAAGGTTGTCTTTTCTGATACCAAACTGATATAATTTATACACTTTATGAATTTTTATAACTTTGAAAACAAGAAACCTTGTAATTAGTCCTTTAAACTACATTAATTTCAACCATTACACAATTGTATGTCCAATATATTTGTGCTATATTTTAATGTATACAACCACTTCTTTGCTTTAAGTATATGTAGCGACATTCATACTAGGATTTCTACATTCTAAAGTGAACATTGATGAACTCTACTTCCTTTTGCCATCAACCTGCACTTATCATTAATGTATTCTACCAAACAACCTTTTTCATTAAATCAAACCTACAACTCTTGCTTTATCTTTTGGCCAACAGACACAATTCTTTGTGATTGATGGCACATGTAATGCATTTGACAGACTCTTTGTTTGGCCATCATGCAAGGATAAATGATTTTTTTCAATGTGTAAAATTGGTTGGCATGAATCATTACCCATCCACACAACCTAGATTTTTTAAATCCTTTATCTTTCCAAACCATTGAGCATGACTTGTCATATGATTAAAGTCACCTAACTAACAAATCATATATCATCATGTGTCCCGTTTCTTGGAACAATATTCATCATATACTACAAAACAAACAGACGCTCATGTTGGTCTTCATTTTGTCATTAGAGGATGATGTATAGTTTTCTTATTGTAATTTACCACTCCTGCTGATATCATTCTTTTTAGCATAACATTGGGCTGCAAAATTACTTGTTTTACTATAATAGTGACAAACAATACCAGAATTGTCAAAGCCTCTATTTTATTATTCGCCTCTTCCTCTAGAGCTCCCCCTGTCTCTAAAGTTTTCATGGCCTCTTGAAACATTCATTTCACAAAATTTCTCATTTAACTTTTTTTGCTAGTTATCACCAATACGTCCATACCACAATCTCTTGAAGAGGATCTACCACATTTCCTTTCTAAACTTGAGTAAAATCCTTGAACCTGTTTACAACTTCTCTCAGATAATTCACCCCACATATTGATCCCTTTGGTGATCATGAGAGAGACCAACCCATCAAAAATCTCAAAATGGATTTCATATATATATATATATATAAATAGTAAAGAATTTCTGAGCCTTCTCACTATTAAGGCCATCCAAAGTACATAAAACCAAATCATCATCATCAAGCATTGTATCAATCATTGCCAAAGCATCTACAACACTCATCACCTTCAAAATATACTCATTAATATACATTTTTTCTTTCTTCAAAGTATTCAACTCTTGCTTGAGTTTAATTTTCCATGCCTTCCTATTTATTGAAAACATATTCGTTAAAATGGTCCAAGCTGCATGTGAAGTTTTTGCATTTCTGATATATCCCAATATAATATTATCAATGAATATAGATAGCCAATACGTCACCGTTTTCTCCTTTGCATTCTATTCTTTCTATGCTTTTAATTCATTTGCAGTCATAAGGTTACTCAACTCTGGCTCTTTTTTTTACTTGAAACGAACTCGTAAAGGCTCTTTCCAATAGGGAAGTTCGTCACACAAAACTTCCATGATGGATAATTGTTCTTATCCGGCTTCTCAATGATTGGATTTCCATTGTTATTTATCATTATCACAAGATTGATACAAAACAGAAAGCAAATCTTCTACAACCTTTCACAACAAGTGCACATCAATACACTATTAAGTAGCCTTTCTAATTGACTATTGAATAGTAGATTGAGTATGCAACCTGTTTGTAGATAAAACTTGTGTTTGATTCTTGGCAAACACCTTAAAACTTACAAATTTGAAATCTATAACCTATGTATCCATTTTTTATCGACATAGCTAAAATTGCAATATATCCTGAAACTATTATTTTGAACCTTGTGGATCTAAAATGAGGCCCGAAATGGCCTCAAATGGCCAACAAAAGTAGGATGACTATCTTGCAAAATATACAATACTTTGTTTCACACAAAATCGCATAGCAATCTAAGATTTTTGCTATGTATTGCTTCCATGTCTCCACATACACTATCTAAGAGAGAGTGTGTAAGAATGGGAGAGCTTCTTACTCCTCATTGGCTTGCTTGAATCCTTACTTCTTCTCCTCCACTTTAGCCTTCAAAACTAGCCTCTCTCAGTGGTAATGCTCTAATATCATGACAAGAATCATGCCATAGGGGAAGTTTTTGGAGTTGATGTGCCAAACACAAACCATACACATAAGGAGAAGCTCGCCCAAGAACGCAAGAAGAGAGATGGAGGCAAGAACGTTTTTTTTTTCTTATTCTTCCACACATAATACAATGTATACAAAGTATAAATAAGATAAAACATTTAAAAAAAGTCACATACTAAGTTAAAGAGTATATAACTAACTATACTAATAGACTAGTGCTATAACTATGTTATAAAAGCAGGTGCAACAAACTAAATATAATAAATGACAAGTCACTGACAATGTGAGGATCATAATAACCATCAAAGTGCTAAGTGTAGATGTGCATAAGAGTCTCCTTTAGCATTGCATTAATCAATGCATCTCTACCTTTAACATCAACCTACATAAGTAGAAAACATAGCACCATCCTGAATCAAAATCTCTACATCTTCACATTTCTCCAACATACATTTGATTCTACAATTATAGTAGCATTGACTTACACATCAGATAGTTTAAAGAATCCCGAGAAAAAATCTATGCAATATCAGTAATATTTGACTTTATTTCTAGTTTTGCATTATACTTTGCAACTTTAGCATGCAACAATGGAATCTCAAATAGTTCAATAGACAAATCACGATTTTGCATACAAATCTTAGCTCTTTGGACACACTTACATTCTCCCTAGACTTTAAGACCGTACATGTAGTCATCCTAGGATATACCATACATATGTGGAATCTCCTAAACTTGTTTCTTAAACACCGCTTTCATCAACATATTCAAAACATTCAATCCTACAATCCTCTTAGATATCATATTGTTGCATCCTTTTATCAAAAAAATTGACATAGCTACATACATCCTGTCCATTAAATAGGCCCGCTTCCTCAATAATCATTTGAAGTGCTTCCATTGCCAAATCCTCTATCCTCTCAGGTTCTTAATTAGTAATTTCGTATTCCTGCATATATATGACTTGATATGGTAAATAGCCAAGTCATCGGTATATTTTGGCATGCATAACAATTCCAATCTCTAATTCCACCTAGATCATAAGGCATTGATAATTCATGACATCCCTCATTCATATAGCCTTTCATGGCTAAACCCATGAACTCACTAGATCCTCTGAGATCAAAGGGTAAACCAAAATACTAGTGTAATATCCTATATCTTTGAGTCTATGCATGGTTGGAGCATCCATCTGCACATTGGTGTATTAATCCAAAGCGTATATTTCTTTCATACCTTCAACTCTGATAGCATCATCCATCTTTTGCACATTAGCATCAATATGATCCATCATCACATCCCCATTAAGAATGTTAGATCTGTCAACCATAGCACTTATAATAGTCTCCTCTAGCATTACATCTATCAATGCATCTCCATCTTGAGCATCAATCTGCATAGTAAAAACATAGCAAAATCATGAATCAAAACCTCTACATAATCACAACCCTCCAACACTATGTCTGATTCTATAATTATAGGAAATATGTTCATAAGTATAGCATCCACCTTCATGTTAGATAGTAAAAAATCATCCTTAGAAAGAATATCTACATCATCAGTAATCTCTAGCTTTGTATCGGTATCTGCATTATCCTACATCACTTCAACGTCTAGAAGTGGAATCTCAAATAGTTCAATAGATAAATCAAGATTTTCCATACAAAATCTTAGCTTTTTGGGCACATTTACGTTCTTTTCAATATTTTTGAGCATGCTTGTAGTCATCCCAAGTTATACCATACATATGTCATATCTTCTAAACTTGTTCCTTTAACCCGCTCTTGCATGGAATTTGTGCGGGGATTCGTGAAAGTCACTCGCCGCAAGAACGCTTTGTGATGGGAGAACTAAACGTAAAATAATTATCCAAAAGAATTTTAGTTTGAGAAAATAAATTCTTTGATTAAAGATATAGACAAAATACAAAATCAAAAGACTCTCGGATATGATCAAAAGACATCAGCTCGATATGGAACTTGTTTCTTTTAAGCAAGCAAAGGTTCACTAGCCAATTAGACGACAAGGTTGTTCTTGGGTTACAACAATATTTGGTAGCAAGCAATATTCAGGAGCACCATGAAATGGCTCAATGTAATGTACTAAATTTATAGTGAGGCTTCTGAGCCTTGATTGTGTAGTGAATTGATGTGACCTTGTCAAGTTTGTAGTACCCTTTCACATCAATTGTGGCTTTTTGGGCATTGTTTACGAATATCTACACTCCCTTCACGCCAATGCCTTAACTGTCTACAACTTGGCCACCAATAGAGATCCCAATTACTTGAAATGGCTCAGTGATAACAACATTGTCATGACCAACAGCTACTTCAATGGAAGTAGGTGAAACATCAAAGACTGTAATTTCTCCCTTGTAATAAGGCACAAGCTTGTACTGTCCACAAGGCAATGAACTGAAAATAAACTTCCCATTTGCATTTGATACGGCACATCACAAGGCTTTCTCATCAAACGGTGAATCCTCATGGCCTTCAGGACATACATGCTGCTTTAATGCTGTACAATGTGTCCTAGCAAGAAAATATGCTTTGAAATAGAACTTCGTGCTCAATCATTTGTGATTTGAAGAGGACATGCAAAATTGAATCCATGCTATGCAACCAATCGAATGATGATCCACACAAAATTTATGAATGGAATGAAGAAAATGTGCCTAGCCTATCCACATGTGCTCGTGCGTCATGCAAAAATGCAAATAAAAACACACACACAACAAAAAATAAATTCCTAATGACGTTGACTAATGGTTTCAAATTCTTGGTGAAAAACTCCACCCTCATGTTCGCAGTGGTGGATGCGCAGCGTCACGACACTGCTTTCATCAATGCATTCTAAACATTCAATCCTATAATCCTCTAGGACATCAAACTATTGCATCCTTTCTTCAAAATCTTTGATATGGTTACATATGTCCTATCCATTAAATAGACTCACTTCCTCTACAATCAGTTGAATTGCTTCCACTGCCAAATTCTCCGTCTACTCAGGCTTTTGTTCAGTAATTTCCTATTCTCGCATATCTATGACTAGATACAGTAACTGTATTTGTTCTACCTCAATAAATATTTGAACTACTCATACCCTACAATCCATATCCAAATCTTCATGCATAACTACATGTACATACTTTTCTACTAACTTCATCTACTCCCTACTGCATTCCTCTTAAAGTCCTTGTCAGCTTCATGATTCATACAGTCCCCATTCTACAACCTTGTCATGGCATCTCATATTGGACTCAACATCGATATATTGAAAGGACATGCACTGGTAGATATACACTTCTCTTGTTTTCACATATTTCTTTCTAAGGTTCCTTGATCATCATAAAATGCCATTGTTGAATGATAGCTATGATAACAAGGAGCTTTCAACTCCTTATGGTTGTAGGGAGGAGCCATAGACTACACTAAAGGAGTTCAATGATGGCGGTGCTAGCTCTCATGATAAGGATTTTGTACTTTTCATGAGGAGAGAGTAGGACTTGCAACAATGTTGCCTTTGCTCGATTGTCTTCTTAAGCATGGAAGCATGGAGAGAGACGCGGCTTGTTGGTGCCTTCTTAGAGTCAAATTTATAAATCCAATGGAGTATAGCTAAAAGGCAACCTTGTAGTCGAAGAAGATCACCATCGAGGTAGGCCACAAGCTAACATGAGGTTCAGATGATTGAGTGTGGAAAGAGCCCCTTGATAGGACTTCTTAAGGCTTGTTTGTCTTAAGTTGATCACTATGCCAAGCATAATTGCAATTCCATATGTGTTTTCTTACAAACATGCCTTACAAGCCAAAATGCCAACGTGTAACATGTTGTGTTGCTGTAGCCCAACACTTTGCATGCCACCCTTCTTTAGATTTAGCTCTGATCATGCCGATTGATTAGGATAATCAGCACATATCTAGCCGTCCAGAAATACGTACGGACGAACATATTAGAATAATTTTTAAAAAATACACAAACAAGCATTCGAATGCATACACCGACACTCATTTGGACGGGTTGCATGTAATATAATGTACCTAAGGTTAAAGCTCTCTCTTTTTAAGCTCAAAAAACGGTGGGTGGATCGATGGCCGTGCCGGGCGGGTAGGGTAATTTTTCTTCTTTTCTTTTGCTTTATTATCTTTATTATTTATTTTTAGTTTCTTTCTTTCTTTCTTGCGGCGGTTGGTTGTTTTTGTTCCGTTCGTTGTTGTTAAGGTTTTAAGCTCAAAAAACGGTGGGTGGATCGATAAGCTCAAAAAACGGTGGGTGGATCGATGGCCGTGCCGGGCGGGTAGGGTAATTTTTCTTCTTTTCTTTTGCTTTATTATCTTTATTATTTATTTTTAGTTTCTTTCTTTCTTTCTTGCGGCGGTTGGTTGTTTTTGTTCCGTTCGTTGTTGTTAAGGTTTTAAGGTGGTAAGGTCAGGGGGGCCGTCCCAAGCCCTCCCTGGAGCATCTCTCGTCCACGCGCCTTACCCCCCGCCGAGAGACAGCGCTCTCGGACGACGGGTGGCATGGAGATGGAGAGAGAGCTCACTCGGCCCGGCCATCGTCTCTGGCCGTTGCATCGTATCCCCACCGACTCGAGGTCTGCAACAAGGAGAGCCCACCGGGGACAGATGAAGTGGGAGCCGCCCCTCTCCGCACACTTTATAAGCAAAGCTCGGATTACGCGCCGTTGCATGTGGGATACGCGGGATGCAACAATGTTCAAGGATAAGACATCATATCATCCCACGTAACGAACGCAATAAGCCTCTCTCTCTCTCTCTCTCTCTCTCAAAAGGTGAAGACATGCCCTTTCTCCATTGCCTTGTAGCACTACCCTATCAATGTCTTTTGTACACATCCTAACATCTTAGTGTGGCCTCCCTCTAAATGTGATGTAGGTTTTAGCCCGTGTGTAGCCAACTTTCGATTAGCCACACAAAAGGGGTGTCACTGAGACTTACACTTGTTGGAAATAACTCCTACATGAAGTGGTCCATGTTTTCGCACCAATGGAGGGTTTTCTTGAACATGGAGAAGGCCCTCGGGGCTGACCAACACATGGCACAAATTGAGGGGCACATTGCATGATGCTCTAGCTCATGCTTCGTTGCCTTGAATTTAAAAACATGTGCAAAATTAGAGCTAATTTTTTATACTCATCTCACCTTAACTCAAAGTAGTGTGAATTCTTATACCTAATAGCTTCCAATGCATTTCTACAACGAACTATGACAAAATCTTCTTTACTTTGAAGCCACAATAGGCCTTCAACCTCCAACTTGTGCTATGGAACATGGGGAATTAGAAGTTTTTCTTGTTGATGAACAAGATAGACAAGGCCATAGCAGGCAATGATATAGCCAAATTGCTCATTAAGTCAGTGTAGACTCATTGGAAGACATCAAGGTCATGAGTGGACTTGCACAAGTACAAGCATCACAGTTTAAATCCTTTTCTGGAGTGTGGCTCAAGTCTTAACACTCCTAACAATAATATTTTTATTACCTAGATGCACTATTGGAGTGTGAGGGCACATGTCAAATAGCAAAGACTAGGTAGTTTCTATGCTTGTATTGTGAGTTAGTGTGAGCACCTCCAATGCAACACAAGTACACAATACCACAAAGTTTAAATCCATTCGTAGAATGTGATGCAAGCCTTTAATAGACATAAAAATGGATGTTTTATAGCCTAGACGTACTATTGGAATGCAAGTGCAAGCCTTCAGTACTAGCAATAGCAAATCCAAGAAAATTGTATGCTTGTATTATGAAAGAAAGTGCAAGCCTCTAATACAACATAACACAAATGAATAATCCTAATATCCTATTTCTATAGTGTGGGGCATGCCTCTAATCCACACATATACAAAGGGAGACTAAAATTCTAAAAATACTTTTAAAGTATGAGGGAGACCTCTAGCACAACAAAAGTATTTAAAATAGAAAATGATTTTTAAATAATATTCTAAAATTAAAATAAAATTATCCCTAAAAATGTACCTATGGACTACCATTAGTTGAGCTGGAGGCGAAGCAGAAAGGGAAAAAACTAGTCAAAGGCTTTCAAAATGAATAAAATGTTTTGAAACCTTCATTTATGTACTTAAATTTTTGTTTGTAAGTCTTACAATCAAAAGCTTTTGATCACTACTCCAATAATAGATGATAATGATGATCGTAGTCTTTGGCTCCTATACACTTTTCCAATAACTTAATTCACTCCCTACTACATTCTTCTTAAAGTCCTTGTCAGGTTCATGATTCATATAGTCCCCGTTTTGAAACCTTGTCACGGCGTCTCATATTGGATTCAACATTGATATTGAAAGGATGTGTACTGACCAGTAAGAGATTCAAGGAAGAGAAGGAAGACTGGTAGAATTAGATGAACAAGGAGAGACATTTTGAATATTATTCACTATATTATGAAAAACCCGGATTACAATCCTTGTCAAGAGATTTGCATCCAAATCACAAATTCATATGAGAATATCCTAGATGTTAGCACTCTAATTCATCCAAGGACTTCCATGGATTAGGAGTAGTCAATGCTAACCCCGAACTATGCTTAGCCCTTAACTTCATTTGAGCATAAAATTATTCAAGAGTGATCAAAACTAAGCCCTTTTTTTGTTACCCTTGATCAAGTCACTTCAAAACGCGAAGCATGTTTTCTGACATGAAATAGAACCCGCCTACTTCCTTCATTGTTTTCTTACCATTGTAAAGCACTGATCCACACATAAACAAAGTTAAGATGGAAAGTGATAGCTACATCAATATCATTGCTCCACATCTCCAATGCATGCAAATTAAGTGTAGCTTCCTTTTCCTCTTAGGGTATATATATGCTTCTCTTATTGTCACTTATTTCTTTCTAAGGTTCCTTGATCATCATAAAAATGCCCTTGTTGAAAGATTACTATGATAACAAGGAGCTTTCAACTCCTTATGGTTATAGGGAGGAGCATAGACTACACTAAAGGCATTCATGGCAGTGCTAGCTCTCATGATAAGGATTTTGTACTTTTCATGAGGAGAGTAGGACTTGCAATAATGTTGCCTTTACTCGATTGTCTTCTTAAGCATAGAAGCATGGAGAGAGACTCGGCTTATTGGTGCCTTCTTGGAGTCAAATTTATAAATCTAGTGGAGTAAGCTTAAAGGCAACCTTGTAGTCAGAGAAGATCACCATCAAGGTAGACCACAAACTATCATGAGGTTTAGATGATTGAGTGTAGAAAGAGCCTCTTGATAGGACTTCTTAAGGCTTTTTTGTCTTAGGCTGATCACTATGCTAAGCATAATTGGAATTCCATTTGTTTTTTCTTACAAACATGCCTTACAAGCCAAAATGCCAACCTGTTACATGTTGTGTTTCTATAACCCAACACTTTGCATGCCACCCTTCTTTAGATTTAGCTCTGATCATGTCGATTGATTAGGATAATTAGCATATGTATCATCAACACTTGAATTTGCACTAGATATTAGACCAGAATTTATTAATTTCCACATCACTATAGTCTCCTTACGAATTGTCATGAAGGTGACATCCCTTTTGAATTACCATGACACTCATTGTCCAAATAGATCCACACTAAAGAATACTATTGTCTGGTGATCATCTTCAACACAGTCAAAGTTAGAAGCAACTCCAAAAGATGAAGATTGTCACCAAGCACCTCTAGATTTAGAGAGTGGTACAATCCAAAGTATTTGCCATGATATACACATTGAATTCAATACAAGAACTAGTGAAACATTGATAAAGGCCTGGTAGACCGTCAAACTTCAAAGTCTTCTTGTAGACAACTAAGAGTCCAATGAATTGGCACTCCCCTCCTTTCATTGCAGTCTTGGCCCCCTTAACAAGGTGAGTTCTAACATAGTCTAGGGAATACACAAAAATGAAAGTAGAAGGAGAGATGCACTAGCCGCTCTTTCCCATAATAACATTGTTTGACTCCCCTTCATGAAGATCCTCCTTTATCCAAAAGTCATGTTGCACTACAACCCTCCTTTATGTTCTTGAAAGAATGCAAGGAAAATCCCTATTTTTCCCACAAAGCATACAAGTAGATGTAAAATACATGTTTTACTCTTTCCCTTTATTCTTCTACAAGTCATGCATCATTTGCCAATTAACCATATTTCAATGAAGGTTAAGTTATTTCCCATCCTTTTCTATGTTATCATTCACCATGCTTATGGCCATTGAGCTTATGCTCATTGGATTATGCATGGAGGTGTTCTCAAGAAAGCTAGGAGCTACCCTTTTCATATATTTTTATCCCTGACCATTCCTTCTTTTTCTCCAAAAATGCAAAGATACTCCAAAACAATGCTAAAAGCATGTACTCAGTAGTTGTACACAATGCCACCTGTTTCACCATAAAAAACATTGGTCCCTTCATGCATGAGCCCTTACTCACCTAACTTAGATTTTCTATACAATCAATCTCAAGAGGCAAACCAAATATATGAATAGTGCCGTTGACTTCATCCACTCAAAATATCTAACTCGTGTCCTTCCACTTAGGGTTTTCACGAGTGCATGCATAGCATCACATCAACAACGGTAGCTAGTAGCTAGTATTTCTTTCTCTCATATCCCTCATAGTTGGAATCATACTCCTATGGTTGATTGAATTCAGGACGAGTTCTCCCTCTTCACCAAGCACAATCGTGAGGAATGTAGCAACTAGGAGGCATGTGTTTGTTTGTGTTAGATACCTCATAGTTGGAATCATGCTCATATGGTTGATTGAGCATACATTTGTTTTTTATTGGTAATTTCTCTTTACCAAAAGATTTTTGGTTCATTTTAATTTATGTCATCAATAACTTTGTTAAGATAGGTGCTTTCAATTTGGGGGCACAAGAAAAATGAAACCACTTATGCAAAAGAGATGCATGCATTTGTTTTAAGTAAGAATGCATGAAGTTACAAGCAATGGCACTCTTGTATTGATGGTGTAGCCTTAATATTTAGGTAGTGCATGAAGTTAAAAGCAAATATTTGGATTCGATGATCATTTTTAAATTGTCTTTTTTAGGCATCCGTTATTGTGTTTCTCGCTTGGAAAAGAAAGATTACTTACATCAAGCATAGGTGATTCTTGAAGAGCAAAAATAATATACCAACGAGTTACTTTATCGCGTGTGATCCACTCGTTATAAATAGTTTTAAGTTCTTCAAAGATAGATCCTTAAATTGCAAGGGTATTATCATGAGCCTAGTCAATTGGTTGAGGCAAACATTCATAATTACCAAGAACAATATCATGCAAGTCATTGCCTTCAAGGATTAGCAGCGTGTTTACTTTCCATCCAAGGAATCCTTGTCCTTGAAAGTGAGGGATAGAACATTGTCCAGAAGTAAATGAGTTAACCATTATAGAATTTGACATATCTAGCTAAGAGAATAAGTGCAATATGAGATCACAAAATATACACACCATAGTTGAAACAATGACAAAAGTACAACACAAAAAACTATGTTGTAAAGAAAGACATTTAGTTCAAAAAGCATACTCCAAAAGAAAGAGACCCAAGATAGATGAAATGTGGGCAAGAATAAAGCAACCCATAATAGAAAAAACCTGTGCAAGAATAAACTGGCCCAACATAGATGAGAAAACATTACCGCTTTACTTTTTGGCCAAGAATAGATGATGGTCTAGAAAATTTTGGTAGAAACTCAAGAGTGAGTAATCATGACGAAACTTGTGTCATAGAAGTCTGCATGAAAATGTATTGTTTTATTTATTTCTTGTTTCAAGTCCAATTTACTTGAACTGATATAACTTTTGACACAGAACTCCAAATTAAGTAGGGATTTGCTAAAAGAAAGCTTGTGAGTCCTAACACATCAAAAAAACTATTTTTCTTGAGAAATGCATTCCCAAATAGAAACTTTTAGGGTGTCCAAGCAAGGCATATCTACAATTCAATATATATGCAATCTAAAGACCTAGTCTAGATAGGGTGAGCTATATATAGTTTTGACAATCTTTTGTCTGAATTTTGAAGGTACTATGTCTATGTCATGAGTTACAAGACACTTATGTCTGAGTTTTGATGGTACTATGTCTATGTCATGAGTTATAAGACATTCATGCTCTCATGATAGCCTAAAATGGTAACTTGTACCAATAGAACTAATTGTAAACTGGCTTAGGAGGTTGGGCTCAAGCTATGATAGCATGTCACATTATAGTATGAGTTGAAAATTGATACTTAACAATACATGGACTGATTAGGACTACATCCATGTAGATTGTAGCATGTGACAACTAAGGTGGGAAACTCCAAGAGTTTTATAGAAAGAGTCATTAAGCTTGGTAACAATGGAGGATGGAGAGAACACAACTATGTTAGACATGACCATACTATTGTATATCTTGATATGTGGTTTCTTATTTTTATTCTCCTTCCACAATGAAAGGAAGCATGGCTGTGGGGGTCTTCTTTTCCTTCCCATTTGAAGTAAATATAATGGCCATATTCTCTCCATTTATAAGAACTACATGAGTAGATGGGTTGCCTTCTTCTCCTTTTATTCTAAACCATGGAGAGCTTTCTTGATCATCTAAAGTAGATTTCTCATACTATAGGGTTTGGTTAAGAAGAGTGATGTGTGTGTGTGTGTGTGTGTGTGTGTGTGTGTGTGTGTGTGTGTGTGTGTGTGTGTGTGTGTGTGTGTGTGTGTGTGTGTGTGTGTGTGTGTGTGTGTGTGTGTGTGTGTGTGTGTGTGTGTGTGTGTGTGTGTGTGTGTGTGTGTGTGTGTGTGTGTGTGTGTGTGTGTGTGTGTGTGTGTGAAGTATTGTAATGGAAAAGGAATAAAGCTACTTTAGAAGACCAACTCATGAAGCTCTTTGAAGACCATACCATGCTCAAAATGAACCTATCAACCCCTTGAGCATTGGAGGCCATTGATTTACTTTGAAGAAGATATGAGCTTGAGTGTGTTGTTATAGAGTGTTTTTCCAACCTTTCACCCTCTCTTATGGGTAGTTAAAGAAATATTTTGGTTCGAAGAAGTTGAGTAAGAAGTTGATGTTGCAACCTCAAGAAGAAGATTGTTGAGCTATTTGTATGACCAAATGAGGTTGTTTTGCATCTCAAAATTAAATAATAAAGGCATAAGTTATTGAGGAACTTGGTAAGGCTTCTGTGATGATCATGTGATGCAACATTTCCATGGCGCCATGAGACTCATATAAGCTGAGAATTTATGTATTAATCTTGCATTGTGCAAAATGGGTTTCTTTGCGAGTTCATGAATGTTGTTGGAATTTGGCTTTGTGGAAGAGGTGCTTAGAGTGGTGCTACTTATCTTGTATATGGTCCTATAGGCGTTATCTCTTTTTTGGTCCTATAGGGGTTATCTCTTTTTTGGTGTCTTTAAAGTTTTGTGTAATATCCCCACCTCGCATAGAGGGGTTATCTCTTTTTTGGTATCTTTAAAGTCTTGTGTAATATCCCCACCCCGCATAGGAATCCCCCCTCTAAAAACAAATAAAAATTATTGAAATTCCCCCTGTCATTGCGGAACAGGTGGCAGGGGGAGGAAGAAGGAGACGATGGTGACAAGAGGGATGATGTGGAAGAAGAAGAAGTAGATGACTAGAGGAGGAAGACAATGATGGCATGGAGGAAGAAGGAGATGACACCAGGGAATACGTGCAAGATGACGTGAAGTAGGAGTGGAAGTTGACGTCGATGAAGGAGAAGAAGGCGATGATGTCGAGGGGGAGGCCACATGGCCTACCAACCCTCCCCCTTGGGCATATCGAGCCCTCACGGTCACCTGGAGGGGCTAAGAAGCCCCACGGCCATATGGATGGTGACAAGTGGTGGGCACCACCACCTCCTCCCCACTTCCCCTTCATTATAAACCCCCCCCAATGGAAAGAAAGAAGGGCCTCGATGCCTAATGGCACTACATAGAGAGAGAGAGAGAGAGAGAGAGAGAGAGAGAGAGAGAGAGGGGAAACATTCTAAAAGGTTCCTCCCTTTTCCCCTCCTTAGAGGGTGGCCACATGCACTTACCCTTTCCCTCTTATTCGCAAGCTTAACCTCCCCCAATCATGATAGAAGAGAGTCACCCTAGCATGCCATCTCTCTAACAAGAGAGAGAGAGAGAGAGAGAGAGAGAGAGAGAGAGAGAGAGAGAGACACAGACTCATAAGCTGAAAGTACAGCCCCAAAATAAAGGGTGACACATACTAATGGTAATCCCGCATCTAACAATGGAGTCACCGGTTAGGGCGTTACCATTAATACAAATATAATGTTGAGTATGGATAATTCATCTCCGAATACCTAGGTACTAATTGCCATCTCTGCTATTCATTGAGACATAGGCATGTGCATGAATTCATTTTAACAAGTAGCTTGAATTTATTTTTCAATAGTTAATGAACTCATAGGGGGATGGTAGGATAATTCTTTTCGCGTTAGGTTCTCGATAATTCTTTTCGCGTTAGGTTTTTGTTGAATTGTTGTTTGAATGATTATTCGAAGTGCCTGTGATTGATGGTAAATTCATGGCGGGGATCTATGATGACAAATTGCCATGGTGATAAAGGAATGTTCTCTTGGAAAATTATATAAGGGTTGACTACCTTGACTGTGCTTGATTCTTAAATGATTTAATTAAGGAAAGGTTCTTTGCACGGGTGGATCACCTCCAAGATCGCACTCTGGATCAACCCGAAAAGTACACCACTCGATTCACGACTTGAAGGTCGAGTGATGAAAAGGCCAACCACGGGAATAATGTTTTCACTCTTAGGCAGCTTGCGGGTCAAGTGGAGCTCTGGACACCCCTTGCCAAGTCCAAAACAGAGTTGAGGACCTCCGTGGCCCCAACATTTGTGTGGCATTGGAAGATCCTATTCGAGATAAAGGATGGAAATTGTGGTGCCATGTGATTTGGACTAGTTACTTCTGTAGAAGTGACATGTAAATTCTCATATATGGGAAGGGAGCAAATATTAACTTGAAGATAAATTAAGGAACTTGTTTGCCAAAAGGATTGGTTGCTCTATATTCGAGTCTCTACTATAAATTATGCAAACAAACCTTGATTATTAAAATGATTAATTAAGGAATATGGTTTTAAATGTCACACATAAATGTGATAGGACATAATTAAATAACTAAAGAATGCCTATTGAGGGAAGTGGGTGGACGGAACCCTTGATGCGTCCATTCTACTACAAGATAAAGTGACCTAGTGTAAATGTAGACTAGACTGACTAACTCTAGTCAGATCACTGACTGACTACTAACCCGACTTATTTAATGTAGTCACATGTAGACAGTTGTACACACTAGCTGTCATAGATGTCGGTCATAGATGAAGACACACTGATGGTGAGTTTGATTTCTAACACAGGAAACATGTGACCAACAACCTGAAATGAATGTTGGACTACCCAAGCTTATGAATATGCTGGGAAATGACTTGACTAGTGATGAAACAAATAAATATTCAACCATTTTTCAGAAATATGTGAAACTATTTGCTACAAAATATCACCAACTGAGGGGTACTAACAACATTGTGCACCATATCAAATTGAAAGAAGGTTATAAACGAGTGGTTTAAAAACTTAGGAGACTTGGTACAATTTAGGACAAGGTACTTAAAGCTGAAATTGAAAAGTTACTTGATGCGGGATTTTTCTATCCTATTGATGATGCAGAGTGGGTGTCTCATGTTTTAATCAGGCCAAAGAAGAATGGAAAGTGGAGAGTATGTGTTGATTTCAAGCCTCTTAATTCAACGACTAAGAGGGACTACTATCTTCTTTCGTTTCAGGATGAGATCTTGGATCAAATGGTTGGTCATGTATTTTACAGTGTATGCAATGGATACTCTAGATATTTCTAGATTAGAATAGTAGAAGAATATTAGTAGAAAACAACATTCATTACCCCATGGGGATGCTTTTGTTATAGAGTAATGCCGTTATTGGTTTGATGAATGCATATGCTAGCTTTTCAAGATTGGTTAACTGGATATTTTCCCCTTTCATCAAAAAATCTTTGCGGGTGTTTATGGATGACTTTTGTGTGTACAGCTCGAGGGCATTACACTCTCAAAAACTTAATGAAGTTTTCTGTAGGCTTGATGAGGATGGCGGTCAGGTGAACCCTGGTAAATGTAAAATACTAAGAACTAGAGTGATACTCTTGGATCATGAAGTGTTTGCTAATGGTATTTCACCTGAGCCTAGTAAAGTTGAGGCTTTACTTCTTATGGATTCTCTAAAAACTATAAAAGAAATGATGAGCTTTGTTCAAAAGTTGAGGTATCTATCAAGATCATTCCATATGCTGGCCAAGTATGTGTATCCTTTACAGAAAGCAACTCAAAGGGATCCTTTAGTTTGGACGCAAGTTGAAGAGATTGCATTCTTGCATATTAAAGAAAAGTTAAGCACTTTACCAGTTCTTATGCCTCCAAACTCGGATGAACCTTTCTTCATTAGCATCAGTGTTGGAAAAAATGCAGTGGAAGCCATTTTAATGCAGAAGGGAAAGGGGATGTCTTATATGAGGCCTATGTTTTATATAAGCAGATCCATTGGAGTGACTGAAAAAGCTTGAATGGAAGAAGAATTGTTGGTATGGGGGTTGGTATATGCAGTTAAAAGATAAAAATCAGACTTGATTCAAAAACCATTTATAGTACTTACTAATTCTCAGTTGCTTCCACAAGTTTTGCGATCTGCTGAAAATGCTCCGAGAGTTACTGAGTGACTACTGGCTCTACAAGAATTTGAATTTACATGTTTGAAGGAGGATACTATAAGAGCTAGCTTAGCTGATATTTTGACTTATAAAGAACATGTTGAAAGTGCAACTGTTATTAGACGGAAACTAATTTTTCATCTGCAAATTCATGAAGAAATGAAGGATAAAGATGCTCTCTTGTTTTTTGATGATTGTTACATAAGAGTGCTGAAAAAGGAAAGACTAGGTTTTGTCATTATGGATGATAAAAATCGAGAAGTATTTTTTGGAAGTCAAGAAAGTAAAAGGATACAAAGTAACAATGAAGTTGAATATGTGAGTTTACATGCTAGCCTGAAACAGTGTATTTAGCTAGAATACATGAAGATAGTTGCAAAAGGAGGTGCTATATTGGTGGTCAAATAGGTTCAAAATTTTTGGAAAGCCAATAAAGATATTTTGAAGGATTGGCTGTTTAAGATTAGAGGCCTCATGAGGTAGCTGCAAAAATTTGAATTTTGGCATATTAGCAAGGAGAAGAACCGTAGAGCTCATGAATTGGCTAAAGATGCTCTTTCCCAGTATGTTGCTATCATGAGGGTGGATAATCCTAGATATGAGGGCAGGGAAAGCTGTCATGTGATTGAAGAGTTTCCAAAAAGTGGGGAGTGAAAGTCATTGGCTAATAAATATAGAAGGTATGCCATTGTCAGAAAGGCCAGGGCATATGTGCTCATAAATGATCAGTTGTACATGAAGGGGATTGATAATATACTAAGGTGCTAGATAGTTCCGAGGTTCCTGCTTTCTTATCTTCTTGTCATGAGAAATCATGTGGTGGTCATTTTTGTTTTGAGCTTACCAAAAGAAAAATTATGCTAGCAGGACTTACTTGGCCTAGTGTGAGCAGCACTGATGTTGCTCGTGTAAAAGTTATCATGCTTGCCAATTATATACAAAAAGGGTACTAATTCCACACACACACTACAAGATAAAGTGACCTAGTGTAAATGTAGACTAGACTGACTAACTCTAGTCAGATCACTGACTGACTACTAACCCGACTTATTTAATGTAGTCACATGTAGACAGCTGTACACACTAGCTGTCATAGATGTCGGTCATAGATGAAGACACACTGATGGTGAGTTTGATTTCTAACACAGGAAACATGTGACCAACAACCTGAAATGAATGTTGGACTACCTAAGCTTATGAATATGCTGGGAAATGACTTGACTAGTGATGAAACAAATAAATATTCAACCATTTTTCAGAAATATGTGAAACTATTTGCTACAAAATATCACCAGCTGAGGGGTACTAACAACATTGTGCACCATATCAAATTGAAAGAAGGTTATAAACGAGTGGTTTAAAAACTTAGGAGACTTGGTACAATTTAGGAAAAGGTACTTAAAGCTGAAATTGAAAAGTTACTTTCATAGATGATTTTTCACGTAAGGTATGGGCTTATCCCATAAAGTAGAAGTTTGATATCTTGGCAGTTTTTCAGAGATGGCTTGCTTTGGCAGAAAACTAGTTTGGGTATAAGAAAAAATGCCTTAGGACAGATAATGGGGATGAATATATATCATGTGATTTTGAGCAGTTATGTGATGAGAGGGGTATTAAGTGTCAGTTTACCACCCCTTATACTCCTCCGTAGAATGGTATGACTAAGCGAATGAATAGGACCATCTAGGAAAGGGTTCACAATATACTTAGCCATACAGGCCTATACCAACACTTTTGGGCTGAGGCAGTTACGATTGTCGTATATATCATTAATAGATCACCCTATAATGGCATAGATTTTCAGGTTGTAGAGGAGGTATGGACAGGAAAGCCTACCTCTTATGCACATTTACGTGTCTTTTGATCCGAGACATTTTGCCATGTGCCCAAGGATAAGCGTAACAAGCTAGATCCTAAGAGTGTTAAATGCATCTACCTTGGTTATGGAGATGTAGGAGAGATGGGTTATCATCTATGGGATCCAGAGGCATGGAAAGTCATGCGTAGCCATGATGTAGTCTTCCATAAAGACAAGATGCATAGGCAGCCTAAGAGACTCGTGGAGATACGTAGGGTTATATTTCAAGAGGAGCCATGTGCTCCCATATAGCCAACTGGACAGCCTACGACAGTAGCACATGCTCATGGCCAGGGTGTTGGACAAAATGTTGGGTAGGTAGTAGAGCTTGCAGTGCGGTGTTCTACTATAGATGGATGCCCACCTGACAAATTTGAGCCCTTCATACACTATGTTTTGGTTACAAATGCAAAAGAGCCTCTCAACTATGATCAAGCTATGTTCAAGGGTGATAGTCACTCTTGGGAGAGGGCTATGCAGTCTCTGATAGACTCCTTACATTAGAATATGACTTGGGATTTGGTTTCCTTACCTGCTGGCAAGAAGGCTCTGCCATGCAAATGGGTGTACAAGCTGAAAAGTACCCCTGGATACCCCAAGCCGGCATACAAGGCTAGATTAGTAGTAAAGGGTTTTAAGCAGGAGCATGGTGTTGACTTTGATGATGTCTTCTCTCCTATGGTTAAGATGACCACCTTGCGCTTAGTCTTTGTAATGAAGGAAACCTAGGAGAGAGAAGGAGAGAAGGGAAAGACTATAGAGAGGAGAGAGAAAGAGGAAGAAGGTGAGATAAGAAGAGAGAGAAAGACTAGCAGAAGAGAGAGAAACACAGGAAAAGAGAGAGAGAGAGGAGGGAAGCCATGAAAGCTAGGAGGAAGGAGAAAAGAGAGACTTGATTATTGATAACCCATCCCTAATTGGGTCTCTCAACACCTTATATACCCTATCAGTATAACTGGGTATTCCAATGCTAACCCGTGTCCTACCCATCTATCCCCACTCTTTTACATTCCATCCCGACCCCGAAGGTTTTTTCCCTCAAAAACAAAAAGAGAACTTATGGCTCACAGTGAAAAAGGGGGGGGGTGCACAGTACTACTCTCCTCAACATTACAAAGGAGGATATAGGAGAATCTCATGTGGAATTGGGGCATAGAATTGTGTATATGATGTAAATGACATGTGCAAGTTGATAGCATATGAGTTTGGCCTCCAATTCTTGAGAATTAGGGGCTGACAAACAGTGGACAGCATGCTGTCCAGAACAGGCCTGCTAGAGAAAACTGGTCATAACTTCGCTACCATCGGGGTCAAATGGAAAGTGGTTATCCTTTCCATGCATTGGGTTACCATCCACAAGTAAAGCTAGAATGATCAGTACCACTAGCTGTTGCATTGAGTCTTCCATAAGCATCATATGATTAAGCTCGATCTGTGCTTGGATGCTGTCAATAACAAATGGGGTTGCATAAGCTGAGAAGTGTACTGCATCAACCCTTATATGTGACATGTGTATAGACTGAAGGGTCTCCTAGAAGGACATGTTTTCTTGATCTGTAATATGAGCATGATCTTTAAGATCTACATGATATTCTTTCTTGAATGAAAGTTCATCTTGCTTTGGACCCACATCGAAATGGTCTTTAGCAAGATATATCCTATCCTTGGCATAATGCTATTCGAATACAAATAGGAGTTTTGCATTCTGTGCTCTACATTTGCCTTGATGATCACAAGATATCGGCTTAGCACATCGACAGCATAAGCCCGCAACATGCAGTCCCGTATCATATCACTAGTAAGGTGTCTAATGCGTTTAGCCTTAGATAGCAATCTACACACATGCTCATCGCCATTGGTCAGCTCAGTAATAGTTCTAACATGCTACTCATAGTCATCTTGCTGCTCATGTACAACAAATGGCTGCCCATGACCATAATTCTCATACTGTCCATATGAAGGGTCATGCCAATGTGGCTGCTACTCATAATGATACTCATGCTACTGTCCACACATATGCTCATCACCATTGGTCAGCTCAATAATAGTGCTGACATACTGCTCATAGTCATCTTGCTGCTCATCTACAACAGATGCTCATCACCATTGGTTAGCTTAGTAATAGTTCTGACACGGTGCTCATAGTCATCTTGCTGCTCATGTACAACAGATGGCTACACATGACCATAATGCTCATGTTGTCCATATGGAGGGTCATACCAATGTGGCTGCTACGCATAATGATACTCATGTTGTTCATATTGCATATGGTAATAATATCCCTGCTGCTCATTTACATCTATTTGCTATTGACTATTACCAAAACTTTGGCCATATTGATGCCCATAAACATGCTGCTTCCCAAGATTTCATGATGATTGTCCAACATGACTACAATGGTGTCCTTGCATCCTAGGCTGACCATAAATATGATGAGTAGCAAGTCCATGAGCATAGCTATCGGCATGATGCTGGTCATAATCACTGACTTGCTGCTCCTGCATTGCATAAGAATCTCCATATGCATGCTACTGACCAATGCTATATGAGCTACCATATACATGTCCATGATCATGACTTGCATAAGAACTATGTTGTTGCATAAAGGAGTGCTTGTAAGCATAATCATGCTATCCATAATGGCCATAATCATGCTACCCGTGATAGCCATACTGTTGATCAAATCCATTGGAGTATGATCCACCCTCATGAAAAGGTACATAGCCTAGGTGTTGCCCAAAGTCGTATTGTACAATACTTTGGTTATCAAAATTGCCCATATGTGATTTAGCTTAGCACCGGTAACTGAGCTATATTGTTTGCCACATCAGAGCATCAAAAGATCCCTAGTGTTATTACTGAAAATCAGATCTGCACACTACTGTTTGCTATTGTATGCTGCTCACTCTATACAACACACTGTTCACTGTGTGTTAAAAGTTAATCAAACTTATCATCCAATGCTTTCCCTGGTTTTGATAGAAGGAATTCTACATGAAATTCTACATGTTATGTTCCTTTGTCTATTTTGTGTAAAAGTCCCTTCGAACTATGCTTTCCAACACCAAGAATTTGCCCAAAATCTTGTTAATCATTTGCACAGGACTGGCTTGATTTCTTGGCATAAGAACTTTACTTATCTGCAGAGTTCTGAGGGAATTGAAATTTCATGTACTTATGAACATCTACACATTCATGTTGTTCTTCCAGTTCAAACTTTTCAATAGTGTCATCACTGAACTCATCATGGTTGGAAGTGGCTTGAACAATAGTCTCTCTATTGTCTTTTGAAGACTCAGGCCACAATCCACAATAGTATGAGGAATTTCCTTCCTTCAAGTAGGATTACCTCCTATCTTTTGGAGATTATCTATGAGCTGAGCTACATAATGCATGCATTACTAGAAAGTCCAGTGCCCAGTTGGCGACTTCTTTAGTTGAGCTTTGAAGCTCCATCATTCAATGTTGTAAAGCACATTGGAATCTGCTGTAGGATTTGTATTTTCTTGGGGCACCTCGAGAGAACTTCTATCTTATGTGTCTTTGCTCCAGCTCTGTCATTCAGCCAACTACTACTACTTTCTATTGGACAAAGGAAAAGTTCCAAGTGCAGTGGTAGAGGATCTCCTCTTGACATCGGCCTTCACATTTTCTGATCCTAATGTACGATCAAACTCATTCAGTGAATTGCATTACATCACTTCTTGGCTAATTCTGTCACATCGTAGGAAGGCAGAGCTAAAGTCAGGTGTACATCCTTCCATCTTTATCATCTCCAACCTTCTCTCAACTCAGCATCATATTTGCAAAACTGCGGATAGGATTTCATCCCTTGTATTCACATGAAAACTTTTAGTTTTTGATGTGAGCCGAAGTGCATTCTGCGTGCTCCATTTCTGCACTAGACATTTCCTTCCTAATCCTAGCTACCTCATGTTAACCCCAACACGAAGAAAGAAAAAGGAAATAAAAAAGACGCAGGGCAAAGGTGGAAAAAAGGTAGCCGATTGAAGAAAGAATAGGAGAAAAGGACAAAAGCACAAGGGCAACCTTAAAAGTCCAAGGCAAATACAAAAGGGGAAATGCACATTTTAAAATAAAAAGGCGCACCCTGAAATCGTGTAAAAGAGCGCCGCGCCCTCACCCGTGCAATTTGTAAAAGTAGACGGGCGGTGGAAAGGAATCTAGGAAGATAGAAGGACAATGGGAAAAAGGGCCTAGGCTATGGCCGGCCATGTTAAAAAGGAGAAAAGGGGATGACCGCCCAAAAGGGATTCAGGGTTTTGTATATAAAGTGGAAAATTGAAAGAAAAGCTCATTCTTGTGTGTGGCCAAAAGTAGCTCTCCTCTTCTTCTTCTTCTTCTTGTTCTTGCTTGCTTGAGCTTGTGCTTGAGGGAGGGAGTGTGAGAGTATGAGGGAGTGAGTGTGTGAGGGTGAGGGACCTAGGAGGAGAAGCTCTCCATCTTCTCCTCTCTTCTTCTCTTCTCTTCTCTTCTCTTGTCTTGCTCGCGGCAATGGAGCTTGGAGCGTGGAGCTTGAGGATGGAGCTTGCTTGAAGCTTGCACTTGGATCGTGGAGCTACCAGAGTGTGTGGGAGAGGAGGTAACTTGAATGGCATGGAGGTAAGCTCACTACACCTGTAGATATGGATGGCGCGTCGGCAAAATGCAAGGGCTTTTACTCAACCGCCAACACCGATGGGTTGCTTATTGTTTCAAGTGTTCCAAGCCGAGCACTAATAGCTACCTCTCACATAGCCGATGCGCCATCCATATCTACGGGCGTAGTGAGCTTACCTCCATGCCGTTTGAGTTACCTCCTCTCCCGCGCACTCCGGTAGCTCCACGATCCAAGTGTAAGCTTCAAGCAAGCTCCATCCTCAAGCTCCACGATCCAAGCTCCATTGCCGCGAGCAAGACAAGAGAAGAGAAGAGAAGAGAAGAGGAGAGGAGAAGATGGAGAGCTTCTCCTCCTCGGTCCCTCACCCTCACACACTCACTCCCTCACACTCACACTCCCTCCCTCAAGCACAAGCTCAAGCAAGCAAGAACAAGAAGAAGAAGAAGAAGAAGAGGATAGCTACTTTTGGCCACACACAAGAATGAGCTTTTCATTCACTTTTTCACTTTATATACAAAACCCTAAATCCCTTTTGGGCGGTCATCCCCTTTTTTACATGGCCGGCCGTAGCCTAGGCCCTTTTTCCCATTGTCCTTCTATCTTCCTAGATTCCTTTCCACCGCCCGTCTACTTTTACAAATTGCACGGGTGAGGGCCCGACGCTCTTTTACACGATTTGAGGGTGCACCTTTTTATTTTAAAATGCACCTTTCCCCTTTTGTATTTGCCTTGGACTTTTAAGGTTGCCCTTGCGTTTTGTCCTTTTCTCCTATTCTTTCTTCAGTCGGCTACCTTTTTTCCACCTTTGCCCTGGGTCTTTTTTATTTCCTTTTGCTTTCTTCGTGTTCGGGTTAATATTACCCCCCTCCTAGACGAGTGTCAGTCCCATGGCACTCACCGTCATTGGTAGCAGGCTATAGCATGCACCGAAGACGTGGGTGACAAGGACGCCTGTGGTTTCCGTGGAGGAGTGTTGGTGGTAGTGTGGGAGAAGGTCTTGGAATGCATGGATGAAGCAAAGTTGTCCATGTGGAGAAGAAATACACGTGAAGGTAATGAGACATCCTTTGCATTGTAACGCACGACGTAGCAGAATTGAATACAAGGACACCACACTCTCAGGAGCTGGAAACTATTGGACTTGCTTGATGAGTACGGTGTACTTTTCGTGGCAAATCGTGTTGTGGTGCTTATCACCACTGATTGCAATGGTACTCCGACAGAGTGCAAGAGAGAATTGTGCAAGTGGGTCAGGGTGATAGGTCGAACCATAGGCGAGGCAAGCTCCCCAGGTATGTCCTACCCTTGATGTGCCCTGAACAATTGTGGGTGATGGTAAAGGGCTAGGGGACTACGGACAAAGCTAGTCGACCAAGGTCACTAGACATACCTAGTTTGAGGACCCCTAGGTGCTGTGCTGTGATCGTGGGTGCTTTTTTTTTTTTTGGACTTGCCTGAGTACAACCATTACAATATGTTGAGGCTATCAGCCTTTCAATGGGTTGGACAATGTCAAGCTTTGAAGGCACAGAAAATGGATAGTACAATGATGATTGCGCCCTAGCCTCGTTGTTAGAGAAGCAGTTGGCAAAAGGGGGAGATACACTTGAGATATTACAAACCTCCTTGCAACATATGCGATGTTGGCATGATTGAGGTAACGACCGCCGTGAGCCAACTATAGAGCTTGACCCAGCAAGGGAGAGTGGCCCATGTGATGTGGGCGGTTGGCAAGGGTGATTCGTGCTTTCGGCAGCATGGCTTTGCCGCGGCTCCTTGTGGGGTCGATGGTCTTGCAGTGATCGGGCATTGAACACTTCTGCGCAAAGACCTGTCTCATCCTGTATCCACTTGTCACTTTATGAGAGTACATGCATGGTATATGCCGCAACTATAATAAACCAGTGTAATGCAAGGAGACATCACTTATTGGAATTCTATGGTGTTGACTTAGACATTTATCACCTGTGCTTGATTAGCTTTTTCTTTTGCTAAGGACGTGAAATATATTAACGCAGATATGAAAAGTTCGTACAATTCGGAAACATGTCAACATTTAACCTTTTAAAGACAAAAAGTTATGGCTAGGTAGCATTTGATAAGCCCTTTATACAGCATGGGGCTACTCTATTTGTACGAGTCGGGGCGAGTCTGGGTGGCCGGGTGATTGGGGCTCTACTGGTGTGGAGCTCCTGTGGGGTGGGGTAGGGAACACGTCGGCCGGGACATGAATGGTGTAGTCCCGGCCCGCTACCGTCTCCAGAATGTCTTTAAACAATTCGTTAAATTCTTCTCTTTCCCGAGCTGCCCTTGAGCATCTGGGGCCCGAGCGTAAGCTGGGGGTTCATGCCACTAGTGTTGCTACCTATTGCGCATTTTGAGTCTCAACTTTCTTGACTCGAGGATTCTTCGGCCTTCGCCCTGGACAGTGGCGCTTAGGGCCTCGCTTCTTGGCATACCTCTTGATGGTGGGCACATAGCGCTCTGATGGAGGGGCGCATGCCACATGCTATCGTCTTTTGCGAAGAGCGTCTTTGCATGCCAGATCTCCATGATTCTCCATGCGTTCTGCCAAAAAAGGAAGCCTGCAAGATGCAATCCAAGGGTTAGACCTGGATATAGGATACAACTGTTTGCATGGAAGGGATTTTAGTGCAGTTATGAAGCGCATATGACAAGAAGGGGAGGGGTGAGGCATGCGGTGTTTGTTGTAGAGGAGTGGCCCCCATGCTGATGTTTGCGTTGCCTCCTTTCATTAGCAGATATTAGTTTATGCTAAGTCGCGTGGAATGGTTGTCGTGGAGTGGGATAGGGCACATCCTCGAAAGGATAGACCAAAAAGGGAAGCACGTGTATTGAAATGGACTACACCCTGTCTACACCATCAGAGTTGTTGGTCAAGGTTTCCTATGGCGGCAGTGTGGGTTGCATGCCCTTCACCTGGAGGTGGGGCTGGTCACATGGTTTTTGAATGTGTGATGAAAGGAGGACTTGGGGAGGTTAGTTTATCTGACCCCACTCTTCCCCCTGCACTTGACTATCATTGCTTGTGTGTGTTGACATTGTTTATACACGGTGACACAAAAAAAAATGTTTATTTATATACATATTCATGAATCCATGTCACTTCACAAGGATAAGAACCAAGTGTAGAACTCGGGGTTGCACCGGAGCGTGGCACACGCATCTAGTATTCGCAGCAGCTTACTTAATACTGATAGATATTTTGCCACGTAGAGTAGCATGGAACCTTGACCAAGTCTACTGGCAATATGTAACTCCTCCTCAGTGAGAACCTTATCAATCAAAGGGCCCTGTAGCCTAGTTCCAGCTAAGTCCGTATCCCGAATGTCAGTCAGCACTCGAAGGGAAGTTGGTGCCACATAGGTTGGGTCTCTTTGAGACCGCCATTTGGCCAATCGCTCTTCTAAGACCGTCATGATCTGAGCCCCTAGTTCGGCCATTACAACACGGCTTTCACACCAACGCTACTCAAATTGACTCTGGCCTGCTGACAGCCGCTTTAGTTGCTCTATGTCTACGAGATTTGGTCGGCAGAGCATTTCATTGAACGTGACGGTTAAGCGCAATTCGTCAGCCTCCTCGTCAGGGATGAGTCGCATGCGTTCATGTAGGAGCCTGTCGTAGTGCCCGTTAAGATGTTCTTGTTCTTCCCATGATAGAGGAAATGTCAAGTAATCTCCCGGTTGGTCTTTAGTTTCCAATCAATCTTCTTTACTCAAGAAAGATACTAAATTAGGATGATTATTCATCCTCTTGCAAAATAACTTGCGTAAGGACCTGCCGACCTCGTTGGGAGAATTTGGCCATTCGCTTGTGATCCAATCACAAGATCATATGACTCCACACTTGCCGCGCAAGTGTCGCATCGAACTATGAGACTTATTATACGCATTGAACGGAGTCACGAAACAATCTGTTCCTGATTACATTAGGTTGACGTCGTCAGTCCTAGAGTTCCAAGTTCCCTCTCGAAAGATTCTTAGGAACAAACCCTAGTTCACTTTCCAATTACATTTCACTATCCCTACATTCAGTGAATGTGGGCATCCATTTCAGTTCGTGAAAGATATCCTGATTTTGAGGAGTTGATTGCTCTTCTAATTTCTGAGGAGCAGAGAAATGGTGGTGCATCTTCTTCAGGAGGAACTTCCAAAGAAACTGTCTTCTACTCAAATGCTGGAAGAGGTAGAGGCAGAGGTAGAGGAGGCTGATTTGGAGGCCATGGTAGAAATCAGAATATGCAACAAACTCAAGAAAACCAGTCCTATGGAGGAGGACGTGGTAACTCTAGAGGCAGGGGGAGCCAAAGTGGTTGTGGTGTGGGGTCTTCTCCTACTAGTGGGTTCCTTAATGTTATTAGATATCCTGGTGTGTTCCTTGTTATTCGAAAGCAGCTGCGATCCTTATTCACACGTTGTGCTTAGTGCTTTCATGGTGCTTAGTGCAAAAACAGGCTTTTCTCTTTTCTTACTGTCCAGACTTAGTGGGGCACAAGAGTGAAGTGCCGATGCAGAAAGCATTTAATGCAAACTCCACCTTGTTTCAACCCACATTCCCAGCCTAATTTGAGTTCTCAACTTGGTTCTCGGCTATTCTACGATCTTTCTGTGGGTCTGTGCTGCGTTTTCTATTCTGCCCTAAGTTCGATTGGTCTTTGAGGGTCTAATGGTCAAACTGGGTCTTGGGGGTATTCAGGGTTGCGTCCTGGGGGTCAGGTTTGTGGCAGGGCCAACAAAAGATCCTTATCTTTTCCTTCTGGCAGGATGGTCCGATTCTGGGAATCCGACAGAGCTGGTCCGACTCTAGGAGTCGGATGGTCCGATTATTGCAATCAGACAGGTCTGATCCGACTCTAATAGTCGGATGGGGTTGGTTGATTCTGGACTCATCCGACCTTGGTGGTCTGATTTTGGGAATCGGACCAGGAGGGTGGTTCTATTTTCAAAGTGGTCTGATTTTGGACTGGTCCGAGTCCGGCTACGATGGTTCGACTATAATGGTCTGACTCTAGTGGGCAGTCTGAGTGCCACCTGGCACGTTCGATCGAGGTGTCTGATTCTGGAAATCAGACAGGGATGGTCCGACTCCCTCAGTCAGACTGTCTGATTCTGGGAATCAGATGGTCTGACCCCAGGACTCGGGTGGTCCGATTCTGGGAATCGGACCACTGCGAGTTGGTCCGACTACATCGGCAGCGGGCGCGATTCCGACGCGTTTGGATCCCTCTTAATGTCTACTACACACAATCACTACAGACTTCCCATATCTGATTAGAGCACTATTGAAAAACAGCAGACTCACCTGGAGCAGCACAAATCGATGGCACCCAAAATCGTGGTAGCGTTTCCTCTTCCTGTGAACCAGAAGCTCTCTCTCTCTCTCTCTCTCTCTCTCTCTCACAAGGCTAACCAAAGAAATGAGGTTTGTCCTGGCCTCCCAAGCCTCTTAAGGTCCTTTCCCAGCACTGCAAAATCTTACAACCAGTTCCCTTTCCCTGTTTCACCCAGAAACTTGAATCTAGTCCCCTGTTTCCCTGTTTTCAACAGCAGCCAAAACCTTCGTTTTCTCTTTTTTTACCCTAATCTAACCTTAATCTAGTGTAGCCAACATGCAAAACAGAATTATCCAATGCTTCCAACAAACCCAAATACTTACTTGTTTCACAGATTAAACCCTCCTAAATCTCCTAGTTATCTTGAGCACCGGTTCAGGCTGCAAACCCTACTTCTATGCACGATTTGATGCGCGCGGTGCTCAAGGCTCAATTCCGTCTGTCCCGAAAACAGAACCAAAATGGAGGGGAGCTTCAAGCTCTACCCCGAGACCTACGGACCACTTATTGCTCAAGTGTTTAAAACCGAGCGGCCATGGCTACCTCTCACATAGCCGACGCGCAATGCCTACCTTACGGGTGTAGTGAGCTTACCTTGCTGCTCGATCGAGTACCCTCCTGTTTCTTTCACACCGGTAGCTCCATGATCCTTGAGGCAAGCTCAAGCAACCTCAATCCCTCTCCCATGAGCTTCATCCTCCATAGCCACACGCGAGACAAGAGAAGAGAAGAGAGGAGGGGAAGATGAAGAGAGGAGATGGAGAGCTTCTTCTCCAAGATCCCTCACTCTCGCACAATCACTCCCTCACTCCCCCACACTCTCTCAATCCCTCTCTCAAGCACAAGCAAGAAGGCAAGAAACAAGAGAAGAAGAAGAAGAAGCTTTGGCCACACACAAGAATGAGCTTCCCATTCACTTTTTAACTTTATATACATGCCCTACTTTTCATGGGCGGTCATCCCTCTTTTTTACATGGCTGGCCATTAGCCTGGCCCATTTCTCATTTCCCACCGTTCTAGTCTATCCTATCCCCAACTAATGCATACAATTTGCACAGGAGTGAGCCTGGCGCTCTCTTACAAGGTTTTGGAAGCGTTTTCGCACTTAATGGTGCGGTTTTTACTCTTTTACTCTCCTTGGACGACTCTGACTTCTTGAGGATCGTGACGTGCGTTTAATTTTTTCCAGGGTCTAGTTGCCAGTTAAGGCGCCTTTTTCTTCTTTTCTTTTTTCCATTTCCCGCTCCTCTATGCTGCGATAAACAGGTTGAATTGTACAAGCAACAATATGTAAAGCTAGAAGAGGGTGCAAAAAGAATACAAGAACAAGATGAAATAAGGATGCATGAAGAGGATGGTGAAAGGATAGAGGAGGAATGATAGGATTTTACTCAGACTACACTACTTATTACTGAGGTTGAGATTAGCCATACCAAGGCCTATGCTAAGATTAATGAGGTTGTGATTAGCCATACAGTGGATGCCTTGAAAAGCATGAAGTTGATGAGATAGAAATTGCAAGTGTGTACTTTGTGAGTGCTTATGAGGAGGCCTATAATGCTCATGTATTACTTGATGTAGTGAATCAAAGAGAGATTGAAGAATTGATGCATGCAGATGGTAAGGAGGACACACTTGTAGTCCATGTGGAGGTTCAAGAGCTAGAGGATATGCATACAGAGAATGATGAATGTGATGCTACAGAGTTTGAGATGTTTCATATCCTTTAAGAGATGAAAGTATGATCTCTTCTTATGCCTTGACAGGAAATTCAAAGGTGCTTCAAGATATTGAATGTCTTGATGCTTTTAGTAACGCTTTTATTGATTTGGATGTGGAAAGTGAGAGTCGACAAGAGTAGCTTTTACTGCCATGGATTAAAAGAGAACAAGAATGTCCTTTGTACATGGGCATATTGCAAGCATGTATATGGAGGTCAAAATTCTCAAGTGTATGAAACCCACACAAGGCCTAAGGATTCACGAGGGGGTGCTTGGTGTGGTACTCTAGATGTAAAGATGTCTATTATTGAGATCTATTTTACATGCGGACATTTGCTTATGTGCATGTTTCGAGAGGAGTTGACTATATGGGTGTTTGACCCAAGTGTTTTAATAGGTTTCATATTCGAAGGATGTGAAAATTGGAACGGGGTGGATATCATGTGGATTATCATCCTCCTTGTGAAACCTCCGAATGCATCATATGTTGGGTCAACTACAAGATAATGGGAATAGTACACTAATTAGACTAGAAACATTTTGGTGCTAAATGATGAAGATAGACATTTAGATCTAAGTAATTCTTAGTAAAACCTTAGCTTTATAGGCTAAAGCCATTGCATCCTTTAGGAGGCTATTTTTGGGAACACAAAGAGAATTCATGCATGTAGGAGAAAAGAAAGGCAACTAGATGAAGTGGGTCCCATGCTACATGTTGGTATCCACCACCTCTTGGAAGAACATCGAGCAAGTGTAACCAAATGTGTTGGATATGTGAGCATGGTTGTTGTTATAAGTAAGCAATATCACAACAATGGAAACTTTCTTCTTAACTAAGAATATGAGTCTAGGCATGCCTTGAAAGCAGACGGGTATCTCTCCCTGTGCTGCAAGTCTAGATGCATGAGGTCACACAAAGATATGAACAATGGATATGAAAATATAAATAGCTCCCTCCAACGCTCATCATCCTCCCTTGTGTAGAAAAATAAGTGATTCCATCAATGGATGGAGGGCCATAGCTTAATGTATCATGGTGGGATGCCTTCATTTTACCTAATGGAAAATGGGGGCCGCCTTTGAACGAATTGGAGTCGATGCACACCAAAGAAAAGGAAGGAAAGTCCATATGTCTCAATCCATCAAATCATCCTCCCCTTCATGAACCAAAGTAGGTACTACAACCATGAACAAAGAGCTCTGAAGAGTCTCCCAAGTAGTCATCACTTGATAAATAGCTATTTGAATGAGGGGTGAAATCCACCATATTTGGGCTCTCATTTGCCTATGTCATGCCTCAACATCACCCAGCAAGAGGCTTGAGACCAATGGAGTCAATAACTGCTCATTTCCTACATGATTTGTATGTTGAAACAATAAAAAGGTGGGACTATCACTTGACTGATAGACAATTAATATTATGAATGTGATGAATCCAAGATTGGAATACATGATTGCAGTAAAGAATAATATAGTAATTTAAACCCTAGCATCTATGAGAAATGGGACCAAAATAAACAGCCATAGGATCTCTTTATAGTGGGAATTAAAAGTAGATTTCTAGGTAACCAAACTTGTTGCAGATCTTTGTGGTAGCCTAGAAAGAGTTTTGTGATTACAGGTATGTTGAGTTTCCTTTAGTGAGCATGGTGAGGTGGACTGCATAGAATCAACAATTGAAGGTACATCACATGCCCGACTAAACCATCTTTGGTGGTTGTGGAAAAATTAATATAAACTATATTGTATTTATGAGAACAAATATTACCTTTTATATGGAGCCTACTCCATGCTAGACACTCTAATGATTTGATGTTTGATTATTTTTTTCCTTGCAACGAGCACATGTATGGGGTGCAACAATGAAAATCTATGGGGCAATCATTGTAAACACATGGTGGGATTTTTTAGTGTAGGTTGCTACGGTGAATAGTAGGTTTTTCCTTGCCTTTTTTTTTCTGTTGCTCCACTCATACAAGTGGTGTGGTAATGCTAATTGCACATGCCTTGTTAATTGCTGTGATTGTAGTAGAGTGCAAAAATTTCAATGAAGAACAAGGTAGTAATTTAAAGCCTAGCATCTATTAGCAATGGGACCAAAATAAATAGTCACACAATCTCACCTTGATGGGGGTTGAAGCAAATGCATAGGTAACTGGACTTGTTGCAGATCTTTGGGCCAGCTTGATTGGAGTATAGATATATTGAGCTTCCTTTTAGCGAGTGCCCTGAGGTGGACTACATAGAATCAATGATTGAAGGTACATCACATGTTCTACATAGAATCAATGATTGAAGGTACATCACATGCCCTACTAAACCATCTTCACTAGTTGTGGAAAATTTTGCATTAGATGTACTATATTTATGAGAGCAAGTATTACCTTCTTTATGGAACCTACTCCATGATGCTAGCACTAAGATGATTTTATATTTGGTTTGTTTTCTCTTGCAACGATGTACAAGTATATGGTGGACCAATGCAGATCAATGGGGCAGTCTTTACAGACACATGACGATTGCTTAGTGTAGGTTGATGCATCAAGGAGTAGCAAGTTTTGCTTGGACTTTTTTCTTTGTTCCTCCACTGGTACAGGTGGTGTGGCAATGCTAATTACACAAGCCTTGTTAATTGCTATGATTTGAGCACAATGCATAAAGAGAGAGAGAGAGGTTGCAGCAGGCCATGCAACTGTCAGAGAGAAAGGCGCATGAAGGAGAGCATGAAGAACAGGGAGTATGCTAGAAGAAGATACGTTATGGCAACAATCATGGGAGGAAAGTGAAGACAGTTTTTGTTGAGATGACAAGCTCAACACATGCAGACATTGATGATGGACCGCCTGGTTAAATGGGTCCACATGTCTACACTTAGCACATTGGTGATCATTATGACTCTCACATGGCCACTAACTCATTACTTATTATATTTAGGTTGTTACACCTATTTACAGCTGGCATAGTTATAGCGCCAGTCGACTAGTGTAGTCGGTTATGCATTGTTTGACTTAGTAGGCCACTTTCCTTTATGTTGTATCTTATCTATACTTTGTGTACATTATAAAGGGTGTGGAAGAAGAAGAAGAAACCAGCAATAAAATGTTTTGGCCTCCATCTCTCTTCTTGTCTCTTGAGTGAGATTCTCCTTGTGCATTCTGTGTGTGTTCGGCACAGCATCTTGAGCAAGTCCTCCCACCACGCGATTCTTGACATGGTATCAGAGCTGCACCACTGAGAGAGGATGATTTTGAAGGCTGAATTGAAGGAGAATAAGCAAGCTTCGAGCAAGCAAGCCACGGGTAAGAAGCTCTCGCATGCTTCCACTCTTTCTCTTGGATAGTGCCTGTGGAGGCACCGGAAGTAGGGCAGAGCAAAAATCTCAGATTGTAGTGAGATTTGATGTGCACGAAGAGCATTGTGTATTCTGCAAATTAATCCCTTTAGGACTTATCCAGAGTTATTTTGGGCATTTAAGACCGTTTTAGGCCCCGTTTTAGAGCCGCAAGGTTGCAGACAACAGTTTTAGGGTACACTGTGATTTCGGCTGTTTTAACCGAAAGTGGGTGCGCAGGTTACAGATTGCGAATTTGTAATTCTTGAGGTGTTTGTAGGAAGAAAACATAAGGTCTATCTGCAAACACGTTGCAGATTGCATGTATTGTTGAGCAGACAGTGAAAAAGGCTATCTGGTGTATTGCTGTGCACTACAGGTCGAGGGTTGCAGAAGATTTGCTTGCTATTTGGTATTAGTTTTGTGATAATGGCAGAGAACAGTGGAAGCCCCATCATTGAGAAGCTCGACAAGAACAACTACCCTTCATGGAAGGTCTGTGTCACAAACTTCCTTATTGGAAACGGCCTCTACGAGTTTATTTCATGTGAAGAAAAGGAGCCGGAGGTGAGTGATCCTCCAACTGCAGAAGAGACAAAGGCATGGAAGGAATGGAATGAAAAAGACAAGAAGGTCATGTATTGGCTGTCTGCATTAATTGACAATAATATGTTGGGACATATTAGAAATGCAGAGAATTCATATGTAGGTTGACCATACTTGAAAGTATGTTTTCTGTAAATACAAAGACACGAAAGATTCAACTCAAGCAAGAGTTGAATACATTGAAGAAAGGGAAGATTTCTATCAATGAGTATGCACTGAAGGTAAGGAGCATTGCAGATGCATTGGCAGCGATTGATGCAATGCCCAATGATGATGATTTGGTGTCGTCTACCTTGGGTGGACTTAACAATGAAAAGTCTTGGAAGTCTTTTGTAACTTCTGTATATGTCAGAAAGCCATTTCCATATTTCAATGAGTTGGTCTCCCTTATCACTGAAGAGATCAACATGCAGAGTGAGAAATCTAAAAGAAGTGGTGAACATGTCCAAGTTTTCTACTCCAGTTCAGGAAGGGGACGCGGCAGGTTCTCTTCAAGAGGCCGTGGTAAAGGACGTGGTAGTGACAACCAACAAAACAAATTGAATTAGCAATTTGGAGATATGCAGGTTTCAGGAGGTCGTGGTAACTTTAGAGGCAGGGGGAGCTTTAGAGGAAGAGGTGGATGGCAGAACAGAGGTTCTAACAACTCTGGTATTCTGTGTCACTACTGTGGAAAAACAGGTCATATTGCAACCCAATGTTATGCTAAGAAAGATGATATTCACAGTGGTAAGTTGCAGCAAGAAAACTATGCATCGTCCTCATGATAGAATGAAGACAAAAATGAACCTATGTTTGTTATGCAGCATATGCTGAATGCTGTTACAGGAAAGGGAACACATGATGATGTTTGGTATGCTGATTCAGGTGCATCCAATCATATGACCAGCCATGCAGAATGGTTTGGAGAGATGCAAGATTTGCAAAATGCAGGTTATGTACAGACGGGTGATGATTCATGCCATCTAATTTCACACATTGGAAAAGTTCCCTTGTCCTTGCATGATGGTAAGACAAAGATTCTTTCAGATGTATTACATGTGCCATCTATTACAAAGAACTTAGTGTCAGTCGGTCAAATGGTAGAGCAAGGGTTGCAAGTCAAATTTAATGCAAAGGGCTACTTTGTAGAAGACTTCAATGACAAGTGCACGTTGGTAGTAAAGGGAAGTAGAGTTGGACGTATGTTTACTCTGGATGCTGGAATTCCTACTATGAATGCTGCTATGTATGCTAAAGGAAAAGGTGTTGTTGCAGATATTGAAATTTGGCACAAATGCATTGGACATGCAAATGTACAAAGGCTGAAATTAATGCAGTCCAAAGGGTTGGTTATAGGTTTGCCTACATTTAGAGTTGCAGAATTTCATAAGGTATGCGAAGCATGTCAGTTTGGTAAGCAGGAAAGACAACCCTTTTCACATGATAGAGATGTAAGCAAAAATATCCTTGATGTTATGCATACAGACATTTGGAGGCCTACACAAAATGTATCTCTTGGAGGCAGTTCATACTTTGTCACATTCATTGATGATTGTTGTAAAAAGCTGTGGGTATATTTTATGAAGGAAAAGAGTGAAGCGTTTGAGCACTTTAGAACTTTCAAGGCTGCAGTTAAGAGAAACAGGCTTGAAAGTAAAGTGCTTGAGGTCAGATGGAGGGGGAGAGTACCTCTCGAATGAGTTTAGTGATTTTCTGAGGTCTCATGGGATAAAGAGACAGTTCACATGCAGATATACCCCACAGCAAAATGGGGTTGCAGAAAGGAAAAATAGGCATATTGCAAAAGTTGCACGTGCCTTGATGGTTGAAAAGAATATGCCTAAGCATTTTTGGTCTGAGGCTGTTCATACTACTGTTTATATTTTTTGGGGGTAAAGGCGCCTCCGCCGTGCCGCCCCGTGTATTACTACACTGACAGTACCCGCCACTGCACACTGCAGGTGGCGGGCGCCCGTCACGTCACTTTATTCTTTATTCTTTTAGTGACAGTTTGAATAAAGGAAGGCCCGGTCACACATTGTGACTGTTGGAGTTCCCATTTCTTGTCTCTCTCTTTCTTGCTCTTGCTCTCCCGCCATAGCTCGCGTGCAAGCTTCGATCCTTCTCACCTTTCAACTGGTATCAGAGCTTGGCATTCTCTTGCTCGAGCTCGACTCGGTGCTTCCCGACCTTCGCATCGACTCGCTTCACGCATTGGGTCTCCATCCCGGCAGCCATAGCTGACCTCTTGAGCTCCCGACTCTCCCCGGCTTCCCGAGCTCCATCCTGGCCTTCTTGAGCTTCATCAGGGCCTTGCCCTTGAGGTATTGCTTCAGCATTTGCAGGCATTTGAGTGTATTCTCAGATTGAAACAGGGCAGGAACAAAGGGCAGCCACTCTTCTTGAGCTCCATAGCTCATATCTTCCCTCCCCTTTGCATTGGGCCTTCATGGCTTGGTATGTGCCTACCTTGGGCCATCATTGAGCCCCCCATTACCCCCTTTTCAGCCCATGTGGAGCAACAACAAGTTCAGCACCAACAAGGCAAATTGCATCATTTTTTTCCAGGCTGTGAGCACTCATCTACTTCAGCTCCACACTTGGCCATTGCTTCTTGCTCTCTACCTTGATCAAGAGGGCTATAGACTTCATGTTTGATGTCATTCAAGCTTTGGGTATTGGTCTTGATCTTTTGGGGCTGATTTCTTCAGATTTGGGACTGTCATAAACTGTCATAACAGGCTGAAAACAGGGCAGCACCATTGGCATTAGCATTTGTTGCTTCTACTCCATTCCGGTTGTGCTATTTGATGCCCGTATGCGGTCTACATGATGCCTAGTGCCTTGGGAATGTATGCACATGATTATGCCATGATTTTGGCTTGAAATATTGGCTGATTTGGGACTGTTATTTACTATTATACAGTGCTGGAAACAGGGCAGCCACACTTGGCATTGGCATTTGATGCTTATACCCTACTCCGGTTACCTTGTTTGATGCCCATATGCGGTCTATTTCCTACCCGGATGTATTGGGGATGTATGCATTTGGTTTGACCATGATTTTGGCTTGAATTCGGGGCTGAAATCTACTGTTTAGAACAGTAAATACATGTTGGAATAACAATGGGCTGAAGGTACTTTACATGCTTTGGCACTTACCTACCGATACCGGATGTATGCTTTGAGCTTTGGCATGATATCTCTGACATTTGGGGACGACTTGGAGCATATGTATGAGATTATGGGATGCTTTTGAGCTTTGCATTAGCTCCATCTTCACTGGCATTTGGACCGACTCGGCATGCTCGTGGACCGCCTATGCCTCATGTCTCTGCTTGACAGTTAGGCTTTTGCATTACATGCTTTGGTTCGTGACATATGCTATTTGGTTCGTGTATGCCATACCGACATTTGGAGCTTGGATTTGGATGTATTTGAGCATTCCCGGCTTACTTGATCACTGATCTTGGTTGCTATTTGGATGTCATTGAGTTGACCGAGAGCTTATTTGGGCTTATGTATTGCTTCATGGTTAATACGACCGGTGCTTCATGTATGTCATGCTCTCTCGGATGCACTTGATGCATTGACAGGGTCACTTATCACTGGTGCTTTCTCTTGGGTTGTTTGAGCTTCTAAGCTCGCTTTGTACGCCTTTTGTGCAAGTGGGAGCATTTTACATGCTTTCTTGACCTTTGACAGTTGCATGCTATTGGAGCACTTACATGTATTTGGAGCAGTTTATGTCTTGAGCAGCTACATACACATTGAGACTTTGGGATCATACTCCGATCTTTATGGATATGCATTGATGTACTCTTGGTTCACAGGATGCTTATGAGCTGAGTCTCATATTTGGATCTTTCTCTTTGAGCAGATACCTATTTGTGTCAGGTTTTGGCAATTACAGGAACACTTTGCCTAGAGTGTCTGGGGGTGTGCCTTTCACTGGCAGATGTTATTTTGACATGCTTGGTGTTGAGCTCATGTTCTTTTCACTATCATTGGCCTTGCTTATGTCCGTTTCATGCCGGCTTTGGACCTAGCATTGTTTGCTTGACATTGGATCCTATTTTGGGACAGTTTGCTCTCTAGACTGCATACCTGCAATTTATTACAGCAAGCAGTTATTGGTGGACTGAGGTGTACTTTTCATGCTGAAATATCCTGATTTGGTGTACCGCACCTAGTACTAAGTGGGCAGCAACTTTTGGCACACTTTGCTCACCCTTTGGACCCCATTTTGGTCATTTTTGGGCAGTTTCTGCAGTAAAACAGCAAGCAGTTTTGGACTGTTTGGGCATTTCCAGCCTGCATAATGGCGTCATCTTCGCATGATAGTGCCATCTTTAACATTACAAAGTTGGATGGTACCAACTACTCTTACTGGAAGAGTCAAATATGGCAGGTTTTGGTGCAGAAATCTCAGATTAAGCCACTTCGGTTGAGTGGGGAGCAGCCTGAAACTATGGACATTGACGACTGGCTTGAACTTGATGAGCTATGCAAGTCCACGATTGTATTGTCTCTCACTGAACAGGTACATTATAATGTATTTGAGGAAGCACAGAGTGCATGGGATCTATGGAATAAGATCAAGAATCTTTATGATAAGAAAAGTCCGGCGAGTCAGATGTACTGGTTGAAGCAGCTTATGGATCTGTGCATGAAGGATAATGCGACTATGTCTGCTCACTTGAGCCAGTTCCATGCTATACTGAAGAACCTAACTTCGCAGGATATCACCTTTGGAGAGGAAGTAACTCCTCTTTTCTTGCTTGGAACTCTGAATGAGTCATGGGATGTATTCCGCACTGCTCTTTGTGCCTCTAGTGCTACTCTAAAATTGGCAGATGTTGAGAGTGCTCTTCTTCAGGAAGAGGTGAATCGCAAAAACTTGGATGCCTCTCGTGGTAGTCATGCTTTGACAGTTAGAGGCAGGAATGACAGGTATGACCGTGGTAATGGCCGAGGCCGTGACTCGCAGAAGGGTCGGTCTAAATCTCGTGGTGGCAAGTCGCGTGGACGCAATGCAAATGTCACTTGTCATCATTGTGGGAAAAAGGGCCATATTAGACCACAGTGTCATGAGTTGCGCAATGAGAAGCGCAAGGATAAGGGGAAAGATAAAGTGCAGGAGAAGTCCTCTGATCGCAGCATAGTACCTGCGAAGTCCAACGTCAAGATTGAGGAAATTAATGTCACGCAGACTGAAGAGTCCGATGGTGGTGATGAGTTTATACTTGCAGCTAGTTCTTCTGATGCTTCACACTTGACTGAGACACCTAGTATGTATGCACAGTGCTGGTTATTGGATTCAGGTGCGTCCTTCCATGTGACGCCTTACCGTGAGTGGTTTCACTCTTACCGTACTGTATCTGGATCAGTCAAACTTGGAGATGACAGGTCTCTTGATATTGTGGGCTGTGGAGATATTCAGTTGCAGTTTTCCACTGGCAGTTCCTTTTTGCTCAGGGATGTACGTCATGTACCTGCGCTTACGTGTAGTCTTATGTCTGCAGGACAGTTGGATGATGCAGGATTTCATGTCTGTTTTGGGGATTCTACCTGGAAGATTACCAAAGGCAGACTTGTGCTTGCTAGAGGCGCCAAGGCTGGCAGCCTCTATCCTCTTGTTGTATCTGGGTCTTCTGTAGACCATGTTTTGGTAGTGGGCTCTATCCCACATGTATCACTTTGGCATGCCCGTTTGGGGCATATGTCTTTGAAAGGAATGAAAATGTTATCTGGTTTGCAGTATCTTCCGCCTTTGGATTATGCATGTTTTGACTCGTGTGATCATTGTCTTTATGGTAAGCAGAATAGGTCTACGCATAAGAAATCAGGTAGGCCATGCATGAGTGAGCCCTTGGCATTGGTGCATTCCGATGTTTGTGGGCCTATGCCTTGCATGTCTATGGGTGGCGCGAAGTACTTCGTTACCTTCATTGATGATTTTTCTAGGAAAGTGTGGGCTTATCCCATAAAGCAGAAGTCCGATGTCTTGGCAGTTTTTCAGAGATGGCTTGCTCTTGTTGAGAACCAGACTGGGTATAGGCTGAAATGCCTTAGGACAGATAATGGGGGAGAATATGTCTCGCATGCTTTTGAGCAGTTTTGTGATGACAGGGGTATTAAGCGTCAGTTGACCGCCCCTTACACCCCACCCCAGAATGGTTTGGCTGAGCGCATGAACAGGACTATTCAGGAGCGTGTGCGCTCTATGCTTAGCCATGCAGGCCTACCCCCGAGTTTTTGGGCTGAGGCAGTTAGTACGTCAGTGCATGTCATAAACCGATCGCCTTCCAGTGGATTGGATTTCCAGGTTGCAGAGGAAGTTTGGGCTGGTAAGCCACCCTCTTATGCGCATCTCCGTGTCTTTGGATGTGAGGCATTCTGCCATGTGCCCAAGGACAAGAGGAGTAAATTGGATCCAAAGAGCATTAAATGCATATTCCTTGGCTATGGTGAGTCAGGAGAGATGGGCTATCGCCTATGGGATCCGCAGGCGCGGAAAATAGTGCGCAGCCATGATGTCGTCTTCCATGAAGACAAGATGCACAGGCAGCCTGAGAAGGTGGTTGAGATCCGCAGAGTGATCTTTCAGGAGGAGCCTAAAGCTCCAGCACAGCCAGTAGTACAGCCTGCAGCAGTTCCTCCACAGGGCCAAGATGTTGGACAGGTAGTTAGACAGGCAGCAGAGCCTGCGGTGAGACGGTCTGCTAGAGATAGACGTCCACCTGACAGATTTCAGCCCTCTATGCATTATGTTTTGGTTACAGATGCAGGAGAGCCTTTCACTTATGATGAGGCTATGCGCAGGGGTGACAGTCACTCCTGGGAGAGGGCTATGCAGTCTGAGATAGACTCCCTGCATAAGAATGAGACTTGGGATTTGGTTGCCTTGCCTAAGGGCAAGAAGGCTTTGCCATGCAAGTGGGTGTACAAGCTGAAAAGTACCCCTGGACACCCCAAGCCGGCATACAAGGCTAGATTGGTAGCAAAGGGTTTTAAGCAGGAACATGGTGTGGACTTTGATGAGGTCTTCTCTCCTGTGGTTAAGATGACCACCCTGCGCTTAGTCTTGGCTTTGGTTGCACAGCTTGACTTAGATCTATATCAGATGGATGTCAAGACGGCTTTTCTACACGGCTTTTCTACATGCAATTGGTCACTTTATTCTTTATTCTTTTAGTGACAGTTTGAATAAAGGAAGGCCCGGTCACACATTGTGACTGTTGGAGTTCCCATTTCTTGTCTCTCTCTTTCTTGCTCTTGCTCTCCCGCCATAGCTCGCGTGCAAGCTTCGATCCTTCTCACCTTTCAATATTATGAACAGAACTCCCACAGTTGCAGTTCATGGGATGACTCTTGAAGAATGCTTTACTGGCAAGAAGCCTGATGTATCGCACTTGAAGGTATTTGGCTGTGTTGCATACGTTCATGTGCCAGATGAGCTACGAAAGAAGCTTGATTCAAAGGCATAAAAATGTGTTTTTATTGGATACTCTTTAGATCAGAAAGGGTATTGTTGTTATAACCCTATCACAAGTAAGTTCAGAGTGAGCAGGGATGTCATCTTTGATGAAATGAGTAGTTGGCATGCATCTAGTGGTGATGCATTGGATGATGATGATGATCATGGCACTCATGTGCAGGCTGAAAAGCAAGAATCATGGACTCTTAGTGGACCAGAGACATCATCTGGTAGTCCTTGGTCTGGGAGACTAAGGAGTATCTCTACATCTTCAGGTGCATCTAGTAGCACTACACGTAAAGACAAAGGAAAGAATAAAGGGTCAGATGGCATTGATGCAGTTCTTGATGGAGACTCCAGTGGCTCAGAGAGCTTGGATGATGAGCTTGGTATTCCTTCTGTCGGGACACTAGGTGTACAAAGAGCTCATAGTAATGTAAAGACTCCATTGAGTGATCCAGTGGTATGTAGATCTAGGAGGGTCAAATACCCTGTTAAAAGATTTGGTTTTGAAGGTTATGCAGCTCACCATTATGCTTATATGGTAAAACTAGTTGAGGATGTTGAGCCCACATGTTTTGAGGAGGCTGTTGGTCATGCTCATTGGGATGCAACAATGGATGAGGAGATGGCTGTATTAGAGGCCAATAAGACTTGGGATATAGTATCATTGCCGAAGGGCAAAAAAGCTATTGAATGTAAGTGGGTTTATAAGATTAAGCACAATGCAGATGGTTCTATCAGTAGGTACAAAGCTAGGCTGGTTGCAAAAGGCTATGCCCAGACATATGGCATAGATTATGAAGAAACCTTCAGTCCAGTTGCTAGGATGGAAACTGTCAGATGTGTGATTGCTTTGACAGCAGCCAAAGGTTGGAGGTTGTAGCAAATGGATGTGAAGAATGCCTTCTTGCATGGTGATTTGCAAGAAGAAGTGTATATAGATCAACCAGCAGGTTATGAAGATTTAGAACATCCCACGTATGTGTGCAAGTTGAAGAAGGCGCTCTATGGGCTCAAGCAAGAACCTAGAGCATGGTCTGACAAGATCAGAGAGTATCTTGTCAATATTGGCTTTTATGTTTCTGATGATGATCACTCACTTTATGTGAGAAAGGGAGATGCAGGTTTGGTCATCATTGTCATCTATGTGGATGACTTAATTATTACAGGTGATAGTGATAGTGGGAATGTTGAAGTCAATGACTTTTTGAAGAAGAAGTTTGAGATGAAGGATTTAGGTGAGCTAAGGTACTTCCTTGGCATTGAGGTGATCAGAGGTGATGATGGTATATGGCTATCCCAAAGACAGTATGGCTTGGATATGTTGTCCAAGTATGGTATGACAGCATGCAAACCACTTTCAGTCCCGTTGGAGCAGAATGTAAAGTTGAGTGCTGATGTTGGGGATGAGATAGAAGACCCTACTATGTTCAGGAGGATAGTGGGGAGTTTGATCTACATGACCATTACAAGGCCAGACTTGAGCTATGTTGTTGGTCTTGTGAGTCAGTTTATGCAAGTACCTAGAAAGCCACATTTGGATGCAGTCAGACGCATATTGAGATATGTGAAGTCCACATTACATTATGGACTTTTCTATGAGGCAGGTACAAATGTACAGGTGTTTGGATACACAGATGCAGATTGGGCTGGTAGTATGTCTGATAGAAGATCTACCAGTGGATACATGTTCTCTCTTGGTAGTGCAGCAGTTACTTGGAGCAACAAAAAGCAACCTACAATTGCTTTGTCGAGTACAGAGGCTGAGTATAGAGGTGCTACTATTGCAGCATGTGAGGTAGTATGGCTACAAAAGTTATTGGCTGATTGAGATGTGCAGGTGGAAGGTCCAGTTCTCATTTATTGTGACAACATGAGCAGTATACAGTTGGCTAGAAACCCTGTGTTCCATGCTAGGACAAAACATATTGAGGTACACTACCACTTTGTGAGAGAGAAGGTACTAGCAGGTGAGATTGACTTGGTGTATGTCAACACATAGAATCAGATAGCTAACATCTCCACGAAGGCATTGAGTATAGAGAAGCTTCAAAAGTTTCGAAGCTCACTTGGAGTTGCAGAGATAAAGTTGAGCTTGAGGGGGAGTGTTGAGATGATAAGCTCAACACATGCCGACATTGATGATGGACCGCCTGGTTAAATGGGTCCACATGTCTACACTTAGCACATCGGTGGTCATTATGACTCTCACATGGCCATTGACTCATTACTTATTATATTCAGGTTGTTACACCTATTTACAGTTGGCATAGTTATAGCGCCAGTCGACTAGTGTAGTTGGTTATGCATTGTTTGACTTAGTAGGCTACTTTCCTTTATGTTGTATCTTATCTATACTTTGTGTACATTGTAAAGGGTATGGAAGAAGAATAAGAAACCAAGAAGAAAATGTTTTGGCCTCCATCTCTCTTCTTGTCTCTTGAGTGAGCTTCTCCTTGTGCATTCTGTGTGTGTTCGGCGCAGCATCTTGAGCAAGTCCCCCCACCATGCGATTCTTGACAGTTTTGAATAGCTTTTGGACTGCCTTGGCAGTAGAAGGATGATTACATGATTACATGCCAATCCTAATTATTTCCACCAATTGAATGACTATCACAAAGAACTAGTAGGGAAACTAAATAATAGGGATGATGAAACATTTCCTAGTTAGAGAAACTAGGGAATCCCTAATTTCTCTAACTTATGTGAATTTTTAAGTAGAAAATTATATGCCAAATTTTCAACTAGGAAATTATATAGAGATTGCCTTGGGGGGATCACCTTATAGGATAGTTTAAAAACTTATTTTTTTAATTGTGTATCATTTTTTATATCCCTTTTGTGAATTTTGGAGGAAATAGTTATATCTTTTTTATAAATTCAAAATTCAAAGAGTGTAATTTCATGGCTCTTTTTATATAAATCAAATTAAAAGCATGATGTTGAAATACTTTAACCATGGAAATAGTTATATATTTTTTATAAATTCAAAATTCAAAGAGTGTAATTTCACGGCTCTTTTTATATAAATCAAATTAAAAGCATGATGTTGAAATACTTTAACCATGGAGTTTTATTTATGATCTAAGATGAAAATTTTATCTCTCCAATAGAACTTGTGTGTGATAATGATTGACGAAGAAGGATGTTGAATATAACAGACAAAAATATGCCATAAATGGCAACATATCGCTAGACTACATAAAATACTCAAATAAACATCATAATGGTCTTAATCAAATGTCTAAAATACCTAGAAATGTCAAGTATGAATTAGACTCACACGAGCTAATCAGATTGCTAACATCCTCTCTTATATCATGGGCAATTTGATATAATAGAATCATATAATGATAATGACTCATCATAGTCTATACAATAAAGACCACCAAAATAGGACCATGGATATCCAAGTAGTGGGTGATGAAGCCACCACTAAGGTGTTTCAAAGAGAATCTAAGTGTCAATGTTGAATGTCTAGTACAAGATTATCCCATCAAAAATGCCTCTAAACACACGTGACCATAGATTCCTTGCCTTTGGTTAAGATCACCAAAGCGTCACCTCATATGAGCATGAACTAGGAGCTAATAGTGCCGTGTCAAATAATAGCTTATCATGAACTTGGATTTCAATCTTAACTCTAAGATTTCAAAACTTGTTAGATTTCAATTGGTGTGTTAGGGATGCTCCTTTCTAGAACTTGTGTATTTGTGTATCTGTATAGATGAGGCGTACTTACCCCATCTCACCACATGCTTACACATCCTCTCTTGCATTGGAGAGTCATAGGGATGATCGTATCACTAGTATTGGAAAGAAAGAGGAGATGCCAAGTCCTTTTTGGGGTCTAAAGAAGATGGCCATGTCTGTTTCTTGGCCTTGACCTTGTCCATGATTCAAGTTAGAGTGTCTGAGAAAGATGATGATTGAGTAGAGGAGTTAGGATCTTGCTTCATCTTCATCTCTGCCTTCCTCGAAGCCTCTACCTCTTTGTAATCCTTGTGCAAATGTCCCTTTTTATCACAATGATAATACATGGCTAGGCCTTCAACTTTTTATGCATGTCACCCCCCTCTAATGCTATAAACGCCTCACATATGGGATGCTCTAAATCTTCACAAACTGTCACTTGCTCCATATACACCTCTTCTTACAACTCATTATGCAAGAATGCATTCTTGACATCCAGTTGCTACAAATTCCAATCTTTGGGTGCTATCAAGGAAATCACACATCTTGTCATGCTAGCAACTGGAGTGAATGTCTGTTCATAATATATATTATATGTCTGAGCATAACCTTTTGCAATCAGTCTAACATTATACAACACAATATTAGTGAGTTTGGGAATATCCCAATTCCCATTTTTGGATACTAAAAAGGTGACACACGGATAACATGTCCATAAGTTTCTCAAAACCATATGATGTAACCTATCACTGGAAAGCACTTGAAAAATGGAATCTATTGAGCTATAGAGTGCTCGATTTGGAGTTATAATGTTCAAGTTATGACAAATCCAAAGATTTGACCACATGTCCCAAACTTATGGAAAATTCCCATATTCCCCAATATGGTGTTATACCTACTAACATAACTATTTATATTATGCTTGATTTTGTAAATCTACTTATAGAAAATAACTTTCTTGCCCTCAAGCAATGGTACCAAATTCCAAGTCTTATTGGCTTCTAATGCAACCATCTCATTCATTGCTACATCCTAATAAGCATGACCAATAGCATCCTCAAAGAAAGTGGGTTCAACATTCTCAACCAACTTTATCATATAAGCATAATGGTGAGTTGCATAACCTTTAAAACCAAATCATTGAATAGGGTATCTTACCCTGCTAGACTTGTGTACCATAGGATCATGTGCTCTGTGTACACCTGGTGTCCTGACTGAAGGAATACCAAGCTCATCATCCAAGATCTCTGAATCATATTGGAATCTCTATTAGATCCCAAATGACTAGTAGATGCATCATTACCATCCAACACTTTCTTATTCCCTTTGGCTTTACTTGTAATACTTGTAGATGCACCTGAAGATGTGGGGCTACTCAGTCTCCCGAACCAAGGGTTAATTGTAGATGTAGTACTAGATGATATTTTTGGTCTACTAAGACTATGATTTTCACTTTTTATTTTGCACATAACTATTATGATTGTCATAATCATCCAATGTATCAGCACTAGATTCATATCAACAGCTTATCACATTAAAAAAGTGTCCCTGCTCACTCTAAACTCACCTATGATGACTGGATTATAACAACAATACCCTTTCTACTCTAAAGAGTATCTAATAAAAATACATTTTTCAGCCTTTTGATAAAGTTTCTTTTGTAGCTCATTTGATACGATGTCATGAACATATGCAATACAACCAAACACTTTTAGGTGTGACACATTGAACTTTTTGCTGATAAAGCATTCTTCAAGGCTTATCCCATGAATTATACCTATGGAAGTTATTCATAATATAGATATGAATATGAATAGCTTCATATCAAAAATATTTTGGCATATTCTTTTCAACCATCAATGTTTGTGCAACTTTTGCAATATGTTTATTTTTTCTTTCTACAATCCCATTTTGTTGTGGGATATATTTGCGAGTAAATGGTCTCTTTATCCCGTGAGACCTCAAGAAGCCATTGAACTCATTAGAGAGATAATCTTCTCTTCTTTCTGACCTCAAGTACTTAAATTTCAAGTATGTATCTATTTCAATAGCAGCCTTGAATGTTTTGGAGTGCTCAAATACATCACTCTTTTTCTTCATGAAATATAGTCATAGCTTTCTTGAAAAATAATCAATAAACAAGATAAAGTATTTGTTGCCACCAAGAGATATATTTTTTGTAGGCCCTAAAATATGTGTATTTACAACATCAAGTATATTTCTACGCATATCTCTATCATGAGAAAAAGGTTGTCTTTTCTGATACCAAACTGATATAATTTATACACTTTATGAATTTTTATAACTTTGAAAACAAGAAACCTTGTAATTAGTCCTTTAAACTACATTAATTTCAACCATTACACAATTGTATGTCCAATATATTTGTGCTATATTTTAATGTATACAACCACTTCTTTGCTTTAAGTATATGTAGCGACATTCATACTAGGATTTCTACATTCTAAAGTGAACATTGATGAACTCTACTTCCTTTTGCCATCAACCTGCACTTATCATTAATGTATTCTACCAAACAACCTTTTTCATTAAATCAAACCTACAACTCTTGCTTTATCTTTTGGCCAACAGACACAATTCTTTGTGATTGATGGCACATGTAATGCATTTGACAGACTCTTTGTTTGGCCATCATGCAAGGATAAATGATTTTTTTCAATGTGTAAAATTGGTTGGCATGAATCATTACCCATCCACACAACCTAGATTTTTTAAATCCTTTATCTTTCCAAACCATTGAGCATGACTTGTCATATGATTAAAGTCACCTAACTAACAAATCATATATCATCATGTGTCCCGTTTCTTGGAACAATATTCATCATATACTACAAAACAAACAGACGCTCATGTTGGTCTTCATTTTGTCATTAGAGGATGATGTATAGTTTTCTTATTGTAATTTACCACTCCTGCTGATATCATTCTTTTTAGCATAACATTGGGCTGCAAAATTACTTGTTTTACTATAATAGTGACAAACAATACCAGAATTGTCAAAGCCTCTATTTTATTATTCGCCTCTTCCTCTAGAGCTCCCCCTGTCTCTAAAGTTTTCATGGCCTCTTGAAACATTCATTTCACAAAATTTCTCATTTAACTTTTTTTGCTAGTTATCACCAATACGTCCATACCACAATCTCTTGAAGAGGATCTACCACATTTCCTTTCTAAACTTGAGTAAAATCCTTGAACCTGTTTACAACTTCTCTCAGATAATTCACCCCACATATTGATCCCTTTGGTGATCATGAGAGAGACCAACCCATCAAAAATCTCAAAATGGATTTCATATATATATATATATATAAATAGTAAAGAATTTCTGAGCCTTCTCACTATTAAGGCCATCCAAAGTACATAAAACCAAATCATCATCATCAAGCATTGTATCAATCATTGCCAAAGCATCTACAACACTCATCACCTTCAAAATATACTCATTAATATACATTTTTTCTTTCTTCAAAGTATTCAACTCTTGCTTGAGTTTAATTTTCCATGCCTTCCTATTTATTGAAAACATATTCGTTAAAATGGTCCAAGCTGCATGTGAAGTTTTTGCATTTCTGATATATCCCAATATAATATTATCAATGAATATAGATAGCCAATACGTCACCGTTTTCTCCTTTGCATTCTATTCTTTCTATGCTTTTAATTCATTTGCAGTCATAAGGTTACTCAACTCTGGCTCTTTTTTTTACTTGAAACGAACTCGTAAAGGCTCTTTCCAATAGGGAAGTTCGTCACACAAAACTTCCATGATGGATAATTGTTCTTATCCGGCTTCTCAATGATTGGATTTCCATTGTTATTTATCATTATCACAAGATTGATACAAAACAGAAAGCAAATCTTCTACAACCTTTCACAACAAGTGCACATCAATACACTATTAAGTAGCCTTTCTAATTGACTATTGAATAGTAGATTGAGTATGCAACCTGTTTGTAGATAAAACTTGTGTTTGATTCTTGGCAAACACCTTAAAACTTACAAATTTGAAATCTATAACCTATGTATCCATTTTTTATCGACATAGCTAAAATTGCAATATATCCTGAAACTATTATTTTGAACCTTGTGGATCTAAAATGAGGCCCGAAATGGCCTCAAATGGCCAACAAAAGTAGGATGACTATCTTGCAAAATATACAATACTTTGTTTCACACAAAATCGCATAGCAATCTAAGATTTTTGCTATGTATTGCTTCCATGTCTCCACATACACTATCTAAGAGAGAGTGTGTAAGAATGGGAGAGCTTCTTACTCCTCATTGGCTTGCTTGAATCCTTACTTCTTCTCCTCCACTTTAGCCTTCAAAACTAGCCTCTCTCAGTGGTAATGCTCTAATATCATGACAAGAATCATGCCATAGGGGAAGTTTTTGGAGTTGATGTGCCAAACACAAACCATACACATAAGGAGAAGCTCGCCCAAGAACGCAAGAAGAGAGATGGAGGCAAGAACGTTTTTTTTTTCTTATTCTTCCACACATAATACAATGTATACAAAGTATAAATAAGATAAAACATTTAAAAAAAGTCACATACTAAGTTAAAGAGTATATAACTAACTATACTAATAGACTAGTGCTATAACTATGTTATAAAAGCAGGTGCAACAAACTAAATATAATAAATGACAAGTCACTGACAATGTGAGGATCATAATAACCATCAAAGTGCTAAGTGTAGATGTGCATAAGAGTCTCCTTTAGCATTGCATTAATCAATGCATCTCTACCTTTAACATCAACCTACATAAGTAGAAAACATAGCACCATCCTGAATCAAAATCTCTACATCTTCACATTTCTCCAACATACATTTGATTCTACAATTATAGTAGCATTGACTTACACATCAGATAGTTTAAAGAATCCCGAGAAAAAATCTATGCAATATCAGTAATATTTGACTTTATTTCTAGTTTTGCATTATACTTTGCAACTTTAGCATGCAACAATGGAATCTCAAATAGTTCAATAGACAAATCACGATTTTGCATACAAATCTTAGCTCTTTGGACACACTTACATTCTCCCTAGACTTTAAGACCGTACATGTAGTCATCCTAGGATATACCATACATATGTGGAATCTCCTAAACTTGTTTCTTAAACACCGCTTTCATCAACATATTCAAAACATTCAATCCTACAATCCTCTTAGATATCATATTGTTGCATCCTTTTATCAAAAAAATTGACATAGCTACATACATCCTGTCCATTAAATAGGCCCGCTTCCTCAATAATCATTTGAAGTGCTTCCATTGCCAAATCCTCTATCCTCTCAGGTTCTTAATTAGTAATTTCGTATTCCTGCATATATATGACTTGATATGGTAAATAGCCAAGTCATCGGTATATTTTGGCATGCATAACAATTCCAATCTCTAATTCCACCTAGATCATAAGGCATTGATAATTCATGACATCCCTCATTCATATAGCCTTTCATGGCTAAACCCATGAACTCACTAGATCCTCTGAGATCAAAGGGTAAACCAAAATACTAGTGTAATATCCTATATCTTTGAGTCTATGCATGGTTGGAGCATCCATCTGCACATTGGTGTATTAATCCAAAGCGTATATTTCTTTCATACCTTCAACTCTGATAGCATCATCCATCTTTTGCACATTAGCATCAATATGATCCATCATCACATCCCCATTAAGAATGTTAGATCTGTCAACCATAGCACTTATAATAGTCTCCTCTAGCATTACATCTATCAATGCATCTCCATCTTGAGCATCAATCTGCATAGTAAAAACATAGCAAAATCATGAATCAAAACCTCTACATAATCACAACCCTCCAACACTATGTCTGATTCTATAATTATAGGAAATATGTTCATAAGTATAGCATCCACCTTCATGTTAGATAGTAAAAAATCATCCTTAGAAAGAATATCTACATCATCAGTAATCTCTAGCTTTGTATCGGTATCTGCATTATCCTACATCACTTCAACGTCTAGAAGTGGAATCTCAAATAGTTCAATAGATAAATCAAGATTTTCCATACAAAATCTTAGCTTTTTGGGCACATTTACGTTCTTTTCAATATTTTTGAGCATGCTTGTAGTCATCCCAAGTTATACCATACATATGTCATATCTTCTAAACTTGTTCCTTTAACCCGCTCTTGCATGGAATTTGTGCGGGGATTCGTGAAAGTCACTCGCCGCAAGAACGCTTTGTGATGGGAGAACTAAACGTAAAATAATTATCCAAAAGAATTTTAGTTTGAGAAAATAAATTCTTTGATTAAAGATATAGACAAAATACAAAATCAAAAGACTCTCGGATATGATCAAAAGACATCAGCTCGATATGGAACTTGTTTCTTTTAAGCAAGCAAAGGTTCACTAGCCAATTAGACGACAAGGTTGTTCTTGGGTTACAACAATATTTGGTAGCAAGCAATATTCAGGAGCACCATGAAATGGCTCAATGTAATGTACTAAATTTATAGTGAGGCTTCTGAGCCTTGATTGTGTAGTGAATTGATGTGACCTTGTCAAGTTTGTAGTACCCTTTCACATCAATTGTGGCTTTTTGGGCATTGTTTACGAATATCTACACTCCCTTCACGCCAATGCCTTAACTGTCTACAACTTGGCCACCAATAGAGATCCCAATTACTTGAAATGGCTCAGTGATAACAACATTGTCATGACCAACAGCTACTTCAATGGAAGTAGGTGAAACATCAAAGACTGTAATTTCTCCCTTGTAATAAGGCACAAGCTTGTACTGTCCACAAGGCAATGAACTGAAAATAAACTTCCCATTTGCATTTGATACGGCACATCACAAGGCTTTCTCATCAAACGGTGAATCCTCATGGCCTTCAGGACATACATGCTGCTTTAATGCTGTACAATGTGTCCTAGCAAGAAAATATGCTTTGAAATAGAACTTCGTGCTCAATCATTTGTGATTTGAAGAGGACATGCAAAATTGAATCCATGCTATGCAACCAATCGAATGATGATCCACACAAAATTTATGAATGGAATGAAGAAAATGTGCCTAGCCTATCCACATGTGCTCGTGCGTCATGCAAAAATGCAAATAAAAACACACACACAACAAAAAATAAATTCCTAATGACGTTGACTAATGGTTTCAAATTCTTGGTGAAAAACTCCACCCTCATGTTCGCAGTGGTGGATGCGCAGCGTCACGACACTGCTTTCATCAATGCATTCTAAACATTCAATCCTATAATCCTCTAGGACATCAAACTATTGCATCCTTTCTTCAAAATCTTTGATATGGTTACATATGTCCTATCCATTAAATAGACTCACTTCCTCTACAATCAGTTGAATTGCTTCCACTGCCAAATTCTCCGTCTACTCAGGCTTTTGTTCAGTAATTTCCTATTCTCGCATATCTATGACTAGATACAGTAACTGTATTTGTTCTACCTCAATAAATATTTGAACTACTCATACCCTACAATCCATATCCAAATCTTCATGCATAACTACATGTACATACTTTTCTACTAACTTCATCTACTCCCTACTGCATTCCTCTTAAAGTCCTTGTCAGCTTCATGATTCATACAGTCCCCATTCTACAACCTTGTCATGGCATCTCATATTGGACTCAACATCGATATATTGAAAGGACATGCACTGGTAGATATACACTTCTCTTGTTTTCACATATTTCTTTCTAAGGTTCCTTGATCATCATAAAATGCCATTGTTGAATGATAGCTATGATAACAAGGAGCTTTCAACTCCTTATGGTTGTAGGGAGGAGCCATAGACTACACTAAAGGAGTTCAATGATGGCGGTGCTAGCTCTCATGATAAGGATTTTGTACTTTTCATGAGGAGAGAGTAGGACTTGCAACAATGTTGCCTTTGCTCGATTGTCTTCTTAAGCATGGAAGCATGGAGAGAGACGCGGCTTGTTGGTGCCTTCTTAGAGTCAAATTTATAAATCCAATGGAGTATAGCTAAAAGGCAACCTTGTAGTCGAAGAAGATCACCATCGAGGTAGGCCACAAGCTAACATGAGGTTCAGATGATTGAGTGTGGAAAGAGCCCCTTGATAGGACTTCTTAAGGCTTGTTTGTCTTAAGTTGATCACTATGCCAAGCATAATTGCAATTCCATATGTGTTTTCTTACAAACATGCCTTACAAGCCAAAATGCCAACGTGTAACATGTTGTGTTGCTGTAGCCCAACACTTTGCATGCCACCCTTCTTTAGATTTAGCTCTGATCATGCCGATTGATTAGGATAATCAGCACATATCTAGCCGTCCAGAAATACGTACGGACGAACATATTAGAATAATTTTTAAAAAATACACAAACAAGCATTCGAATGCATACACCGACACTCATTTGGACGGGTTGCATGTAATATAATGTACCTAAGGTTAAAGCTCTCTCTTTTTAAGCTCAAAAAACGGTGGGTGGATCGATGGCCGTGCCGGGCGGGTAGGGTAATTTTTCTTCTTTTCTTTTGCTTTATTATCTTTATTATTTATTTTTAGTTTCTTTCTTTCTTTGTTGCGGCGGTTGGTTGTTTTTGTTCCGTTCGTTGTTGTTAAGGTTTTAAGGTGGTAAGGTCAGGGGGGCCGTCCCAAGCCCTCCCTGGAGCATCTCTCGTCCACGCGCCTTACCCCCCGCCGAGAGACAGCGCTCTCGGACGACGGGTGGCATGGAGATGGAGAGAGAGCTCACTCGGCCCGGCCATCGTCTCTGGCCGTTGCATCGTATCCCCACCGACTCGAGGTCTGCAACAAGGAGAGCCCACCGGGGACAGATGAAGTGGGAGCCGCCCCTCTCCGCACACTTTATAAGCAAAGCTCGGATTACGCGCCGTTGCATGTGGGATACGCGGGATGCAACAATGTTCAAGGATAAGACATCATATCATCCCACGTAACGAACGCAATAAGCCTCTCTCTCTCTCTCTCTCTCTCTCAAAAGGTGAAGACATGCCCTTTCTCCATTGCCTTGTAGCACTACCCTATCAATGTCTTTTGTACACATCCTAACATCTTAGTGTGGCCTCCCTCTAAATGTGATGTAGGTTTTAGCCCGTGTGTAGCCAACTTTCGATTAGCCACACAAAAGGGGTGTCACTGAGACTTACACTTGTTGGAAATAACTCCTACATGAAGTGGTCCATGTTTTCGCACCAATGGAGGGTTTTCTTGAACATGGAGAAGGCCCTCGGGGCTGACCAACACATGGCACAAATTGAGGGGCACATTGCATGATGCTCTAGCTCATGCTTCGTTGCCTTGAATTTAAAAACATGTGCAAAATTAGAGCTAATTTTTTATACTCATCTCACCTTAACTCAAAGTAGTGTGAATTCTTATACCTAATAGCTTCCAATGCATTTCTACAACGAACTATGACAAAATCTTCTTTACTTTGAAGCCACAATAGGCCTTCAACCTCCAACTTGTGCTATGGAACATGGGGAATTAGAAGTTTTTCTTGTTGATGAACAAGATAGACAAGGCCATAGCAGGCAATGATATAGCCAAATTGCTCATTAAGTCAGTGTAGACTCATTGGAAGACATCAAGGTCATGAGTGGACTTGCACAAGTACAAGCATCACAGTTTAAATCCTTTTCTGGAGTGTGGCTCAAGTCTTAACACTCCTAACAATAATATTTTTATTACCTAGATGCACTATTGGAGTGTGAGGGCACATGTCAAATAGCAAAGACTAGGTAGTTTCTATGCTTGTATTGTGAGTTAGTGTGAGCACCTCCAATGCAACACAAGTACACAATACCACAAAGTTTAAATCCATTCGTAGAATGTGATGCAAGCCTTTAATAGACATAAAAATGGATGTTTTATAGCCTAGACGTACTATTGGAATGCAAGTGCAAGCCTTCAGTACTAGCAATAGCAAATCCAAGAAAATTGTATGCTTGTATTATGAAAGAAAGTGCAAGCCTCTAATACAACATAACACAAATGAATAATCCTAATATCCTATTTCTATAGTGTGGGGCATGCCTCTAATCCACACATATACAAAGGGAGACTAAAATTCTAAAAATACTTTTAAAGTATGAGGGAGACCTCTAGCACAACAAAAGTATTTAAAATAGAAAATGATTTTTAAATAATATTCTAAAATTAAAATAAAATTATCCCTAAAAATGTACCTATGGACTACCATTAGTTGAGCTGGAGGCGAAGCAGAAAGGGAAAAAACTAGTCAAAGGCTTTCAAAATGAATAAAATGTTTTGAAACCTTCATTTATGTACTTAAATTTTTGTTTGTAAGTCTTACAATCAAAAGCTTTTGATCACTACTCCAATAATAGATGATAATGATGATCGTAGTCTTTGGCTCCTATACACTTTTCCAATAACTTAATTCACTCCCTACTACATTCTTCTTAAAGTCCTTGTCAGGTTCATGATTCATATAGTCCCCGTTTTGAAACCTTGTCACGGCGTCTCATATTGGATTCAACATTGATATTGAAAGGATGTGTACTGACCAGTAAGAGATTCAAGGAAGAGAAGGAAGACTGGTAGAATTAGATGAACAAGGAGAGACATTTTGAATATTATTCACTATATTATGAAAAACCCGGATTACAATCCTTGTCAAGAGATTTGCATCCAAATCACAAATTCATATGAGAATATCCTAGATGTTAGCACTCTAATTCATCCAAGGACTTCCATGGATTAGGAGTAGTCAATGCTAACCCCGAACTATGCTTAGCCCTTAACTTCATTTGAGCATAAAATTATTCAAGAGTGATCAAAACTAAGCCCTTTTTTTGTTACCCTTGATCAAGTCACTTCAAAACGCGAAGCATGTTTTCTGACATGAAATAGAACCCGCCTACTTCCTTCATTGTTTTCTTACCATTGTAAAGCACTGATCCACACATAAACAAAGTTAAGATGGAAAGTGATAGCTACATCAATATCATTGCTCCACATCTCCAATGCATGCAAATTAAGTGTAGCTTCCTTTTCCTCTTAGGGTATATATATGCTTCTCTTATTGTCACTTATTTCTTTCTAAGGTTCCTTGATCATCATAAAAATGCCCTTGTTGAAAGATTACTATGATAACAAGGAGCTTTCAACTCCTTATGGTTATAGGGAGGAGCATAGACTACACTAAAGGCATTCATGGCAGTGCTAGCTCTCATGATAAGGATTTTGTACTTTTCATGAGGAGAGTAGGACTTGCAATAATGTTGCCTTTACTCGATTGTCTTCTTAAGCATAGAAGCATGGAGAGAGACTCGGCTTATTGGTGCCTTCTTGGAGTCAAATTTATAAATCTAGTGGAGTAAGCTTAAAGGCAACCTTGTAGTCAGAGAAGATCACCATCAAGGTAGACCACAAACTATCATGAGGTTTAGATGATTGAGTGTAGAAAGAGCCTCTTGATAGGACTTCTTAAGGCTTTTTTGTCTTAGGCTGATCACTATGCTAAGCATAATTGGAATTCCATTTGTTTTTTCTTACAAACATGCCTTACAAGCCAAAATGCCAACCTGTTACATGTTGTGTTTCTATAACCCAACACTTTGCATGCCACCCTTCTTTAGATTTAGCTCTGATCATGTCGATTGATTAGGATAATTAGCATATGTATCATCAACACTTGAATTTGCACTAGATATTAGACCAGAATTTATTAATTTCCACATCACTATAGTCTCTTTACGAATTGTCATGAAGGTGACATCCCTTTTGAATTACCATGACACTCATTGTCCAAATAGATCCACACTAAAGAATACTATTGTCTGGTGATCATCTTCAACACAGTCAAAGTTAGAAGCAACTCCAAAAGATGAAGATTGTCACCAAGCACCTCTAGATTTAGAGAGTGGTACAATCCAAAGTATTTGCCATGATATACACATTGAATTCAATACAAGAACTAGTGAAACATTGATAAAGGCCTGGTAGACCGTCAAACTTCAAAGTCTTCTTGTAGACAACTAAGAGTCCAATGAATTGGCACTCCCCTCCTTTCATTGCAGTCTTGGCCCCCTTAACAAGGTGAGTTCTAACATAGTCTAGGGAATACACAAAAATGAAAGTAGAAGGAGAGATGCACTAGCCGCTCTTTCCCATAATAACATTGTTTGACTCCCCTTCATGAAGATCCTCCTTTATCCAAAAGTCATGTTGCACTACAACCCTCCTTTATGTTCTTGAAAGAATGCAAGGAAAATCCCTATTTTTCCCACAAAGCATACAAGTAGATGTAAAATACATGTTTTACTCTTTCCCTTTATTCTTCTACAAGTCATGCATCATTTGCCAATTAACCATATTTCAATGAAGGTTAAGTTATTTCCCATCCTTTTCTATGTTATCATTCACCATGCTTATGGCCATTGAGCTTATGCTCATTGGATTATGCATGGAGGTGTTCTCAAGAAAGCTAGGAGCTACCCTTTTCATATATTTTTATCCCTGACCATTCCTTCTTTTTCTCCAAAAATGCAAAGATACTCCAAAACAATGCTAAAAGCATGTACTCAGTAGTTGTACACAATGCCACCTGTTTCACCATAAAAAACATTGGTCCCTTCATGCATGAGCCCTTACTCACCTAACTTAGATTTTCTATACAATCAATCTCAAGAGGCAAACCAAATATATGAATAGTGCCGTTGACTTCATCCACTCAAAATATCTAACTCGTGTCCTTCCACTTAGGGTTTTCACGAGTGCATGCATAGCATCACATCAACAACGGTAGCTAGTAGCTAGTATTTCTTTCTCTCATATCCCTCATAGTTGGAATCATACTCCTATGGTTGATTGAATTCAGGACGAGTTCTCCCTCTTCACCAAGCACAATCGTGAGGAATGTAGCAACTAGGAGGCATGTGTTTGTTTGTGTTAGATACCTCATAGTTGGAATCATGCTCATATGGTTGATTGAGCATACATTTGTTTTTTATTGGTAATTTCTCTTTACCAAAAGATTTTTGGTTCATTTTAATTTATGTCATCAATAACTTTGTTAAGATAGGTGCTTTCAATTTGGGGGCACAAGAAAAATGAAACCACTTATGCAAAAGAGATGCATGCATTTGTTTTAAGTAAGAATGCATGAAGTTACAAGCAATGGCACTCTTGTATTGATGGTGTAGCCTTAATATTTAGGTAGTGCATGAAGTTAAAAGCAAATATTTGGATTCGATGATCATTTTTAAATTGTCTTTTTTAGGCATCCGTTATTGTGTTTCTCGCTTGGAAAAGAAAGATTACTTACATCAAGCATAGGTGATTCTTGAAGAGCAAAAATAATATACCAACGAGTTACTTTATCGCGTGTGATCCACTCGTTATAAATAGTTTTAAGTTCTTCAAAGATAGATCCTTAAATTGCAAGGGTATTATCATGAGCCTAGTCAATTGGTTGAGGCAAACATTCATAATT